>NC_143510.1:10279894-10587394 GCF_031878675.1 Megascapheus bottae
TGGCAGTGATCTTTGAATAATTAGGTTTAGAAGGCAGTACATGTTTTGCTTTAGTGCTCAGCTTCTCTGATTTTGGATTCTAAGCCATTTTCCCTATAGGTCGTCTAGTTTCCTGATGTTCTTTTAAAATGTAATTGCCAAGGACTGTTCAACAGGCTGGATTTGCAACTTCAGAACCACTGCTTTCCACAGCACATGAAGGATATTGTCAACCTGACACATCTTTTATCCTTTGCACTTCTGTATTTATCTTTCATGTGGATCTATGCCAAAGCCTCCTGTAAATTTTAGTGGAGTGCCTCTTAGCCTTTGAATTCCCTTTGTCTGTAGGGAGGCATATTATTGAAAGGACTCCAGGAGGGCAGTTATAATGAGTGATCCTCTCATTTGTCTGTAGGGAGGCATATTCTTGAAAGGACTCCAGGAGGGCAGTTATAATGAGTGATCCTCTCATTTTCCTCATACTCTTACAGACCTGCCAAAAAGCCGCTTATTTCACCAAAGGATGGTGCTGTCTGAAAGACACTCTTGTGCACCTGAGGGATTGCTGCCTAGTCACGTCCCCTGGAAGATGTCTTTGTTTTGCATTTTAATCACTAGACCAAAAGCACAGGCATGAATTATGGAAAGCACTAACTCTATGACTTTAATTCTCTACTTTATTGCTGTTTGTATTCTGCATCATGTGTCCCTTAGGAATATATCCCAATAAATTAAATATATGTATATGTGTGTGTATATAGGCCGATGTGTAATATCTATATACACACAGGTTATAAATTAGGGTTTGACTGTGAAATTGACAAAATCTTTTTTGTTTTGAAAATTTTGATTTGTGAAAATGTTGATAATGTCAAGTATTGGTGAAAAGGTAGAGAAATAGTTATGATTATTTTTATATAATATGGGACAATAAAAATTGCATAACTCTTTAGGGATGTTAATCTAGCAAAAGTCTTAAAATTGTTCATTTCTAATTCATTTCATGAGAAGCTGTGTATAAGATGTGGTATTAGTTACTGGGAATGACAACGTGTTGTTACCATTATCAATCTCATTTTTGTTTGAAGTAGGGCTATAAACAAATTAAACAAGCTAGTGAATAGCAAGAATGTTTTATGGTGATTAATGTTCTGGTAAAAAGTAAGAAATGGTATTGGGGAAGTTATTTTATTTGTTTCAGGTGGGTAGTCAGAGAAGGACTTACCATGGATGTCATATTTAGGTAAAAAAAAAACAGAAGGAAGTAGGAGAGAAGGGCATGAAGAAAATTCCAATCCAAGCAGGAGAAACTAGCAAATGAAGAGGTCTGAGGTGGAGGCTTGTTGAGGAATTCTGAGTCATTCCGAGCATGGATATTGGAATAGAAGCTGTAAGAATGGAGGAGATTGTAAAAGTAATGACAGAGTGAAGATGACCCGTTCAGGGAGACAGAGGTCATTGAATACACTTTTTAAAGGACTTTATAGACTGTTGCTGTTTAATTTCTATGTAAAAGAGGCTATCAGTACCTAAAGTTCTATATGCAAGGATTTTTTTGGAGCACTGGCTTATGTTGTCTTTTTTTGTTTTTGGCACAGGTGTATATAATTTTATAATTTTATATGTACTTTCAATGTAGGATACGGTCATTATATGAAAGCTAGTTATCATTTTTTATCTAGTTATTTAAGGTGCTTGTTTACCCTTTCTCTAAACTTTGCAGAGAAGTGATTCAATAATTTGCATTGTAATTTATTCCCTTGTCCAGATATAAATAAATACACACCAAAAATGCTAATTAAAGCAAACCTTGTTATTCAAACAATTCATTATTCAAAGAAGTTCTCTAATATTTAATGTTAATTTTATTTTGTGGATGTCAACATTCTCTATGACCTTTTATCATTAGAATTCATAAGTGGCTAATCAAAAACACAAATAAGCATAAGAGTATTGAGATTTAAAATCATAGTTGATAAAAATACTTTGGTAGTGGTCCTGTAATACTTTCAAATATTTATTTGGTGGTAATGGATTTTGTATTGCCAGAGGGCAGCAGTTCTTCTACTGACTGTTATGATAGCACTGTTTTATGTTTCTTTTCTTGTTCATTTCTTGTATTTTTTATTTTTCTTATTAAGTAGTTGTATAAAAGTCTTACAATTTTGTAAGTCAGGTTATGAGTACAGTGCTTCTTGATTAGTATCATCCCTTCCTTTGCCCTCTTTCATTTTCCCCTCCCATCCCTATCCATAAATTCATAGTTCAGTTTTTATTTGTTTTATATTTTTTGTTGTGCTGCATTAAAGTTGAAATAACTTTTGTTCTTAGATTACTACCTTTAAAAATAAAGGTGGAAAATTAATTTATACTTAGCAGCTAAGATTAACACTCAACTTTTCCCTACAACAGTCTTGTCCTCATTTGGCTTCCTTTGTGGTCAGAACACTCCATCCTTCCGTCCTGATTTTTGTTATTTGGAAGAGATAGTCTCATGGACTTTTTACCTAAGCTGGCCTCAAACTACAATGCTGTAGGTAGCTTCCCGAGTAGCTTCCTGAATAGCTAAGATTGTAGACGTGTTTCCAGCACCCAATAAGTGTAGTCATCTGAACCCTTTGATTTTACTGAAGAGTGAGTTCCATTTTGATTTACTACAATTTCTATAGATATTTATGTATTATCTGAAACTGTATGCAAGAGATTATTCAGGCCAGCCACCCTGTTTCTATGTCATCTAAATTGGTACAATCTGAGTAAGAGGCACTTTGCTCGAAATTCTGGAGAAAAGGTGACTTTTTCCCCACTGAATGTGAATGAGGAAAGCTTAGTAGATCTATAAATATCTTGGAAGATGGAGGGAAGTAGGGAAAACTCACACACAAATCTGGGCATGGGTGGCTCACTCTTGTAATCCTTGCTACAAAAGAGGCTGAGATCTGAGGATTGTGGGTCAAAACCAGCCCATGCAGAAAAGTCCCCATGAGATTTTTACCACCAGTTAACGACTCCAAAATTGGAAATGATGCTGTGGCTCAAGTGGTAGAGCTTTAGCCTTGAGCACAAAGAGGCTCAAGGACAGCCCCCAAGCCCTGAGTTCAAGTCCCACAACTGACAAAACAACAACAAAAATCCCAAATAATATCAACAGAAAACCAACTTCACACATAAAGATAAACACACACACTGGGGCCGGGAGTTTGGCGTAGTGGTTAAAGTGCTTGCCTAGCATGTACGAAGACCCGGGTACCACATAGATACCATGGTACCACATAGATACAAAAAGAAGCCGGAAGTGGTGCTGAGGCTCAAGTGGTAGAGCTCTAGCCTCCTTGAGAAAGTCCAAGGACAGTGCTCAGGCCCTGAGCTCAAGCCCAAACTGGCAAAAAAAAAAACACACACACAGAACTTTTGGTGCCATGGTCAAGTGTTTTAGATACATGAGCTAATACATTTCACTTTGAATTAGATGTTCTTTTATAGGAGAAAAATGACAACCAATGTTTAGCTTTCCAAATATGCCAGTTAACCTTTGGATCAATCAGGGACTTATGATAAAAACTCTAAAATAGGGCTTTGTTGAAGGAATGATAATGTTGAATTGGTAAAGGGTAGGCCTTGGGGTAAGCTAAAATTAAATTCCTACTTAACTGTGTATAGCAGATATCTAATAGTCATTTACAATGTATATTGTACAATGTATAATCAAAAGTACTTTATTCATGTAATCCTTTTAATGTCTCTAAAATAGCTGCTTTTTGTCCTGATTAAAAAAATCAAGTTGGAGAGTTATGAAGACTAAACTGAAGTAGACACAAGTAACTTTTGAATATACTTATTTGCTTGTTCTCCAGCAGCATTTAAGTTGGTTTATTTATTGCATCTTTATAATATTTAAGCTACCACTTGAAAAATGGGAGAATTTTTAGTAGCAATCTTGATTTGTATCTGCCTTGGAAAGCAATGAGGCCTTGGATGTCCCTCTCCAGGGGAGCTACTTGCTGGAGAATGGGGTGCTGCTCTTGGCTAGGGGAAGTCCTCTGAAGCTTGTCTTCCTTCCAGGTTGTTGCTCTGACTCAATGACTTGCTAGTATCCCTGATCCTTTATTTCACAGTGCTCCTTTTCTTGTTTATTTCTGGGAGAGTAAAGATTGATCTAAGGTAGGAACTTTTAGGGAAAGGAAGAGAGTACTTATAGCTGAAGGGACAGAGATCATTTCTGCTTTTCCTCATCTTTCCCTTTTCCTCATCTTAAAAATGTAGTGGAATTTCAGCAATCTGCTGAGAAAGACAGGCCCTTATTCCCTCTAAAATCAGGAACGAGACAAGGATGCCCACTCTCTCCACTCCGCTAAAAACATAGTATTAGAATTCCTACCCAGAGTAATAAGGCAAGAAGCAAGCATAAAGAGGATCCAAAGGGAATCTAAGATTCCACCTCATTCCAGTTAGAATGGCCATGATCAAGAAATCTACTCACAACAGATGCTGGAGAGGATGTGGCCAGGAGGGATCACTACTACAATGTTGGTGGGAGTGCAAACTCATTCAACCACCATGGAAAGCAGTATGGCAGTTCCTCAAAACACGAAACATAGAGCTCCCCTATAACCCAGCAATTCCACTGCTTGGCATTTACCCAGTTGTCCAGAAACAAGAACATACTAAATCCACTTGCACAGTGATGTTCATTGCAGCACTATTTACCATAGCAAAGATATGGAACCAACCCAGATGCCCCTCAGTTGATGAGTGGATCAACAAGGTGTGGTATTTATACACAATGGAATTCTATGCTGCTGTCAGAAAGAACGACATCGCCCCATTTGTAAGGATATGGAAAGACTTAGAAAAAATCATATTAAGTGAAGTAAACCAGACACAAAGGAACATAGGCTCAATGGTTTCATAATCAGTAAAAACACTGAGCTGTCCTAGCAGAGATTTACAGTGCAATAAAACCTAGATACATAAGGCCATATACTATGATATTAAATGAAAGGACTTCCAGGATATAGAAACAAAAGCCATATAATGAGTGATTGTTGTCCTTAATGTACTATGTTATGTCTCATCTCTTTTGCTGTCTCTTGGCTATCTCATGTTGTTACAGTATTTCGCATTGTTATCTGATATATTGTATATATGTTTATTTGGTGATTTGAAATCGGATAGGAAATGGGGGAAAACAAGATGATGGGTGGGGGTGGGGGAAGGGAAATGGGGACCAAGACATGAGAAAGGGTATCAATGTTTGTGAAGTAATGCACCCTCTATCTGGCGAATATTATATAACCCCTCTATTAATTACGATAAAAATACATGAAAAAAGCAAAGAAAGGGAGGCCCTTATTCTTTTTCTTTTCTCTTAATTTATTGTTTTGCCATGAACCGGGCCTACTTTGCTGTAATAATTTGTGTACACACACTTGCATTGATGGGTTTGCTGAGTGTGCCATTTGCAAACTCCTGTTGACCTGGTCTTGCACTTCAGTGACCTGTGGGCATTGTCTTCCCAATTTGGGCTCCGGGAAGAGGGAAGAGTAATTAACACCAATGGATGAGATGGCTGTGGATTGAAATTTCCTATGGCTGAAAAAAATTAAGCAACAGTGTTGGTTTCCTTATTGTGCCCTACCAAGAGGAGGTCTGTGACAGATAGAGGCCAAATTGCACATCTAGAATAAAACAGGGGCAGACTCCCAGGGGGAAGACACTCTAATTGGTGATGGTAGTTGTCAAATTTGCCAGTAACTGTCACTGTGGGAGTGACCTTTCTGGAGGATTGTTTTGAAAAGTATATTCTTCTCAGTGTACTGACCCTTTGAAATTATGACATATGTAGGGAAAAATAAGAGTTTCATCCTCTGAAAGTCACTGTCATTATCTGTCTTTCTTTAGTTTTGAGGGAAAAAAACTAGGTTTCATCTCCGTGTCTCTCTAAACAAGTACTTCATTGTTAAACCTTGTCAGTCATTTGAAAACTGTGTAATTACAGTAGTGAAGAGAGATTTAGGTAGACAACACATTAAAATAGTTTAAGGAAAAAAAATTATGTGTATTTATCAACATAATTTGAAATTTCACTTGTAATTGCATTAAACAAATATAAAGCAAGCACATAATTTTATCTAGTCTTTAAGATAAATCATAAACGGGAAAAAGAAAAGAAATAATGTCACATACTACATTGAGAACAACAATCAAGCATCTCTGAAATCCTTTTACCTGAAAGCAGTTCAATTACTAGATTTTGCCATTTGGAATTTTTCATTTTATATCTTATGTTAAGGCTATGATTTTGCTGAAATAATTATCAATTTTATGTTGGGTATCAGTAATCAAATGTGAGGCTTACTAGGTAGTATGCATGTCAGTATTGTCACATACCATTTCAGACATCATTATTTATCCAAGAAACACTGTTGCTCTTAGATTGTTTGAATGTATTTAAGAATGTTTATAAGCTGATCTACAAAGAGTATGTTGAACTTTCAGTTAGATTTTTTTTCTTGAAAAGATGAGTGAGAATATTATGAGGAGGAATGAGTGATGAAAGAAAATAGTAGAAATATATGTTTTGTGCTTATGGTATTTTTCTCTGAAGTACTGGATATCATGCATGTCTGACTCGCTTCTTCGTATTCTTGGGTAATGCTATCCAGACATTGTGGTTCACTAGATAAACTACTGATTCTTTATTCTTACATGGGGTAACTTCCAACCAGTGACAATTTCAATATTCTAATAATTACAGTTTTTAGCTCCCATTGCAGAATGCTAATGGTAATGACCATTAGGAACAAGACTAATTTCTCTTTCTGAAAAATGCCCAAATTGTTTTGAGGAGTTTTATGGGTTGAAACCCCTTGAACTCTAGATAGACTTACCTCTACTTTGTCCTTGTCCTTCCTCTTATTTCTTTTTTTAAATTTTTATTGTAATTAGTAAAAGGGTTACATGATATTTGCCAGATAGAAGGTGCATTAATTCACATACATTGATACCCTTTCACATGTCTTAGTACCCATTACCCTAACCACCGCCCCCCCACCCTTCTTGGTTTTCCCCCCTTCCCTATCAAATTTCAAATAACCAAGTACAACTAAATTCAATATATCAGATAACAAAGTGAGATACTATAACAATATGAGATAACTAAGGGACAGCAAACGAGGTGAGAGACAACATAGTACATTAAGGACAACAATCATTCGTTATATGGCTTTTGTTTGAATATCCTGGAGGTCCTTTCAATTAGCTTCATACTATATGGCCTTATGTACTAGGATTTTGCTCTATTGCAGATCTCTGCTGGTAGAGCCCAAGGTTTCTACTGATTATGACAAATGAGGGAAACCATTGAGCCTAAGTTCCTTTGAGTCTGGCTTACTTTACTAAATATGATTTTTTTTCTATGTCTTTCCATTTCCTAACACATGGGGCAATGTCATTCTTTCTGACAGCAGCATAGAATTCCATTGTGTACAAATACCACAACTTGTTGAACCACTCATCAACTGAGGGACATCTAGGTTGGTTCTATATTTTTGCTATGGTGAATAGTGCTGCAATGAACATTGTTGTGCTAGTGGATTTAGCATGCCCTTGTTTCTGGATGATTGGGTAAATGCCAAGTAGTGGAATTGCTGGGTCATAGGGGAGTTTTATGTTTAGCCTTTTAAGGCACTGCCACACTGCTTTCCATATTGGTTGAACGAGTTTGCACTCCCACCAACAGTGTAGTAGTGATCCCTCCTGGCCACATACCCTCCAGCATGTTATTATTTGTTTTGCTAATCCTGGCCATTCTAACTGGAGTGAGGTGGAATCTTAGAGTTGTTTTGATTTGCATTTCTTGACTCTACCCTATGCTAGTTTATAATCACAATTTTCAGATCTCAGCCTTCTGATTAACTAGGATTAAAATCATGAGCCACCAGTGACTAGCATTAATGGATTTTTTTTCTTTTTTTCTTTTTTCTTTTCTTTTTTTATTAAAGAATTTATTACCATTGATTTTTACAACAGATTTCTTTTTTTTAGATTTTTTTAAATTTTTTATTGTAATTAGTAAAAGGGTTACATGATATTTGCCAGATAGAAGGTGCATTAATTCACATACATTGATACCCTTGCACATGTCTTGGTACCCATTTACCTCCCCCCCCACACCCCCCATCCGTCTTTGTGGTCTCTTAAACTGCTAAGATTTTCTTTGCTCATGACTAAAATTGTAGTTTTCCATTTTCCAAATGTTTATTTTCACTGTAGCTGTTGTCCTTTACCACTGAATACTTTGCTTCCTCACTGTAGTCTTTCCCCTTGCTACAATCTCCAAGCATTCTGTTTCAAGCTGTGTCTCTGCCTATTCACTGCTGAAACAATGCTGTCTTGGTGTGGCCACAAACCTTGACTGGAAGCCAGGCATGGGTCATCTGGGCTGGCGCCACCCCTAGACATGCCAGTGGTGACTCCTCCACACCTCCCTCCCTTAACCTCTCATTGTTTTTTAATCATTTCTCTTCTGTACATTGCTTGCCTTATTTCTCATTATTTTTCAGAAACTCAAAATTTGAAAAGCTTTTTTCTTTATCATTGGTTTGAGGAGGTTGTTTATGAAATCTTGTATATAGCTTTCTTTATGGGTTGTGCTTAAGTTTAATGGGCTTCTTAGAAAATTTGGGGCATTATTTCTTCAGATATTTTATGTTCTTTTCTTTTTCTCTGTAGGGTTCATATTTGATGCTGTTTTATTTCTTAAAAGCTTCACAGGCTCAGTGATAAATGTTTACTTTCTTAAATTATGTTTTCCATGCTGTTATCTTTTGAGTGGTGTGTATCATGTGTATTGAAGTGCATTAATGTTTGAGTCTATGATCTTCAAAGTGTCAGTAACCCAGTGTCTTGGGCCCATTACGCACATTGTACTTTTCATCTCTACATGTTCATTTTTAAAGTATCTCCCATATCTACACTTAAACAGAAAGTTACAAAAACTAATAAGTACTTCTTGTCTGATAATTCTAACAACAATGTCAACTCCAGATAGGTTTTGATGAACTGTATTTTCTGCTCATTCGTTTTCTTAGAATACCTAATCATATTCCAGATCTTATAGCATTTATTTCATAGGTGCTGTATATCTTTGCTATCCTATAAAAATACTTGAGATTATTTCATTGGAAATGGTTGAATCGTTTTAATTTTGCTCTCAACACCTGTTTACTCTAGGGCTAATTGTCTCTCAGTACTGAGATAAGACCATTGTCAGTACTGCCCCATTTTCCCTGAAGATTTTAGTCTATATGTTATTTGACAATGCCCCATTTTGTTTGAGATAAGCGTTAGGAGTTGCTCATTTTTAAACTTAGTTGGGTTTTTTTCAATATTTCAGCTTCTCTTATTCTTATTTGTACCTTCTGTTTCTTTTTATTTTTTGCATATCCTTATTTTTTATTTGTTTCTTTCCTTTTGTCCTAATCTTGCCCACCTCCTTGCCATTTCCTCTGTTCACTTTCTCTATTTACTTTTCTTTCTTGGAAAGAACAATGCTTTACTGGAGATAGAACAATTTTCTGGGATTTTGGAGAGATTTTTCAAAAGGTATATAATATGGTCTTTACTACATAATATAAAGAACAATAGAATATCACACCATTTCTAAATATATTTAAAATTCATTAAAAAGAATAGGTATTCTACAAAAATTGTTGATGGATATGTATGGAGATTAGGGAAGGAAAAACTTGAGGTCAGTTCACCATTTCAATTAAATCTTAGACACAGCACTAGAAAGATATATGTTAGAATGAGTGGAGGAAATATAGTATATTGAAGATAAATTTTGTATTACAATTTAATTAGCATAAGGAAATTTCTGCTAAAGAGATGTTTTAAAATTTGTTCAAATGACTTGGCCCTGCTAAATTATTTTGTATGTGAAATCAAAGTTTTGAAGGAAAGACTACTATTCTTGATGTACTGTTTTTCAGACAACAATTGAATCAATTAACAACCATCTGTTGTGAGACGTCATAGTAATGTGAAAATTACTGTAAGTAGAGTTCAAATATTTATTAGTTATTGAATTGAAGTGCTAGACTCAAATTTGCAAGCTTATTGAAAGCATTTCCTACTTTCTTCTAGAAGCTGATACTTATGCCAAAATTCTGTCTGGTAGTTTTGCAAGATTTGACAGTTTGATGGTGAAGGGAACATCTTTTGGTATTCATGTTCCCTACTAGAGAGAATATGGTACTTTCCAAATATACCCTTATGGGTATAAAACTCTTACCTCAGTTAATGTAGCAAAATTCCTTAAATGTTCAAAAGTTCTAGGTTTTGCAATCAAGTTTCATTTTAAATTTAAAAAATGCTATTCTTCTGTGTATCTTGTCAGAGATGAGAGGAAGGAAGTTGGAAACTTGTACTCAGCTAAATTTTGCTGGTTCATGCCTGTAATCCTAATTTCTTCAGGAGCCTGATATCTGAGGATCATGGTTCTAAGCCAGCTTAGCAGGAAAGTCTTTTGAGAACCTTATTTCTAATTAGCCACCCAAATTTCCAGAAGTAGAGCTCTGTCTCAAGTGGTAGAGAGCTATCCTTAAGCAAAAATGGTCTGTGATCATGCCCAGTTCCTGAGTTCAGACCCCAGAACCAGCAAACACAAAGAATTGTCATTATTTACCTTATGCAATGGTTACCCCTCTTTACAACATATTAAGAGTAGCAACAGAATCATATTAAAATATTTTTTCTTCAGTTGATGTTGTTTGTTCAGTTCTTTCTTCTTTACTATTAGGCAAATGTTTTTCTGTTTTCTGTTTGGCGTATTACATATGGAATTTCATATTGTTCTTAAATAGACATATTTACACAATTTCTGTCCTTCCATCTCTAGTTATTTGAGCCATAGTGTAGTTGTAGCAAATTCTATATCCTTGAGAGTAACAGCTTATGTTAAAAGCTAAATTGTGGCTTATTTTTTGCAATAGGGAATTTAATAGTCCGTGGTAACCTGCATGATCATAAAGCATTCGCTTTTCACTGTCAGCAAATGGAGACTGTCAGCATCTTTAAAATGAAATGTGTGTTAAAAGCAAGTCTCTCTGCCTCTGGTGCCCAGCAGCCCCGGGCCAAGCTAGTAGAGTAGGAGGGAAGGGCTTAGGCCTCACAACTATTTTCCTTCTTCAATGAGTGGTAGGATATATTAATGAATATATTTTCCATGTACATGAAGGACTTGGAGAATGTTTTTCTTCCTCTGTCCCTGGATGCAGTGCATCTTTGCAGAGGGCAGTATGTATCCATAAAACTGCAGTTGCTAAGCAGAATATTAAAATGAGTCTGTTGAATTATCTGCCAGATAGAAAATTTAGTTTGGGCTGTTTGGGCTCTTTGTTTTAATAAGGTGGCACGGAGCATAACCATAACAATCTCTGTTCTTGGTTAAGTAAAAAGCAAGAAAAAACAAAACCTTACTTTAGGTGTCAGAATTATTTATAAACTATTAAATCTACCCTAGTTCATGTTGTGATTGAGAAAAAGGAAATAAGGGAGAGAATAAAATGAAGTCTATAAACTATGTCACAATGCTGCTGAATACAGAGTGGGAGCCAGCAAATCCCACGTTAGTGTTTCTCAGCAGGATTGCCTCAAATAGATCACCTTACATGATCCCCAAATTATTTCTTGTTTAGAATAGCAGATAGCAGACAAATATCTATGAAGAGGAGTTCCTGAAGTAGCTTAGTATGACAAATGAGAAATAATAGACAAACATACAAGAAATAAATGATAGAACCCAGGCTTCGTATTGCTTGGAAATGATGAATTTAGAGACTCTCCTTTCACCCTGACCAATCACCAGTCTCTCCAAAAGCAAAAACAAACCACAGAACTCTTTGGCATGTAGATGATAGCACCACAGAAATTTCCACTGTAACTACTTCCTACCTAAAGAATCACGCTCCCACGATGTTCCAAAGGCATCTATCCTTACAGATGCAATCACAGTTTGGGAGGTTTTGCACAAATCCAAGTTGAATAATTCATAAGAATGTCAATATGTGGGCAATAGATAATATTTTCCTTCCACTTAGCTGTTCTTTTTGGTTTAATTAGATTCTTCTTTCTTCCTTTTGTAGGCATTCTTGAACTGGGAATGATAGCAACTATCAAAAGTAGAAATACTTTGAAAGTGAAAGGAGAACTGTTGTTGTACACAGGCAGATTGGATGGTGATATATGTCATAGGGTTTGGACACAACAGAGTTCCAAAATTTTTTATACACTGAGCTCTGTCTAATGACAGAAATCCATCGTTAATAAGACATGTGTAAAACTGCTATTTCTAAGAGGAGGAATAACATGAAGCCATTAATAACATTAAATATAAACCTATTTGAGGCATAGTTGGAGAATTATGAGCAGGTGGAATTGCAGAACTGAAGTAGAAGGATATACACACTAATTTATTTAAGGCTTCTATAGAATTGGTTGATTTTGTGTAAGGCACTTTGTGAGAGCTGGTGGTTTCTGAGAAGTAATCTCTTTTCTTGAACTGCTTTCAAATTATAAAAAAAATTGTAAGGGCCGGGGTTTGGTCTAGTGGTAGAGTGCTCACATAGCATGCACGAAGACACGGGTTCAATTCCTTGGTACCCCACATACATAGCAAAAAGTCGGAAGAGGTGCTGAGGCTCAAATGGTAGAGTGCTAGCCTTCAGAAAGTACAAGGACAGTGCTCAAGCCCTGAGCCCAAGCCCAGGACTGGCAAAAAAAATTGTAATAAGTCAAGTGGGGTTACCGGTAGCTCACACCTGTCATCTTAGATTCTGGGGAGGGAAATATTGGAGGACACAGCTTGAGGCCAGCCCTGAAATGTGTGTATCACTTTCACAAGCCATAGACATGGTGGTTTGTGTTTCTTAGCCCAGCACCTATGAGAAGCATAAAGTAAGTCAATTGTGACTTGAGTGTGTGCTTGGGAGTTAAATGAGACTCTTAAAAAACAGGACTAGAGACTTGACTCAGTTACAGAGTCAGTACCAGCTTAGTAAGCCCAAGGCCCTGAGTTCAAAGCTTGTATGACAGCGAAAATAAATAACTCTATAAATTAATTAAATAAGTACAAGTAGTCAAAGCATGGGAAAATCCTGTAATTCTGTATGGAAATGCAAATCATTTTATCTTGTTTGGACCTAATGAAATAACTTTAGACACCAAAGAAAATAACCAGGCTCTAAGAAAAGATGAACAACTGAGAATTATAATGGGCTACATGAATCCTAGTCACTGTACTGTCAGATATATAATATAAAAATGTACAAACTTGGTGATTTAGACTTTTCTTGGGTGCAAAATTTAAGCTGCAGTGTGAATGATGAAAAGTAGTGACACCAAAGAATGGCAGAATTGTGATTCTGCTTTCTGGGCTGAGAGATAATATTCATAGCATTAAGTATAAAGTTTGAACTTTTTCACACTCTGAACTTTGGAGTTGAACTGTGCTCAACATGTGCATGATAGGACATGGCAGGAGAAGGAACGTGAGTGAAGGAGGTGAGTTTATACTTAGTTGCTCAGAAAATGCCAAATACTGTCTGGACTTACATGCTACATTCTGCTTCATGACAGTAGAGAAAAGTGAATCTTATAAAGCCAGGCTTCTATTCCAGGACTATAGATCTACAGAATCAACAAGTAGGGGAGGTAGGAAAGGAAACCCAAGGTATACAATACCAGATATTGTGCTCTGTTCATTATACTGTATTATTTCTTATCAATAAATCACTGTTAAATAAAGGAATATGTAAGTTGGTGAAACTTGGTGAATATGAACATTTAAAACATCTTACTTTAAAATAAATTGGATATTTTATCTTGAAAACTCTTGTTTGGACAGTTATATAGATTTTCAATGGATATAGTTTTATCTTGAATTTGAAATGCCCCTTCTGTTTTCCTAAGACCTGTTCATCACAAACCAGTATTTTCAGGCCTCAGATGATCAGAAGCTCAGAGTTTAAATCTGGGTAGTTATGAGATTTTTAATCTTACGCAGTATAGGATTTCAAATGAAGAAACTAAAATGTGTTTTAATTTGAGACAAGTTTGGTGGCATTTTATACTTCAGTGGGTTCTAAATTGCAAGACCCTTTTCACCTTCTACAACTGGTTCCTTCTGTTCACCAGCCTGGAGAAACAAGTGTCATATTAAGTGATGGCAGAACCATCTGTTTCTGTCCTTTTGACTGCACATCAGTTTCATTTCATATATGTAAATGCTTGAAGTTCTTTACAAAAGAACTCTGGGATATTACTGATTTTATGAGTTGTGATGTTTTTTGAGGTCTTGCTTTAAGTAGCAAGTAAGCTTTGAGTGCAGTTCATGAAGAACACCTATTTACTCATTTTAGGGTTAAACCAAAGCCAGTTTCTAGAAAGATGGTGAATATCTTTTTGATGTCTGAGCTCTCGATCAGGGTCAGAAAATAGTTTCAAAATTAGGTCAAACATAAGGTTACTGGTGTGAGAAAACCATCCTAAGTAGAAATAAGAGAAACTTAGAAGAAATGGGATCCATAACGAATTGTTAATGAGATCACAGTGGGAATCATAACCAAGGAGTAGAAGATTATATGATGATGTGAATAATTCATTAGGTGAATAGAAAAGATTATAAAGAATCTTTTACCATTTGAATATTACTATATAAATGTCCACACATATGCATAGATGGTGATTTTGAAATTTAGAAGTTTAATTAGCTAGCTCAGAGACTTAAGTTTCTGTTTCCTGGTTCAGGAGAAATTTTGGCCTATTATTGGATGAAATAGAGAGCTACTGAAGATTACTGAGTAGAAGAGTTGAAGGACAATGGAAAATTTTATTTGTGTAAAGAAATAAAAGAATCATTAATATCTGAAAGCTGAGTCAGAGTGTGCCTCTGAGATATCAATGAAGTATTGCAAGCAGTGGTAAAGAAAATAGCTAGATAGCACTATTTACTATAGCAAAGATATAGAACCAACCCAGATGCCCCTCAGTTGATGAGTGGATCAACAAGATGTAGTATTTATACACAATGGAATTCTAGGCTGCTGTCAGAAAGAATGACATTGCCCCATCTGTAAGGATATGGAAAGACTTAGGAAAAAATCATATTAAGTGAAGTAAGCCAGACTCAAAGGAACATAGGCCCAATGGTTTCCATCATTTGTCATAATCAGTAGATACCTTGGGCTCTCCTAACAGAGATTTCCAACAGAGCAAAACCTAGATACAAAGGCCACATAGTATGACACTACATGAAAGGACCTCCAGAATATAGAAACAAAAGCCATATAATGAGTGATTGTTGTCTTTAATGTACTATGTTATCTCTCATCTCTTTTGCTGTCCCTCTGCTATCTTATATTGTTACAGTATTTCACCTTGTTATCAGATATAGTGTATATATGCTTATTTAGTTATTTGAAATCGGATAGATAAGGAAGCGGGGAAAACAAGATGAGGGGCGGGGGTGGGGAGAGGGAAATGAGGACCAAGACATGAGAAAGGGTATCAATGTTTATGAAGTAATGCATCTTCTATCTGGTGAATATAATGTAACCCTTCTCTTCATTACAATAAAAATATATGAAAAAATAGCTAGTAAAAGAATGTGCTAGCCTTCTAGCTCTATGGCAAAATACCTAAGAAAATCAGCTTAACGGTGGCAACATTTGTTTTGGAATATACTTTCTGGAGTTTCAGTCTGCTTTGGGGAGAAGCAGAACATCATGTTAGCAGGAGTATGTGGAGGAGGAAGCTCTTTATTCACGTTAAGTAGGCAGGACAGAGAGAGAAGAGAAAAAGGAGAGAAGTGGAAGAAGGAGAAAGAGAATTGAAGACTGGAGAGCAGAGATAGAAGAGAAATAGGAGAGAGAAGATAGCAGAACAAAGATCATTTACAAGGACACATTTCAGGGATGCATTTACCAACCTTAAGTCCCAGCTCAAATTGGAAAGTTTTTATCCCTTCCCAATAGCTCATCAAATTATGGACACATGAGTAGGTTGATCCTTTGGTGAGAACAAAGTTTTCATGATCCCACCACTTTGTAAAAAGCATATCAGCAGGCAATCTAATCTTTAGCATATAGCTTTGGGGCAACATTTTAGATACAAGCCATAACAAAGAGGAATATATCTTAGGGGACATTAATTTCATTTTTAATCATGAGCTTGAAACGCAACCAGAAATGAACAAGAGGAGCAGAGATTAAAAAAAGAATGAATATGGTCAAAATATATGAGTGTTTAGAACTGTCATAATAAAACCTCTTTGTTGTTAAGTCTGGGAGCTTAAGCTAGCATGTAAGATATGTGAAAGACATCACTGGGGCCGGGAGTTTTGCCTAGTGGTTAAAGTGCTCGTCTAACATGCATGAAGACCTGGGTTCGATTCCTCGGTACCACATACATAGAAAAAAAGCCGGAAGTGGTGCTGAGGCTCAAGTGGTAGAACTCTAAACTTGAGAAAGTCCAAGGACAGTGTTCAGGCCCTGAGCTAAAGCCCAGGACTGGCAAAAAAAAAAACGAAGTAGTGTATTACTTATGTTTCATAGTTTTTTGCAGCTAGTTGCTCAGGAAGCTGAAGTTTCTCAGTGTTTTTGCTAGGTGGTGCAGTACAATCCTTTCCAGAAGTGAGTAATACAGGTAGGATTCTGTTTGAATACAGAACAGTTTCTGCAAAACAAAGGAAAAGAGCCTTCCTGACAGGTGGTTCCTCAAAAGACTTAACATAGAGCTCCCCTATGACCCAGCAATTCCACTAGTTGGCATTTACCCTGTTGTCCAGAAACAAGGACATACCACATCCACTATCACAATGACATTCATTGCAGCACTATTTACCATAGCAAAGATATGGAACCAACCCAAATGCCCTTCAGTTAATGAGTGGATCAACAAGATGTGGTATTTATACACAATGGAATTCTATGCTGCTGTCAGAAAGAATGACATCGCTCCATTTGTAAGGATATGGAAAGACTTAGAATAAAATCATTTTAAGTGAAGTAAGCCAGACTCAAAGGAACATAGGCTCAATGGTTTCCCTCATTTGTCCTAATCAGTAGAAACCTTAGGCTCTCCTAGCAGAGATTTCCAATAGAATAAAACCTAGATACATAAGGCCATATAGTATGATGCTAAATGAAAAGTCCTCCAGGATATAGAAACAAAAACCATATAATGAGTGATTGTTGTCCTTAATGTACTATGTTATCTCTCATCTCTTTTGCTGTCCCTTAGTTACCTCGAATTGTTACAGTATTTTACCTTGTTATCTGATATATTGTATATATGTTTATTTGGTTATTTGAAATTGGATAGGGAAGGGGGGAAAGCAAGATGAGGGTTAGGGGTGGGGGGAGGGAAATGGGGACCAAGACATGAGAAAGGGTATCAATATTTATGAAGTAAAGCATCTTCTATCTGGTGAATATAATATAGCCCTTCTATTAATTACAATAAAAATATACTAAAAATGATTCTGAGCTGGAGAATGGGCTGCTGAAGAATTTCGAGGAAGTCCTCCCAGGAGAAGATAGTCAGTGGGCCATGCCTTGGGAGTAAGACTGAGTTATAAGAACAGAGCATAGCATGACACTCTGGAGACCATGAAAATCACAGGTGGTGTTGTTGAGTTTGGATAAATAGCATGAATTAAAGGTAGAATGATTTCCTGATAGGAATGGTTTTCTCATGTGGAGTTGAATGTTACTGTTGTTGAATGAAGGAACAGGAATCAAGACACTCATTTTGTAGTAGTCACATTCTAATTTCCTGGAACTTCAGTTTCTCCTGCTTGGACCTGTGGCAAGTACTCCCTGCATTATACACTGAACACACCACTCACCATGGTTTTTAGGCTTCAAGAAGTGAGGGATCTGAACAGTTCTTGAAAAAATGCGGTATTATTTCAGATGTAGTGTAAAATTTCATGGAGACATTAAAATGTGGTCAAATTGTGAAAAAATGAGTCAGCAGTTAAAATTATGTATCAGAGTAGCTTTTGTGAACTGGCTTTTGTGTACTGTGCACAGAGGCAGTTTCAGACTTTTAATTCCAAACTTGAAAATGGAAAATAACTGTTAAAGAAAATTTTTTTTCTTTCTGCTTCAAACTGAGAGAGAGCAAGTTGTATAACTGTTGCTTTACAGAAGCAGCTGGTAGCATATGTCAGGACAATTTGCAGCTATTACCCCCTCTTACAGATCTGAGAAAATTGAATTGCTGACTAACTAATGTAGTTGCGGGTGAAAGTCACCTTTCAGTCACCCAATGACTGTGAAACAACCCTATTTTAAAAATTCATATTGCTGAGTTGCATTTGGAAAAGTGTTGTCCTCTTATAAATTATATTTTAAGATACATTAAATTTGCTTATGCAATATGTATATTTATATACATATGTCTACGAAGTATGTATTTATAGAGTAGAAGAAAAATCCATCCTCCTCTCTCCATGATGTGCTCCTTTTAACAATTGAAAGCGGTCATGAGGAAATGGGGGGTGGAGGGGAATTTGGATGAAGGTAAATGGAAAAACAGAGATATTTTGATGGTTTATTTCCCAGTCATTTTGTGTCTTTTGAGTTGGAAATGTGAGGCAAATATTTGTGTTGCTTATACTGTGCTATAGTCTACTCTTGTGATACAGAAGGATAAGACCTAATTTGATGTGGAAAAGAGCATGTACAGAGATAATGAAACAGATCTACATTAAAATGTAATATGTTATGTGTACTATGAACAAAGTAAGGTTTGCAGATCAATTCGCATTAGAGCAGATACTGGTTGTCATTTGAAGTGTATTTGGACATATGAGTATCATGAGTGGTTGCAGGAGTAAGGTGTACTTTTCACGTACATTTGCTGATAGTCACCCTTCAAAATGTATATGATGCCTGATATACTACAGGGGCAGTAAATATATGTATAGAGAGCAGACCAATGGAGGCAGTAAATATTGTATGTTCAGAGAGCAGACTAATGGAGGAAACAAATATATGCAAAGTCTTCAGGATCATCTTGATTTGAATTGCCAAACCCTTCTCCCACTGTGCAGTGTTTTGTTGAAGCCCCATGTGGCCTTTTACTAGAATGAGTAATCAAATCAGAACGCATCCTGGAATATTTAATTGTGGATCACTGTCAGTCCTGTATAGGGAAAAGCAGTGGATCCTGTGTGGAGATGGGAACATAATTTCCAGATAAGGAGAGGAATTTGCAATGACAAGGGTTTTGAAGGACTGACTTCCAGGACAGAAAGAGGGACAGTGTACAAAGAACCAAACCAGAGATTATGATATAGCATCCAAGAGAAATTTTGTACACAGTGAATTTTATTTAAAATCCTTTCCCTAAGAGTGAAAAGAGAATGACTTCATGGGCTCCGTTCCAATGGGACTTCCCATGCTCAAGGCACTGGTATATTTTGAATAGAGGAGGAGGAGGAAAAGTGGTCATTGGGAGGGAACAGATGATGCAGGGACTTTTGACTACAGTAAGAGTTGGTTCTAGGAGCAGAGGTAAACCATAGTAAATGTTTCCTCAGAATTGTGATTGTGAAGTTGCTGTTCTTCAAAAGAAAAGGAAATGCCTGGGTCTGGCAGTGTGGGGAATGAATGCTAGGGAACAAAGGTGCCTGTGGAAGACCTTTGGGAGTGACAGGGAAGAGTTGTTTTGACTAGAATGTTGTTGGGGAAAACAGAAGTAAGTAGGTGGTGCTGCCATTGATTCTGACTGGCTGGGATGGCTGACGTGGGGCACATGTTCAAGGGTCCTGTATTAGCAGTGGTGCATTAGATGGCCCACATGTCCATATCAAAAGAGCACAGGCAGTACTCAAGATGAACACTGGGGATCACATAAGTGCATAGGCACTACTTGAAATGGATTCAATTCCTAAGGCCACAGGTCAGAGAAGGGGAAAGTAAAGAACTCCAAACGCTGAGCACAATACCCTAGCGAGAAGAAGATCCTTCTAGAGTAGTAAGTTGGAGACAGTTGAAATGGCTGGTCAGAACTCTTACCTAAGTGGTTGTGGTAGCCTTTCTTGTCTCTACTGTACACTTCACCTTCCTTCTTTGCCTCCTTACTGCAAACTTACCACCTTGTTTTCTGCTCTAGATCACAGTCAACACTTCTAGCTTTCCAGGCAGATATTAGATTAACTGATGGGAGGTAGCCTCTTCCTGCTGTAATTGAGCACCCACCTTCAGAGATTTGCTGAGCTTTGTCTAGGCCAGGTAAGCCCTGGATGCAGCTTCGGAAGCAGGTGTGAGGGGGTACTCAGAGCTTCTGCTTTGATTCAGTTTAGTTGAGTCAGGATTCCAGAAACATGTCCACTCCTTCAGCACTCTGTAGTTAACTGCAACCCATGAAATATCTATGAACAAAACTTTAAACTAGTTCAGGTCATTCCCCATAGGAAAAATTCATTTTCCAGGGGGAAAAGTGAAGACTTTCTTTTCTTCATTATACTCAGAATCCTATTATCATGTGAAGACAGTTTTAAAATATGAAGACTTTTAGATACAGTAATTCCTAAATTTCTTACTTGAAGCCTTTGTAGTCCTTGATCTTTTGGCTTTGAAAATAGCCTTCTGAATGTAAATTATGCAGCAGGGGTTAGAGCCCAGAACCAACAGTTCTGTCCCTGTATCTGAAAGAACATTACAGCCTTTCTTCTTTGCCGATTGCTAAGAACACTGTCAGTACTTAAAATGAAATAGCAGTTCAGTTGTTAGACATTAACTCGATACTTGCCTTGAGACTTTGAACTCTACTACCAGCTGAAAAGCATAGCACAGCCTATTTTTCTTGGGAACAGATTCCCCTTTTAGTATTGTATTTGATGGAAGTTTTCAGAGGGTAATTTATCCTAAATACTTCTAAATATTTGAAGCAGAATACAGGGCTACATAGTTCTGCTTCTTAGATAAAATAATTGGAAATAATTGCTTAAAAATAATAGCCACTTAAGCTTTACTCCATGTAAAAAATCATTCTGCAACAAATATGTATGAAGATCCTTATTAAATGTGGAAAAAGGCGAAATCTGCCTCTGGGAGCTAGGTCTCCAATAAGGGGACAGATACATGAAATAATTACCACATGTCTCATGAAAGCAGTTGTATAATAAATGTTTAATATGCAATTATATATAATTCTATATTATAATTACATACAATATGTAATTATACACATATTTGTTTTTTATTGTAATTAGTAAAAGGGTTACATGATATTTGTCAGATAGAAGGTGCATTAATTCACATACATTGATACCCTTTCACATGTCTTGGTACCCATTTTCCTCCCCCCCCACACCCTCCACCCGTCTTGGTTTTCCCCCCTTCCCTATCAAATTTCAAATAACCAAATACAAAAATATTCAATATATCAGATAACAAAGTGAGATACTATAACAATATGAGATAACCAAGGGACAGCAAAGGAGATGAGAGACAACATAATACATTAAGGACAACAATCATTCATTATATGGCTTTTGTTTCAATATCCTGGAGGTCTTTTCAATTAGCTTCACATTATATGGCCTTATGTATCAAGATTTTGCTCTATTGCAGATCTCTGCTAGTAGAGCCCAAGGTTTCTACTGATTATGACGAATGAGGGAAACCATTGAGCCTAAGTTCCCTTGAGTCTGGCTTACTTCACTTAATATGATTTTTTTCTAAGTCTTTCCATTTCCTAACAAATGGGGCAATGTCATTCTTTCTGACAGCAGCATAGAATTCCATTGTGTACAAATACCACAAATTGTTGATCCACTCATCAACTGAGGGACATCTAGGTTGGTTCCATATCTTTGCTATGGTGAATAGTGCTGCAATGAACATTGTTGTGCTAGTGGATTTAGTATGTCCTTGTTTCTGGATGGTTGGGTAAATGTCAAGTAGTGGAATTGCTGGGTCATAGGGGAGTTCTATGTTTAACCTTTTGAGGCACTGCCACACTGCTTTCCATAATGGTTGAACGAGTTTGCACTCCCACCAACAGAATTATACATATATTTGTATATAGAAGTTTCCTTGTTTTCCTTAAATAATGGTTGCCATTGGCTTCTTATCGTGAGTGCGGTACTGTTCTCACTTCTTTTTCACTTCATCTCAACTCAGATATTCCACCTGGCAACATGTTTGGTAAGTACACATATTATAAGGAAGCAGGTTGACTGCTGATCACTTACAGATTATACAGTCAGAAAGTGGAAGGGGCAGAGTTTGACTTCTACTCTGTTAGGATTTAAATCCCTTGCTTTTACTGCTTAACAGAATTCTTTCTCTGGACCTCAAAATCTTGACTTCACGGGCTGGGAATGTGGCCTAGTGGTAGAGTGCTTGCCTAGCACGCACAAAGCCTTGGGTTTGATTGCTTGGTACCACTTACATGGAAAAAGCCAGAAGTCATGCTGTGGCTCAAGTGATAGAGCTCTAGCCTTGAAAAAGTCCAAGAACAGTACCCAGTCCTTGAGCTTAAGCCCCAGGTCTAGCCAAAAAGAAGAAAAAGTCAATGTTAGCTAAGTTAAAATACTCTACCCTGATGATTAATGCTCTTCAGAAGCTGAAGCTATCATATATTCTATATTTCTGGGTTTAGAATAATGTATATTATCAAATATATATTCTCCAGTACTTTGATATTAACTTCAATATGAAATTCAAAAATACATTTATGTAAATATAATATCTGCGATTATATTTGGTGAGAGTCACAAATAGAGTTCTTTTATTATTCCTTAAAACTTAAAATTCGATTTCTTATTGAGTTCATATGATAAACATTTATAATAACTTTGCTTAAAAATGAAGAAAATTCTTACTTTGGTAGGTAAATAACCTTATTCTTTACAGTTTTCCTAAAGTGAAAATTTGGTTTTGGCATAAAATGTAAATTTCTTACTACCTCATGCTTTTCATGGATAGACTAAATCGATCTGTGAAATTATGAAGGAGAAAATGCATATTACTCTGTGGTCATACTTCAGACTATCAAAGTTAGAGCCAGTGCTTCTGTGTTTTGTTGAGGTGGAAAGGCATCACAGAACAGGGTTTGTGAGTATTGGTGGTTTTTGGATTCATCTGGCGGATGCATAGGTATTGTCCTTAGTATATGTCATCTCATAGAGAAGTGTTATGTTGAGACAGTCCTCTAAATAGAGTAGTGGTACTTGCGAGTTTTCCATTAATTTATCATATATATATATATATATATATATATGTAACTGTGTTTTTGTTTTTATTTATTTTTAAATATATTTTTATTATAATTAATGGAAGGGTTACATTATATTCACTAGATAGAAGGTACATTACTTCACAAACGTTGATACCCTTGCTCATGTCTTGGTCCCCATTTAACTCATTAGCTGTGTTTTGAAAAGCTAGAGGTTGGTGGTATTTCAGTAACTAGAACTTACTAAGAGCTAGATTTTTGTTGTCATATCTTTTATAAGACAGTATAGAAAAATGACTTTACTTTGGCTGTTGAGTCACAATTTCACATAATGACAGGGATCACTTGGTGTGTGGAATTGCTGCCACACTTAGCTTGTAATGTGGCCACAGATGACATCTGTTCATCGGCACTGTTCTCAGCCTGCTCAGAGTGCCCTTCCAGAATACCATAGTTGGGGTGTTACACTAGAGATGTTTCAGTCCTTAGTGCTCTTGGAGCTGGATGCCCAAGATCAGGGGCTCAGGAGGGTTAGGTTCTTGGTGAGGTCCTGGTTATGTCCTCCTATGGCCACACAGATACAGCAGTGGAGTGCCTTTCTTTTTATATGCATACAATCCCATCATGAAAACCCAACTGTAATGGTCTAATCTAATCCCATTAGCTCCTGAAGTCCACATCAGTAAATATCATCCCACACACCTTCAATCCATGACATTGTCCTTTTCTTCCTTTTGTTTTTAAGTCTTTCAGTAGAGCATTGTACTAACAATCCACCTTTATCAGTCCAGATTAAATTCTTGCTTAGAGGAATGATCTATCCTCATTCCACTTTATTAGCAATCGGTTACATTATCGTTTAAAACAGTTTTTAAGATAAACAGTTTGGGACTGGCACAAGAACAGGCCTGAGGACCAAAGGAATAAAACTGAAGACCCAGATATCAACCCACAGACCTATGGCCACTAATCTTTGATAAGGGAGCCAAAAAATAGAATGGAAGAAAGACATCCTCTTCAACAAGTGGTGCTGTCAGAACTGGCTAAGCACCTGCAGAAAGCTAAAGTTGGATCCTACTTTGTCACCCCACACCAGGATTAATTCAAAATGGATCAAAGACCTTGAGGTAAAAGCATACACCTCAAAAACTTTACAAGAAGGAATAGGAGAGTCCTCCTTTCTTAATAAAAACCCAGAAACACACTTAATAAAGACACAGAAACACACAGAAACACAACAACTTAAAGATAGCTTGGACAAATGGGACTGCATTAAATTGCAGAACTTCTGTATGGCAAAGGACATAACTAGCAAGTTAAATAGAAAGCCCACAGATCTTTACTAACCATACAACAAAGGCCTCATATCTAAAATATCTAAAAAATTGAATCTCTCCAAAACAAATCTCCAAAGAAACAACCATCCCATTAAATAATGGGCCAAAAACTTAGAGACTTCTTTGAAGAAGAAATAAGAACGATCTCTAGGCACATGAAGAAATGCTTGACATCTCTGGACATAAAAGAAATGCATAAACTCTGAGATACCACCTCACTCTAGTTAGAATGGCCATAATCAAGAATTCTAACAACAACAGATGCTGGTGGGGATGTGACCAGGAGGGAACACTACTACACTGTTGGTGGGAGTGCAGACTTGTTCAACCACTATGGAAAGCAGTATAACGATTCCCCAAAAGGCTAATCATAGAGCCCCCTGTAGACCCAGCAATTCCACTACTGAGCACTTACCCATTGGTCCAGAAACAAGGACATACTAAATCCACTAGAACAACAGTGTTCATTGCAGCACTATTTACCATAGCGAAGATATGGAACCAACCAGGGTGCCCCTCAGTTGATGAGTGGATCAACAAGATGTGGTATTTATACATAGTGGGATTCTATGCTGCCATCAGAAAGAATGGCATCACACCATTTGTAAGGAAAGGGAAAGACTTGGAAAAATTCAGATTAAGTGAAGTAAGCCAGACCTAAAGGAACATAGGCTCAATGGTTTCCCTCATCTGTAATAATTAGTACACATCTAAAACTCTCCTAGCAGAGGATTACAATAGCTCAAACCCTAGATACAGAAGACCATATAGGATGAGGCCAAACTAATGGACCTCCAGGACATGGAAACAAGACTTTAAGTATAAGTTACTCTTTATGTATTATGTTTTTCTCCCTTCTCTTATGTTGCCCTTTGGTTCATCTCATATTGTTACATTATCCCATTTTGTTACCTGGTATATTATATAGATGTTTACTTGTTTCTTTGAAATAGGAGGGGAAAATGAGGGTAGGGGGTAGTGGGAGGGAAATGCAGACAAAAACATAAGAAGGGATATCAATGTGTGAGAAGTAATGCATCCTCTATCTGGCGAATATAACTCTAACCCCTCTATATATTGAAATTAAAAAAAATAATTTCTAAGATTAAACAGTAATTGTCCTAGACCTTCTATTTAAGGTTTCTTTGTGTCTGATCCATGATTTAGGCTGAGTAGTCAATTTAAGAGGGAGGCTATACAATAAAAATCACTGTTGCTTTTTTGTTGTTGTTGAAAATAAGCAAATCTGAAAAATTAGGTTTGTTTCCCTTACATCAGAAGATTCAGATTCTTACCTTAATTTTTTGTATTGAGTAGCTATGTGTTCTTGGGAAAGTATTCTTTTTCAGCTTCTGTCTATACACTTGGGATAAGACGATGAAAGTCAAATAAAATGTTATAATAGAAAAACTCCACTGAAATATATCATCTGCTTTATAAAAGCAATGAGTTATTTAAAAGAAAAAGGTTATTCAGAATTAAGTGTAGAATATAGCATTCCCCTCTGGGGGTTTAAAACCCAAGACAATATATAGTCAGGAAGGTAAGTGCTTCCTGTGTGTGCTATTGTAACTAGAAAAACCTGATATCTGGATTTAAAATACTTGTCAAGATTTTGAAAATGTACCCCTCTGCTGCAGAGCTGTTGACATGAGATAGAATAATGATTCCACTTAAGATGCTGGTAACTGCTATTACTAGTCACTTTTTATTGGAGGGTATTAATTTCTGTCTTTCTGCCTTTTCATGGTAGACAGGTGGAATGCAGAAGTAGGGTATATTTCTATGTGAATCATGAATGGAATGAAGCCATCAGGAAGAGAACAGTTCTCTCAAGTCCTCTCCTTTGGATTTTGTGATGTGATCTGGTCTTACTGCCTTGGGCTTCCTGGCCTCTGCAGCACAGCCCTTGCTCTCCTGTCCTTTAGCCAGCCACCCTGATGCTTCATGTGGCTGCTTTAGTCTTGCCCCATTGTTTTAGTTCATATCTATTAGCCTCATTGGTTTCTTTGTATATAGGAGTAGATGAGGGGCATTGTTGCTAGTTTGGTGGAAGTATTTATTGCAGCTTATTCTTAAGCCAAGTGAAATATTGAATGAAGTATTTTAAAAGGAGGACCTCTGGTTTGGGGGTTCTTTCTCAGTGACTTCTTGTGCACAGTGTCAGGCTGCTATCCACTAGATTTTTCACTTGATGTTAATACTCAGCCACTTGTATAACAGCTCTGCCTTTGATTTCTTGGTGGCAAATTGGAGATAAGAATTTCCTGGGCTTTCCTGCACGTGCTAGCTTTGAGCTCCTGTCCTCATATGTGAGCTTCTTGGGTAGCTAGGATTATTGGCATGAGCATGTGCCTGGCCATATTTTAGTTAACTGTTGATTATATATAGTACTGTTTTGTGATGGATAATATAGTACATTTTACAAATCAAGTAGTAATATAATTTTGAAAGTCATTTTATTTGTGTCTGTCAAAAACAACCAAAGCAGATTAGAATTTATTGATATGGGTAAATGTTTAGATAGAAAAAACAATATCCCTAATGGTCCAGGACTTAAAACTAGTACCACACATTGATGTAATGGTACAGGAATATGAACCAAAAATTTGATCAAAATGATTGAGTTTGACTTATTGCCTTATCGGGGGCAACAAGTTAACTTCCAGAGTCTCTCATCAAACTTTTGGGAGGCAGTTGTCTTTATTTCAAAGGGAATTGGTGTTAGAAGCTTGTTAGGATGGTGTAGTAGAGGGTTCCAAAGAATAAATAGAACAAGGAGGAGAAATGCAAGATAATGAGAAAACTGTCAAAACTGTGAGACATTATTGACCTTTTGGGAAATCATATCCCAACCTACTGTCGTTCCAGGACATGAGCTGTAAACTTTCTTCTTTATGTAAAGTAAATTTGGGTTGTGTTTCTCTTGTTTAAATTACTGCATTTTAAATAACATAATGTCCAAATAAGGGAAAAAGTGTTTTTAGCCTAAAAGGAGAAATTCAACATTTCTGAGGCTTTTCATATTAAATTTAGTAAGTATACAATCAATAGTTTTATTCTTAGTGGACAGATTTGAGGGCTTGCCATTGTATTACTTTTAATTCTTTAAAATGTATAACAATATTGTATTTTTTCTTTCTAGGACCAGTATTCCCATCAGAGCAAAGAATGAATGCCATATTCTATAATAAAGTTTCATTTGTATCTCCAAATCATGGAGAGTACAGTTTTTAAAACTTATTACTGGAACAAATTACCTTAAGCCTTTTGCTCTCCTAGAGTAGATATTTTCTTTTTAGCATTATCATTTCGGTTGTTGTACTTCAAAGTTGTTATGTCCTTGAAGCAATGTGCCAGAATGTCAATTTTAAAAATCTTTCTAAAGCCAATAGAGATCTAACTCTTCAAATCATTTCTGAGAGCCTACATAATCCCCCTTAAGTCTCCTAGTCTTCCATTTCAAATAGTTCCATCAGCATTTTTAACTTTATATTGATCTGGTAAACTAACTGGAAAAGAAATGGAGCTAGTAATGTGAAGGCTGAGTGAGGCAGAGCAGGTACTCGGTATTAATAGACACTCAGAGCATCATAGGAACTGCTTGAAAACATCAAGATTTAAATGAGTCAAGTCAATGCTTGTGCATGTTCTTGATCTCTAAGACTGGACACACACATTAGTTTGCTTTTCTTAATTCCAGTCATAGTTTTAACACTTTAAACCCCCATTTGTGCAGCTATTTTAGAAATACAGGAGAGAGGGTAAGGTGAGATGAGAGTTGATTTGGCTTTAAAGTATATAGAAATGAGGTGATGCCCAGGAGCCTTCAAAGCCACCATGCCAAGAAATACCAGTGCTTATTATATAGTGAGATTTTGGAAGAGAAGAATAAGAATATCCTCCTCTGGTCTTACTGTGTGAGTGTTCACAGTCCTGTATACTTTATCATATCCTAGTGAATTTTTGTCTTTTACTTTCCAATGTTTTTACTTGGAGAATTATAGGCACATTCTAGATCAAAAAACTCAATAGCTATGTGCATATGATCATCCAGAAATACGATTTATTGAAATGAACTACAAGAAATGGAGATAAGACTTTGGTTTTTGCTGTTTGCCTTTTGATTTTTGCCTTTTGTCTTTTTGATGTTTGTCTGTTTTCTCCTTTGCCACCACTTGTGATTTCTGTACCTTTTGTCTGGTATATATGTTATCTATTTGTGGGAGGGAGAGGGGCACTGAAATGGTGGGACACAGGGTGAACAAATGTATTGGTGATACTCACTAGATGCTATGTTGAAAATTAACTATAAAAATTGTGGGAGTGGACTGGGAGTTTGGCGTAGTGGTAGAGTGCTTGACTAGCATACATGAAGACCCGGGTTCGATTCCTTGGTACCATATACTTAAAAGCCAGGAGTGGTGCTGAGGCTCAAGTGGTAGAGTTCTAGCCTTGAGAAAGTCCAGGGACAGTCCTCAGGCCCTGAGCTTAAGCCAGGACTGGCAAAAAAAATTGTGGGAGAGTTGGTTACCTCATATTATAACGGTATTTTACCTTTTATCTGATATATTGTATATGTTTATTTGGTTATTTGAAATAGGATAGGGAAGGGGGGAAAGCAAGATGAGTGGCGAGGATGGAGGGAGGGAAATGGGGAACAAGACATGAGAAAGGGTATCAATGTATGTGAAGTAATTCACCTTCTATCTGGTGAATATAATGTAACCCTTCTATTAATTACAAAAAATATATTTAAAATGTAAAAAATGTGGGAGAGGAAAGCATTTAAGAAATAGTTACTGAACTGTCGAATTTAATTAGATCTCTAATTTATTTAAGTCTCTTTTTAACAGGGCCTGCAACAAAAACTCAACAAAAGTTAATTATAATTACAATTGTAATGGTGAAAGGTTAAGATATAATCTGAGGTATATACCCTGCTATTAAGGAACTGGCATTTCTTTTGGGAAAGAAGCTCAATTCTTCCTTGAACACCTTGAGGTTTTTGAAGAGTAACAGTTCTAGTACAAGAATGGATCACACAGAGAATATTAGGCATTATGGAGGAACATGGATATGATAAAGCTGTCTAGGTGTATTCTGGTACCTATACCTATACATCCTAGGCCTCCAGCACTTGTTGAAATTGTGATTTCACTCCCATAGCCTATGGACTAAGGGAGTTAAAATTACTTGGGTACTGAATCAACATTTTAAAGTGAAGACTGTCCAGGAATGTTCATATATAGATCTGCCTGTAGAAATTGGAGCTAACAAAAGCAGAAATATAATGCTCCACAAATACTGTCTGAAAATGTAAATTTTCTTTTTTAAGATATTTTTATTGTCATTAATAGAAGTGTTATATTATATTTGCCAGATAGAAGATATATTCACAAACATTACTACCCTTTCTCATGTTTGCAATTGTGATTTTTCTTCTGATATACTTTCTACTCAGGACTTATGTGATCACTGGGAATACGGATTTAAAAATAAATATAGCATGCTCAATTGTATTTACATTTCAAATAAGTAACTGTGTATGTATGTAGGTCTCACAAATTTACTGAGAACTTTTTCAGATTTTTTCAGTGGTATGAGCTTCATTTATTCTGGTAGTTTCTCCTTCCTGAAAGCTACCTTGAACTATTATGTAGATTTCTGTATGTACTGCAAACTCCAAGTATGGGGTTCTTCTTTCATGGCAGAGATTATTGCCCTACCCTTATACTCTTCCTTCAAGTCTTAACATGTACATAGTTATCCTCATACTAAGTAGGCATTTTTACTGGTGGTTTCACAGTGAGCTCTACAAAAACAAATTTCACCTGTATAATAAGATTTCTGTTTCTCTTTCTAGACTAAATCCTATAGGACAAGAATTACTTTTTGCTTTACCTTTATGTAGTCTGTTGTACTCAACATGAGAAACCTGCTGAATGAACATATGTAGAATATACAAGGAATAATAAGTCTTATCAGTGTGATTATCATTAACAAGCTACCTTTTTATTTTCTTGCCATATTTTCACAATGGATTTCAAAGATATTAATAGCCATTCTCTTTTATATATTAATGTGATGTTTGTGAGCAATAATTTTTCTATTGTGTGGTGGCCAATTCTGGTTCCTAAAATAATAACAAAAATTCATTGAGCAGGAAGTGGTGCTGTGGCTCAAGATGTAGGGTGGTAGCTATGGGCTGAAGAGCTCAGGGCCAATGCCGAGACCCAGAGTTCAGGTCCCACGACCAAAAGCAATAAAACATTATTGAGCACCCTACAATGTCCCAGTTGCTGTTGGAGCTGCTTATAGGTATCTAATGCGCGCCATAGCCAACCATGAAAAGATCAATGCTAACTTGGAAAACAGTAATTAATAATCCGGAATGTCAGTTAATTTAGTATTTCACAGGCTATTGATATTAGGACCAGATTAATTATTAATTCTCTATATGGACTGAATCACTAAAAAAATCAAGATCAAAACAAAATCTATTGCTGCTACGTAAAGGAAGTTAGAGGCAGCGTTAAGAAATAATTCCATTTCTTTAAAGAATGACATTGGGATGTTGATGGGTATTGCATTGAATTTGTAGACAGCTCTTGGCAAGATTGTCATTTTCACAATGTTGATTCTTCCAATCCAGGAGCATGGGAGGTTTTTCCATTTCCTTAGTTCTGCTTTAATTTCATTTTTTAGGGTTTTAAAGTTTTCATCAAAAAGGTCCTTTACATTCTTAGTTAAGCTAATTCCTAGGTACTTTATTTTCTTTGAGGCTATTGTGAAAGGAGTTGCTTTCCTGATTATTGCCTCGTTCCTCTCACTGTTGGCATAAAGGAAGGCAGTTGCTTTTTGACGGTTGATTTTATAGCCTGCTATTCTTCCAAAGCTTTGGATCAGCTCTAGGATCTTGGGAGTAGAGTCTATAGGATTCTTTAAATACAGAATCATGTCATCTGCCAAGAGGGATAATTTTATTTCCTCTTTCCCTACTTGGATCCCCTTTATGCTTGCTTCTTGCCTTATTGCACTGGCTAGGAATTCTAGTACTATGTTCAAGAGGAGTGGAGAGAGTGGGCATCCTTGTCTCATTCCTGATTTAAGAGGGAATGGCTTTAGATTTTCACCATTAAGTGTAATACTAGCTGTGGGTTTCTCATACACAGCCTTTATTACATTGAGGAATGTTCCATGGATTCCTAGTTTCTCCAGAGCTTTTAACATAAAGGGGTGTTGGATCTTGTCAAATGCCTTTTCCGCATCTATTGAGACAATCATGTGATTGTGAAACAAAAGCCATATAATGTACTATGTTGTCTCTCATCTCCTTTGCTGTCCCTTGGTTATCTCATATTGGTATAGTATCTCACTTTGTTATCTGATATATCGAATTTATTTGTATTTGGATATTTGAAATTTGATAGGGAAGGGGGGAAAACCAAGACGGGTGGGGGGTGTGGGGGGGGAGGGAAACGGGTACCAAGACATGTGAAAGGGTATCAATGTATGTGAATTAATGCACCTTCTATCTGGCAAATATCATGTAACCCTTTTACTAATTACAATAAAAAAATAAAAAAAAATTTAAAAAAATTTAAAAAAAAGAAATAATTCAACAATTTGATGCTGCCGTTTCCAATACACAAGATGCACTTCTGCTTAGATGATAAATATTATAATGAATAAACAAAAGCCATATAACAAATGATTGTTGTCCTTAATCTACTATGTTATCTTTCATCTCCTTTGCTGTCCCTTGGGTAACTCATAATGTTACAGTATCTCACTTTGTTATCTGATATATTGAATTTATTTGTATTTGGTTATTTGAAATTTGATAGGGAAGGGGGGAAAACCAAGATAAGGGGTGGGTGGTGGGTGGGGGGGAGGTTAATGGGTACCAAGACATGTGAAAGGGTATTAATGTATGTGAATTAATGCACCTTCTATCTGGCAAATATCATGTAACCCTTTTATTAATTACAATAAAAAAATAATAAAATAAATAAAATAAAACAGTTTGATTGATATTAAATTTTTGCTTAAAATCTTACCTTTTGTTTTACTTAGCCATAAAAATCATCTCACCAGAAGTATTACAGTTTTATAAACCGTGGCATTCTTTCAATCCAGACATATTTTGAAATGGTGATCTATGTTCATAATCATGTTTGAAACTTAATTATAGATTATTTCTTTGTTAGAAATAGCTCCTATAAATTAGTATTCTACCTCTTATGTGTTTTTAATTAAGATTTTACATATGAATTTTTCTACATTTGTTTTAAATGTTTGATAATACAACCTTTTTAAGGTTTACAACTCCCAGCTCACAGACTACAAAGTGTTTTAAATTAGTAAGAAACTGGAGAAAATATCAAAGATGTTCAGCTACAACTGCCATGTTTAGAATAGATTATTTGTTATGGTTTGTAGGCTTTTCTAACTCTCAAAAGTCTCTCAAAAAAAGGTGAATTTCTTTGAGCTTTTTTCTTCTCTCTATCATACTTTGTGTTTGTCCTGCTGTCTTTTGAGACATAGCATGAAGCACCTCCCAGATGCAGTCTCTCAATCTCAGACTTCCCAGTCTCCAGAACTGTGAGACAAAAAAAAAAAACTTCTACTGATTATGATTGACCCAGTCTGTGGTATAGCGACTGCATCACAAAACAGACTAAAAAAGAAAATTGATATTGAAAAGTGAGACTATCACTATAGCCAATAGTTGAACATGTGGAAGCAGCTTTGAAGCTGGATAAAAACCAGAAGAATTTGGAAGAGCAGGCCAGAAAACCAGTATTGTCACTAGCAAAATATTGAGGTTTGTGCTGGTGAGGATTGGGAGAAAGAAGGGTGCTGTAGAGAAAGTCTGAATCCTCTAAGAAGAGTGCTTAGGTAATTTGACAGAATGCTGATGGAAGTATAGTTAGCCAATCTATGGTGTAAATGGAGAACAATTTCCTGGAAGATGGAGTAAAACCCATCCTCTCGGCAGTCTCTCTCTGCTTTAGAGCTTTGTGGAAGAAAAATATATGATAGATGAACTTACAAAGCCAAAGAAGCAGGGTTGCCAAAGGCTTTGTGGTGTCAACCACCACTGTGTGTCCAATAAAGAACACATGCAGAGAACTGGTATAGAGTTTAGGGTCTAATGTTGCTTTCCCTGTGTGAATTTACGTGGGTCCTGTTGTCCATTTCTTTTTTGATGTATGCCCTTCCACTGTGTTTGAAAAGCACTTAACCTTAACACTTTGAGTTAAAACATCCTAGCTAGACAGAATTTTCCTCAGGATGCAAAGTAGAGCCTTACCATCAGTAAAATCATGCAGAAAATATCCGTGTCCTCTTTTATGACTGTCAAAGTTTGTTTTATAAACTTGGTGACAAAGCTTAAAAGTGGATCTACCTACTCCATCTCTTAGCAACTACCCCATGATTTTATTTTCACCTTGTATATTAGAACTTGTACATTCCATGTGGTGATTTGGTATTTAGGTCTCTTGCTTTTATCCTTTCTCTCTCTCCTTGATCTTGGTTCTCAAATTCTTAACACCTTGGAATCTCCCCAGTGCTTTCCAGACGTAAGTCATTTTATATTTTAGTCAAGTTTGCTTGTTGTTTGCAGTGGAAATATTGATCCTCAATGAGCAAGTACTTCACCAATATAAACAGAAATCAAGCCAAGCAAGTTTCATGTTTTTGAACTGTTCTTTCTGTTTTGCTGGCTAATTTTATGATACAGAAATTTAGTTTTCTTGGGTTGACTCATAATTCTACAGGAGATCCTTCTCCAGCACCTACCTACTCACTCTCCTATCTCTTCAACAGGGCAAACCCTACTTCCTTGAATACAAGATTTCTTCCTGGTGTCTATCTTGCATGAAGAGTGTACATGTATCATTTTATATTCTATCCAGATGCTTATGATTGTTTCTACTTTGTTTAGAACCAAGGAACAAAGCTAGGAGATTGGTCTCAACTCTAAGGAGAAGGATGAGTAAACCTCTTCTGTTCTTTTTCAAGCACCCTATTTTCTGTTCTATTACAAAACCCTATGGTTAAAATCTGCAGGTTTGCTGCATCTTTCACTACTTTGAGTAGTAAGTGACACGTCTCGGTCTCGTGATGTTGTTTCCTGTATTTTCTGCTTTTGCTAGGATGCTGGTTCTTATTTTCAAGACTAGTGGTTCTTTGCGAAGTATTGAGAAGTTGTGGATTTTTTTCCTTCTCTACCCAGGACTTGGCAGAAGGAAGCCATATATTTGTTACTTTTTAATCTATTTTCTGCTTTAGAAATGTTACTCCAATTACATTGTTCTGATTTAGTTTCTTTCCAAATATAACTGGAGTATGGGCATGGCATGTGTACCAGTTCCTCCTAGGATGTCTATTTCAGCTTAATTCTTTTATCACCCCCATTCCCTTATCAGTGAAACATAAAATTCTTACCATTGCCCCTGTGGATTTGGAGCATCTGGACTCGTGGGAACAGCTAATTCCCTTCATGACCTCTTGCTTAAAACAGTTCCTTATTTAAACATTTCCTACTATTATGCTCTTCTGTTCTGGGGTATCCAGAGTCCTTTTATTGTACTCATCATTCCTCCCATCTAAATAACTTCCTCAAAAACCTGGCTGGTATCTCTCACCTATTAGAATTGGTTGGCATTTCCCAATTTTAAGAAAATAAAATTATTTATGTGGTAATCTTATGTATGAGTCATTATAAAATCTCATTATCTGTACCTTAAATAAGTAAAATGTATGCAGTTGTGGCAAGTGTTTCTTTCTTTGTCAATCTCCTTTCTCTTGAATTATCTTTAATTCATTTTGCGAAATTGCCTTTCTTTTACCTGGGCACTCTCCTCCCCTATTCTGAACAATGATAAATACATCCCAAATGCATGATCTTGAAAGTCAAGTTAAGCCGTGAAGACTTTTGAGTGCTGCTTTTAGAGATGAAGAGAAGGTTAAATGAGAACTTGTTAACTCTAGTTCTAGTACCCTGTTAGAATAGGCAGTAGTTTGGATACAACAAACTACTTGAGTTTGCTGTCCTATTTCTTTCCTGATTATGAGACATCTATCACTAGCTAAGAAAGCTAATTTACCACTGATACTTTCCATTTTGCTTTTGTGGTTCTGTTACTCCCAGGTAGGGAAGATTGATAGAGGAGGACAAAGGGAAACTGATATAAAGAATACCAACAAGGAAAAAGACAGCTGTTCCTCTGATTTTTCTCACCTTTTGTACTCATATCATCTTTTTTTCTATATTCATTTAATGGTATTCTCTTTCTCCAAACTAGTTTTTAATACATTTGGTTCCAAAAATTCTCCCGTAACCCTTGCTAACAAATACTATTCAATCAAATGGGTCGTAAAGACTGTCTTGATTTCCATCATAATCTCGGCTACGTTAAAATCATAACTATCCCTAAAAATTCCCCTTTACATGTTTTCTGTGCCATACAAACATCCTTGTCTTTCTTATACAAAATAACTACTGAAAATAACTACTTGTAAGTAAAGTCTCATACAAGTTTGTATCTCTTTTATGATATGAATTATGTCTTGGTTGCATTAAAATTCAACAAGAGTACTATTTTGAAACATGTAAGCAGAGGAACGTCTGTTTTGTGATTCTCAAATAAATGTTCAAATTTGTCATTGGAAAATTAAGGTTAGTATAATTATATTGTAACTGGGATTGAAAGTCTATATCAAAGAACTAGTGTTAGTGTTCTCCAATCCTAAACCTTCACTCATCTCATTATCTATTGATTCATACAGAGTAGGCTTCTCATTGACACTGCCGACTTACAGGGACAGCAGTAAAAACATAACAGTAATTCAGAAGGAACCCGAGTTTTGTCAACTGAGCTAAACATTTGTATATCTTCTCCATGCTTTTCTGATACGTTCAATTCTGAAGTATGGGGAACATGGTTTCAGTTATCTGACATAATAAAAATCTAAACATTACATGAGATTTAGTAGAACAGTCTAAATTCATTGGTATACTTTTATGTAAAATTGAATGGAAGCATGATTTTCTAGCAGCACGAGTATCAGCGTGGAAATTAGTTAATTCATTTCTCATGCAATAGTATAACGATGACATATATACACAATTCTAATAGCTTGCTACAGTCAGAGGGTGAAAGGTCAAATTGTGACTGCTCCACTAATTCTCTCTGGTTGAAGTTCTCTTTATTTGGAACGCAACCATCATCTTCCTTCAGAAAGAGGAGACATGTGACCTTCCAATGTCATTTAACCTCTCTCTGTTTGCTTACCTTGAAAATGATGTCAAAATACCCCAACTCCAGTGTGAGTCAGTGGACATTTTCCTCCTCACAGCTGCAGATGTTTTGTGTAAAGCAGTATGAGTTCTTTCAAGAATACTATAGTATAGTATAGAAATGATTATTAGAAGTCATAGTGTGAGGTTAGTTATCTGACTCTAATCACAAGTAATAAGACCTGCATCGTTGCATTGTTCCCATGTGACTTGATACTTCCGCACAGTTCTAAGTATCTCTGACCTCAGAAGGCCTTTTCAGGAAGGATTGTCATTGGGCAGAAGTTTTAAATGTTTCAGAGGGAATACAATTGGAAAAGGTTTTGCTTGTTTTCTATTTGGCAGCTCTAGGATTTGCTTGCTAGGCAAACATTATTGCTGAACTTCTAGCCCTGGGAAGATTGTGAATCCTGCTCGGCCTGGTCTCTTTAGCCCTTTTGCTTTGTTATATTTAGGAGGCATTCTTATAGAAAATAACATTTTCTTTCTTACATTTAAATAACACAAACGTAAAACTGCCAGAAAATACTAATAGTTCTATTTTTTTCTTGGAGTTTGAAGTCCTTTCTAATAGTTTTAGGAAGAAGATAGCTCTATTCCCACATAACATTCATTTTCCCCTCCCATCCCTATCCATAAATTCATAGTTCAGTTTTTATTTGTTTTATATTTTTTGTTGTGCTGCATTAAAGTTGAAATAACTTTTGTTCTTAGATTACTACCTTTAAAAATAAAGGTGGAAAATTAATTTATACTTAGCAGCTAAGGTTAACACTCTTAACTTTTCCCTACAACAGTCTTGTCCTCATTCGGCTTGATTTGTAGGCAGAACACTCCATCCTTCCGTCCTGATTTTTGTTATTTGGAAGAGATAGTCTCATGGACTTTTCACCTAAGCTGGCCTCAAACTACAATGCTGTAGGTAGCTTCCCGAGTAGCTTCCTGAATAGCTAAGATTGTAGACGTGTTTCCAGCACCCAATAAGTGTAGTCATCTGAACCCTTTGATTTTACTGAAGAGTGAGTTCCATTTTGATTTACTACACTTTCTATAGATATTTATGTATTATCTAAAACTGTATGCAAGAGATTATTCAGGCCAGCCACCCTGTTTCTATGTCATCTAAATTGGTACAATCTGAGTAAGAGGCACTTTGATCAAATTCTGGAGAAAAGGTGACTTTTTCCCCACTGAATGTGAATGAGGGAAGCTTAGTAGATCTATAAATATCTTGGAAGATGGAGGGAAGTAGGGAAAACTCGCACACAAATCTGGGCATGGGTGGCTCACTCTTGTAATCCTTGCTACAAAAGAGGCTGAGATCTGAGGATTGTGGGTCAAAGCCAGCCCATGCAGAAAAGTCCCCATGAGATTTTTACCACCAGTTAACCACTCCAAAACTGGAACTGATGCTGTGGCTCAAGTGGTAGAGCTTTAGCCTTGAGCACAAAGAGGCTCAAGGACAGCCCCCAAGCCCTGAGTTCAAGTCCTACAACTGACAAAACAACAACAAAAATCCCAAATAATATCAACAGAAAACCAACTTCACACATAAAGATAAACACACACACTGGGGCCGGGAGTTTGGCCTAGTGTTTAAAGTGCTTGCCTAGCATGTACGAAGACCCGGGTACCACATAGATACAATGGTACCACATAGATAGAAAAAGAAGCCGGAAGTGGTGCTGAGGCTCAAGTGGTAGAGCTCTAGCCTCCTTGAGGAAGTCCAAGGACAGTGCTCAGGCCCTGAGCTCAAGCCCAAACTGGCAAAAAAAAAACACACACACACACACAGAATTTTTGTTGCCATGGTCAAGTGTTTTAGATACATGAGCTAATACATTTCACTTTGAATTAGATGTTCTTTTATAGGAGAAAAATGACACTTAACCAATGTTTAGCTTTCCAAATGTGCCAGTTAACCCTTGGATCAATCAGGGACTTATGATAAAAACACTAAAATAGGGCTTTGTTAAAAGAATGATAATGTTGAATTGGTAAAGGGTAGGCCTTGGGGTAAGCTAAAATTAAAATCCTACTTAACTGTGTATAGCAGATATCTAGTAGTCATTTACAATGTATATTGTACAATGTATAATCAAAAGTACTTTATTCATGTAATCCTTTTAATGTCTCTAAAATAGCTGCTTTTTGTCCTGATTAAAAAAATCAAGTTGGAGAGTTATGAAGACTAAACTGAAGTAGACACAAGTAACTTTTGAATATACTTATTTGCTTGTTCTCCAGCAGCATTTAAGTTGGTTTATTTATTGCATCATTATAATATTTAAGGTACCAGTGGAAAAATGGGAGAATTTTTAGTAGCAATCTTGATTTGTATCTGCCTTGGAAAGCAATGAGGCCTTGGATGTCCCTCTCCAGGGGAGCTACTTGCTGGAGAATGGGGTGCTGCTCTTGGCTAGGGGAAGTCCTCTGAAGCTTGTCTTCCTTCCAGGTTGTTGCTCTGACTCAATGACTTGCTAGTATCCCTGATCCTTTATTTCACAGTGCTCCTTTTCTTGTTTATTTCTGGGAGAGTAAAGATTGATCTAAGGTAGGAACTTTTAGGGAAAGGAAGAGAGTACTTATAGCTGAAGGGACAGAGATCATTTCTGCTTTTCCTCATCTTTCCCTTTTCCTCATCTTAAAAATGTAGTGGAATTTCAGCAATCTGCTCAGAAAGACAGGCCCTTATTCCCTCTAAAATCAGGAACGAGACAAGGATGCCCACTCTCTCCACTCCGCTAAAAACATAGTATTAGAATTCCTACCCAGAGTAATAAGGCAAGAAGCAAGCATAAAGAGGATCCAAAGGGAATCTAAGATTCCACCTCATTCCAGTTAGAATGGCCATGATCAAGAAATCTACTCACAACAGATGCTGGAGAGGATGTGGCCAGGAGGGATCACTACTACAATGTTGGTGGGAGTGCAAACTCATTCAACCACCATGGAAAGCAGTATGACAGTTCCTCAAAACACGAAACATAGAGCTCCCCTATAACCCAGCAATTCCACTGCTTGGCATTTACCCAGTTGTCCAGAAACAAGAACATACTAAATCCACTTGCACAGTGATGTTCATTGCAGCACTATTTACCATAGCAAAGATATGGAACCAACCCAGATGCCCCTCAGTTGATGAGTGGATCAACAAGGTGTGGTATTTATACACAATGGAATTCTATGCTGCTGTCAGAAAGAACGACATCGCCCCATTTGTAAGGATATGGAAAGACTTAGAAAAAATCATATTAAGTGAAGTAAACCAGACACAAAGGAACATAGGCTCAATGGTTTCATAATCAGTAAAAACACTGAGCTGTCCTAGCAGAGATTTACAGTGCAATAAAACCTAGATACATAAGGCCATATACTATGATATTAAATGAAAGGACTTCCAGGATATAGAAACAAAAGCCATATAATGAGTGATTGTTGTCCTTAATGTACTATGTTATGTCTCATCTCTTTTGCTGTCTCTTGGCTATCTCATGTTGTTACAGTATTTCGCATTGTTATCTGATATATTGTATATATGTTTATTTGGTGATTTGAAATCGGATAGGAAATGGGGGAAAACAAGATGATGGGTGGGGGTGGGGGAAGGGAAATGGGGACCAAGACATGAGAAAGGGTATCAATGTTTGTGAAGTAATGCACCCTCTATCTGGCGAATATTATATAACCCCTCTATTAATTACGATAAAAATACATGAAAAAAGCAAAGAAAGGGAGGCCCTTATTCTTTTTCTTTTCTCTTAATTTATTGTTTTGCCATGAACCGGGCCTACTTTGCTGTAATAATTTGTGTACACACACTTGCATTGATGGGTTTGCTGAGTGTGCCATTTGCAAACTCCTGTTGACCTGGTCTTGCACTTCAGTGACCTGTGGGCATTGTCTTCCCAATTTGGGCTCCGGGAAGAGGGAAGAGTAATTAACACCAATGGATGAGATGGCTGTGGATTGAAATTTCCTATGGCTGAAAAAAATTAAGCAACAGTGTTGGTTTCCTTATTGTGCCCTACCAAGAGGAGGTCTGTGACAGATAGAGGCCAAATTGCACATCTAGAATAAAACAGGGGCAGACTCCCAGGGGGAAGACACTCTAATTGGTGATGGTAGTTGTCAAATTTGCCAGTAACTGTCACTGTGGGAGTGACCTTTCTGGAGGATTGTTTTGAAAAGTATATTCTTCTCAGTGTACTGACCCTTTGAAATTATGACATATGTAGGGAAAAATAAGAGTTTCATCCTCTGAAAGTCACTGTCATTATCTGTCTTTCTTTAGTTTTGAGGGAAAAAAACTAGGTTTCATCTCCGTGTCTCTCTAAACAAGTACTTCATTGTTAAACCTTGTCAGTCATTTGAAAACTGTGTAATTACAGTAGTGAAGAGAGATTTAGGTAGACAACACATTAAAATAGTTTAAGGAAAAAAAATTATGTGTATTTATCAACATAATTTGAAATTTCACTTGTAATTGCATTAAACAAATATAAAGCAAGCACATAATTTTATCTAGTCTTTAAGATAAATCATAAACGGGAAAAAGAAAAGAAATAATGTCACATACTACATTAAGAACAACAATCAAGCATCTCTGAAATCCTTTTACCTGAAAGCAGTTCAATTACTAGATTTTGCCATTTGGAATTTTTCATTTTATATCTTATGTTAAGGCTATGATTTTGCTGAAATAATTATCAATTTTATGTTGGGTATCAGTAATCAAATGTGAGGCTTACTAGGTAGTATGCATGTCAGTATTGTCACATACCATTTCAGACATCATTATTTATCCAAGAAACACTGTTGCTCTTAGATTGTTTGAATGTATTTAAGAATGTTTATAAGCTGATCTACAAAGAGTATGTTGAACTTTCAGTTAGATTTTTTTTCTTGAAAAGATGAGTGAGAATATTATGAGGAGGAATGAGTGATGAAAGAAAATAGTAGAAATATATGTTTTGTGCTTATGGTATTTTTCTCTGAAGTACTGGATATCATGCATGTCTGACTCGCTTCTTCGTATTCTTGGGTAATGCTATCCAGACATTGTGGTTCACTAGATAAACTACTGATTCTTTATTCTTACATGGGGTAACTTCCAACCAGTGACAATTTCAATATTCTAATAATTACAGTTTTTAGCTCCCATTGCAGAATGCTAATGGTAATGACCATTAGGAACAAGACTAATTTCTCTTTCTGAAAAATGCCCAAATTGTTTTGAGGAGTTTTATGGGTTGAAACCCCTTGAACTCTAGATAGACTTACCTCTACTTTGTCCTTGTCCTTCCTCTTATTTCTTTTTTTAAATTTTTATTGTAATTAGTAAAAGGGTTACATGATATTTGCCAGATAGAAGGTGCATTAATTCACATACATTGATACCCTTTCACATGTCTTAGTACCCATTACCCTAACCACCGCCCCCCCACCCTTCTTGGTTTTCCCCCCTTCCCTATCAAATTTCAAATAACCAAGTACAACTAAATTCAATATATCAGATAACAAAGTGAGATACTATAACAATATGAGATAACTAAGGGACAGCAAACGAGGTGAGAGACAACATAGTACATTAAGGACAACAATCATTCGTTATATGGCTTTTGTTTGAATATCCTGGAGGTCCTTTCAATTAGCTTCATACTATATGGCCTTATGTACTAGGATTTTGCTCTATTGCAGATCTCTGCTGGTAGAGCCCAAGGTTTCTACTGATTATGACAAATGAGGGAAACCATTGAGCCTAAGTTCCTTTGAGTCTGGCTTACTTTACTAAATATGATTTTTTTTCTATGTCTTTCCATTTCCTAACACATGGGGCAATGTCATTCTTTCTGACAGCAGCATAGAATTCCATTGTGTACAAATACCACAACTTGTTGAACCACTCATCAACTGAGGGACATCTAGGTTGGTTCTATATTTTTGCTATGGTGAATAGTGCTGCAATGAACATTGTTGTGCTAGTGGATTTAGCATGCCCTTGTTTCTGGATGATTGGGTAAATGCCAAGTAGTGGAATTGCTGGGTCATAGGGGAGTTTTATGTTTAGCCTTTTAAGGCACTGCCACACTGCTTTCCATATTGGTTGAACGAGTTTGCACTCCCACCAACAGTGTAGTAGTGATCCCTCCTGGCCACATACCCTCCAGCATGTTATTATTTGTTTTGCTAATCCTGGCCATTCTAACTGGAGTGAGGTGGAATCTTAGAGTTGTTTTGATTTGCATTTCTTGACTCTACCCTATGCTAGTTTATAATCACAATTTTCAGATCTCAGCCTTCTGATTAACTAGGATTAAAATCATGAGCCACCAGTGACTAGCATTAATGGATTTTTTTTCTTTTTTTCTTTTTTCTTTTCTTTTTTTATTAAAGAATTTATTACCATTGATTTTTACAACAGATTTCTTTTTTTTAGATTTTTTTAAATTTTTTATTGTAATTAGTAAAAGGGTTACATGATATTTGCCAGATAGAAGGTGCATTAATTCACATACATTGATACCCTTGCACATGTCTTGGTACCCATTTACCTCCCCCCCCACACCCCCCATCCGTCTTTGTGGTCTCTTAAACTGCTAAGATTTTCTTTGCTCATGACTAAAATTGTAGTTTTCCATTTTCCAAATGTTTATTTTCACTGTAGCTGTTGTCCTTTACCACTGAATACTTTGCTTCCTCACTGTAGTCTTTCCCCTTGCTACAATCTCCAAGCATTCTGTTTCAAGCTGTGACTCTGCCTATTCACTGCTGAAACACTGCTGTCTTGGTGTGGCCACAAACCTTGACTGGAAGCCAGGCATGGGTCATCTGGGCTGGCGCCACCCCTAGACATGCCAGTGGTGACTCCTCCACACCTCCCTCCCTTAACCTCTCATTGTTTTTTAATCATTTCTCTTCTGTACATTGCTTGCCTTATTTCTCATTATTTTTCAGAAACTCAAAATTTGAAAAGCTTTTTTCTTTATCATTGGTTTGAGGAGGTTGTTTATGAAATCTTGTATATAGCTTTCTTTATGGGTTGTGCTTAAGTTTAATGGGCTTCTTAGAAAATTTGGGGCATTATTTCTTCAGATATTTTATGTTCTTTTCTTTTTCTCTGTAGGGTTCATATTTGATGCTGTTTTATTTCTTAAAAGCTTCACAGGCTCAGTGATAAATGTTTACTTTCTTAAATTATGTTTTCCATGCTGTTATCTTTTGAGTGGTGTGTATCATGTGTATTGAAGTGCATTAATGTTTGAGTCTATGATCTTCAAAGTGTCAGTAACCCAGTGTCTTGGGCCCATTACGCACATTGTACTTTTCATCTCTACATGTTCATTTTTAAAGTATCTCCCATATCTACACTTAAACAGAAAGTTACAAAAACTAATAAGTACTTCTTGTCTGATAATTCTAACAACAATGTCAACTCCAGATAGGTTTTGATGAACTGTATTTTCTGCTCATTCGTTTTCTTAGAATACCTAATCATATTCCAGATCTTATAGCATTTATTTCATAGGTGCTGTATATCTTTGCTATCCTATAAAAATACTTGAGATTATTTCATTGGAAATGGTTGAATCGTTTTAATTTTGCTCTCAACACCTGTTTACTCTAGGGCTAATTGTCTCTCAGTACTGAGATAAGACCATTGTCAGTACTGCCCCATTTTCCCTGAAGATTTTAGTCTATATGTTATTTGACAATGCCCCATTTTGTTTGAGATAAGCGTTAGGAGTTGCTCATTTTTAAACTTAGTTGGGTTTTTTTCAATATTTCAGCTTCTCTTATTCTTATTTGTACCTTCTGTTTCTTTTTATTTTTTTGCATATCCTTATTTTTTATTTGTTTCTTTCCTTTTGTCCTAATCTTGCCCACCTCCTTGCCATTTCCTCTGTTCACTTTCTCTATTTACTTTTCTTTCTTGGAAAGAACAATGCTTTACTGGAGATAGAACAATTTTCTGGGATTTTGGAGAGATTTTTCAAAAGGTATATAATATGGTCTTTACTACATAATATAAAGAACAATAGAATATCACACCATTTCTAAATATATTTAAAATTCATTAAAAAGAATAGGTATTCTACAAAAATTGTTGATGGATATGTATGGAGATTAGGGAAGGAAAAACTTGAGGTCAGTTCACCATTTCAATTAAATCTTAGACACAGCACTAGAAAGATATATGTTAGAATGAGTGGAGGAAATATAGTATATTGAAGATAAATTTTGTATTACAATTTAATTAGCATAAGGAAATTTCTGCTAAAGAGATGTTTTAAAATTTGTTCAAATGACTTGGCCCTGCTAAATTATTTTGTATGTGAAATCAAAGTTTTGAAGGAAAGACTACTATTCTTGATGTACTGTTTTTCAGACAACAATTGAATCAATTAACAACCATCTGTTGTGAGACGTCATAGTAATGTGAAAATTACTGTAAGTAGAGTTCAAATATTTATTAGTTATTGAATTGAAATGCTAGACTCAAATTTGCAAGCTTATTGAAAGCATTTCCTACTTTCTTCTAGAAGCTGATACTTATGCCAAAATTCTGTCTGGTAGTTTTGCAAGATTTGACAGTTTGATGGTGAAGGGAACATCTTTTGGTATTCATGTTCCCTACTAGAGAGAATATGGTACTTTCCAAATATACCCTTATGGGTATAAAACTCTTACCTCAGTTAATGTAGCAAAATTCCATAAATGTTCAAAAGTTCTAGGTTTTGCAATCAAGTTTCATTTAAAATTTAAAAAATGCTTTTCTTCTGTGTATCTTGTAAGAGATGAGAGGAAGGAAGTTGGAAACTTGTACTCAGCTAAATTTTGCTGGTTCATGCCTGTAATCCTAATTTCTTCAGGAGCCTGATATCTGAGGATCATGGTTCTAAGCCAGCTTAGCAGGAAAGTCTTTTGAGAACCTTATTTCTAATTAGCCACCCAAATTTCCAGTAGAGCTCTGTCTCAAGTGGTAGAGAGCTATCCTTAAGCAAAAATGGTCTGTGATCATGCCCAGTTCCTGAGTTCAGACCCCAGAACCAGCAAACAAAAAGAATTGTCATTATTTACCTTATGAAATGGTTACCCCTCTTTACAACATATTAAGAGTAACAACAGAATCATACTAAAATATTTTTTCTTCAGTTGATGTTGTTTGTTCAGTTCTTTCTTCTTTACTATTAGGCAAATGTTTTTCTGTTTTCTGTTTGGCGTATTACATATGGAATTTCATATTGTTCTTAAATAGACATATTTACACAATTTCTGTCCTTCCATCTCTAGTTATTTGAGCCATAGTGTAGTTGTAGCAAATTCTATATCCTTGAGAGTAACAGCTTATGTTAAAAGCTAAATTGTGGCTTATTTTTTGCAATAGGGAATTTAATAGTCCGTGGTAACCTGCATGATCATAAAGCATTCGCTTTTCACTGTCAGCAAATGGAGACTGTCAGCATCTTTAAAATGAAATGTGTGTTAAAAGCAAGTCTCTCTGCCTCTGGTGCCCAGCAGCCCCGGGCCAAGCTAGTAGAGTAGGAGGGAAGGGCTTAGGCCTCACAACTATTTTCCTTCTTCAATAAGTGGTAGGATATATTAATGAATATATTTTCCATGTACATGAAGGACTTGGAGAATGTTTTTCTTCCTCTGTCCCTGGATGCAGTGCATCTTTGCAGAGGGCAGTATGTATCCATAAAACTGCAGTTGCTAAGCAGAATATTAAAATGAGTCTGTTGAATTATCTGCCAGATAGAAAATTTAGTTTGGGCTGTTTGGGCTCTTTGTTTTAATAAGGTGGCACGGAGCATAACCATAACAATCTCTGTTCTTGGTTAAGTAAAAAGCAAGAAAAAACAAAACCTTACTTTAGGTGTCAGAATTATTTATAAACTATTAAATCTACCCTAGTTCATGTTGTGATTGAGAAAAAGGAAATAAGGGAGAGAATAAAATGAAGTCTATAAACTATGTCACAATGCTGCTGAATACAGAGTGGGAGCCAGCAAATCCCACGTTAGTGTTTCTCAGCAGGATTGCCTCAAATAGATCACCTTACATGATCCCCAAATTATTTCTTGTTTAGAATAGCAGATAGCAGACAAATATCTATGAAGAGGAGTTCCTGAAGTAGCTTAGTATGACAAAGGAGAGATAATAGACAAACATACAAGAAATAAATGATAGAACCCAGGCTTCGTATTGCTTGGAAATGATGAATTTAGAGACTCTCCTTTCACCCTGACCAATCACCAGTCTCTCCAAAAGCAAAAACAAACCACAGAACTCTTTGGCATGTAGATGATAGCACCACAGAAATTTCCACTGTAACTACTTCCTACCTAAAGAATCACGCTCCCACGATGTTCCAAAGGCATCTATCCATACAGATGCAATCACAGTTTGGGAGGTTTTGCACAAATCCAAGTTGAATAATTCATAAGAATGTCAATATGTGGGCAATAGATAATATTTTCCTTCCACTTAGCTGTTCTTTTTGGTTTAATTAGATTCTTCTTTCTTCCTTTTGTAGGCATTCTTGAACTGGGAATGATAGCAACTATCAAAAGTAGAAATACTTTGAAAGTGAAAGGAGAACTGTTGTTGTACACAGGCAGATTGGATGGTGATATATGTCATAGGGTTTGGACACAACAGAGAGTTCCAAAATTTTTTATACACTGAGCTCTGTCTAATGACAGAAATCCATCGTTAATAAGACATGTGTAAAACTGCTATTTCTAAGAGGAGGAATAACATGAAGCCATTAATAACATTAAATATAAACCTATTTGAGGCATAGTTGGAGAATTATGAGCAGGTGGAATTGCAGAACTGAAGTAGAAGGATATACACACTAATTTATTTAAGGCTTCTATAGAATTGGTTGATTTTGTGTAAGGCACTTTGTGAGAGCTGGTGGTTTCTGAGGAGTAATCTCTTTTCTTGAACTGCTTTCAAATTATAAAAAAAATTGTAAGGGCCGGGGTTTGGTCTAGTGGTAGAGTGCTCGCATAGCATGCACGAAGACCCGGGTTCAATTCCTTGGTACCCCACATACATAGCAAAAAGTCGGAAGTGGTGCTGAGGCTCAAATGGTAGAGTGCTAGCCTTCAGAAAGTACAAGGACAGTGCTCAAGCCCTGAGCCCAAGCCCAGGACTGGCAAAAAAAAATTGTAATAAGTCAAGTGGGGTTACCGGTAGCTCACACCTGTCATCTTAGATTCTGGGGAGGGAAATATTGGAGGACACAGCTTGAGGCCAGCCCTGAAATGTGTGTATCACTTCCACAAGCCATAGACATGGTGGTTTGTGTTTCTTAGCCCAGCACCTATGAGAAGCATAAAGTAAGTCAATTGTGACTTGAGTGTGTGCTTGGGAGTTAAATGAGACTCTTAAAAAACAGGACTAGAGACTTGACTCAGTTACAGAGTCAGTACCAGCTTAGTAAGCCCAAGGCCCTGAGTTCAAAGCTTGTATGACAGCGAAAATAAATAACTCTATAAATTAATTGAATAAGTACAAGTAGTCAAAGCATGGGAAAATCCTGTAATTCTGTATGGAAATGCAAATCATTTTATCTTGTTTGGACCTAATGAAATAACTTTAGACACCAAAGAAAATAACCAGGCTCTAAGAAAAGATGAACAACTGAGAATTATAATGGGCTACATGAATCCTAGTCACTGTACTGTCAGATATATAATATAAAAATGTACAAACTTGGTGATTTAGACTTTTCTTGGGTGCAAAATTTAAGCTGCAGTGTGAATGATGAAAAGTAGTGACACCAAAGAATGGCAGAATTGTGATTCTGCTTTCTGGGCTGAGAGATAATATTCATAGCATTAAGTATAAAGTTTGAACTTTTTCACACTCTGAACTTTGGAGTTGAACTGTGCTCAACATGTGCATGATAGGACATGGCAGGAGAAGGAACGTGAGTGAAGGAGGTGAGTTTATACGTAGTTGCTCAGAAAATGCCAAATACTGTCTGGACTTACATGCTACATTCTGCTTCATGACAGTAGAGAAAAGTGAATCTTATAAAGCCAGGCTTCTATTCCAGGACTATAGATCTACAGAATCAACAAGTAGGGGAGGTAGGAAAGGAAACCCAAGGTATACAATACCAGATATTGTGCTCTGTTCATTATACTGTATTATTTATTATCAATAAATCACTGTTAAATAAAGGAATATGTAAGTTGGTGAAACTTGGTGAATATGAACATTTAAAACATCTTACTTTAAAATAAATTGGATATTTTATCTTGAAAACTCTTGTTTGGACAGTTATATAGATTTTCAATGGATATAGTTTTATCTTGAATTTGAAATGCCCCTTCTGTTTTCCTAAGACCTGTTCATCACAAACCAGTATTTTCAGGCCTCAGATGATCAGAAGCTCAGAGTTTAAATCTGGGTAGTTATGAGATTTTTAATCTTACGCAGTATAGGATTTCAAATGAAGAAACTAAAATGTGTTTTAATTTGAGACAAGTTTGGTGGCATTTTATACTTCAGTGGGTTCTAAATTGCAAGACCCTTTTCACCTTCTACAACTGGTTCCTTCTGTTCACCAGCCTGGAGAAACAAGTGTCATATTAAGTGATGGCAGAACCATCTGTTTCTGTCCTTTTGACTGCACATCAGTTTCATTTCATATATGTAAATGCTTGAAGTTCTTTACAAAAGAACTCTGGGATATTACTGATTTTATGAGTTGTGATGTTTTTTGAGGTCTTGCTTTAAGTAGCAAGTAAGCTTTGAGTGCAGTTCATGAAGAACACCTATTTACTCATTTTAGGGTTAAACCAAAGCCAGTTTCTAGAAAGATGGTGAATATCTTTTTGATGTCTGAGCTCTCGATCAGGGTCAGAAAATAGTTTCAAAATTAGGTCAAACATAAGGTTACTGATGTGAGAAAACCATCCTAAGTAGAAATAAGAGAAACTTAGAAGAAATGGGATCCATAACGAATTGTTAATGAGATCACAGTGGGAATCATAACCAAGGAGTAGAAGATTATATGATGATGTGAATAATTCATTAGGTGAATAGAAAAGATTATAAAGAATCTTTTACCATTTGAATATTATTATATAAATGTCCACACATATGCATAGATGGTGATTTTGAAATTTAGAAGTTTAATTAGCTAGCTCAGAGACTTAAGTTTCTGTTTCCTGGTTCAGGAGAAATTTTGGCCTATTATTGGATGAAATAGAGAGCTACTGAAGATTACTGAGTAGAAGAGTTGAAGGACAATGGAAAATTTTATTTGTGTAAAGAAATAAAAGAATCATTAATATCTGAAAGCTGAGTCAGAGTGTGCCTCTGAGATATCAATGAAGTATTGCAAGCAGTGGTAAAGAAAATAGCTAGATAGCACTATTTACTTTAGCAAAGATATAGAACCAACCCAGATGCCCCTCAGTTGATGAGTGGATCAACAAGATGTAGTATTTATACACAATGGAATTCTAGGCTGCTGTCAGAAAGAATGACATTGCCCCATCTGTAAGGATATGGAAAGACTTAGGAAAAAATCATATTAAGTGAAGTAAGCCAGACTCAAAGGAACATAGGCCCAATGGTTTCCATCATTTGTCATAATCAGTAGATACCTTGGGCTCTCCTAGCAGAGATTTCCAATAGAGCAAAACCTAGATACACAAGGCCACATAGTATGACACTACATGAAAGGACCTCCAGAATATAGAAACAAAAGCCATATAATGAGTGATTGTTGTTCTTCATATACTATGTTATCCCTCATCTCTTTTGCTGTCCCTCTGCTATCTTATATTGTTACAGTATTTCACCTTGTTATCAGATATAGTGTATATATGCTTATTTAGTTATTTGAAATCGGATAGATAAGGAAGCGGGGAAAACAAGATGAGGGGCGGGGGTGGGGAGAGGGAAATGGGGACCAAGACATGAGAAAGGGTATCAATGTTTATGAAGTAATGCATCTTCTATCTGGTGAATATAATGTAACCCTTCTATTCATTACAATAAAAATATATGAAAAAATAGCTAGTAAAAGAATGTGCTAGCCTTCTAGCTCTATGGCAAAATACCTAAGAAAATCAGCTTAACGGTGGCAACATTTGTTTTGGAATATACTTTCTGGAGTTTCAGTCTGCTTTGGGGAGAAGCAGAACATCATGTTAGCAGGAGTATGTGGAGGAGGAAGCTCTTTATTCACGTTAAGTAGGCAGGACAGAGAGAGAGAAGAGAAAAAGGAGAGAAGTGGAAGAAGGAGAAAGAGAATTGAAGACTGGGGAGCAGAGATAGAAGAGAAATAGGAGAGAGAAGATAGCAGAACAAAGATCATTTACAAGGACACATTTCAGGGATGCATTTACCAACCTTAAGTCCCAGCTCAAATTGGAAAGTTTTTATCCCTTCCCAATAGCTCATCAAATTATGGACACATGAGTAGGTTGATCCTTTGGTGAGAACAAAGTTTTCATGATCCCACCACTTTGTAAAAAGCATATCAGCAGGCAATCTAATCTTTAGCATATAGCTTTGGGGCAACATTTTAGATACAAGCCATAACAAAGAGGAATATATCTTAGGGGACATTAATTTCATTTTTAATCATGAGCTTGATACGCAACCAGAAATGAACAAGAGGAGCAGAGATTAAAAAAAGAATGAATATGGTCAAAATATATGAGTGTTTAGAACTGTTATAATAAAACCTCTTTGTTGTTAAGTCTGGGAGCTTAAGCTAGCATGTAAGATATGTGAAAGACATCACTGGGGCCGGGAGTTTTGCCTAGTGGTTAAAGTGCTCGTCTAACATGCATGAAGACCTGGGTTCGATTCCTCGGTACCACATACATAGAAAAAAAAGCCGGAAGTGGTGCTGAGGCTCAAGTGGTAGAGCTCTAAACTTGAGAAAGTCCAAGGACAGCGTTCAGGCCCTGAGCTAAAGCCCAGGACTGGCAAAAAAAAAACGAAGTAGTGTATTACTTATGTTTCATAGTTTTTTGCAGCTAGTTGCTCAGGAAGCTGAAGTTTCTCAGTGTTTTTGCTAGGTGGTGCAGTACAATCCTTTCCAGAAGTGAGTAATACAGGTAGGATTCTGTTTGAATACAGAACAGTTTCTGCAAAACAAAGGAAAAGAGCCTTCCTGACAGGTGGTTCCTCAAAAGACTTAACATAGAGCTCCCCTATGACCCAGCAATTCCACTAGTTGGCATTTACCCTGTTGTCCAGAAACAAGGACATACCACATCCACTATCACAATGACGTTCATTGCAGCACTGTTTACCATAGCAAAGATATGGAACCAACCCAAATGCCCTTCAGTTAATGAGTGGATCAACAAGATGTGGTATTTATACACAATGGAATTCTATGCTGCTGTCAGAAAGAACGACATCGCCCCATTTGTAAGGGTATGGAAAGACTTAGAATAAAATCATTTTAAGTGAAGTAAGCCAGACTCAAAGGAACATAGGCTCAATGGTTTCCCTCATTTGTCCTAATCAGTAGAAACCTTAGGCTCTCCTAGCAGAGATTTCCAATAGAATAAAACCTAGATACATAAGGCCATATAGTATGATGCTAAATGAAAGGTCCTCCAGGATATAGAAACAAAAACCATATAATGAGTGATTGTTGTCCTTAATGTACTATGTTATCTCTCATCTCTTTTGCTGTCCCTTAGTTACCTCGAATTGTTACAGTATTTTACCTTGTTATCTGATATATTGTATATATGTTTATTTGGTTATTTGAAATTGGATAGGGAAGGGGGGAAAACAAGATGAGGTTTGGGGGTGGGGGGAGGGAAATGGGGACCAAGACATGAGAAATGGTATCAATGTTTGTGAAGTAAAGCATCTTCTATCTGGTGAATATAATGTAGCCCTTCTATTAATTACAATAAAAATATACTAAAAATGATTCTGAGCTGGAGAATGGGCTGCTGAAGAATTTCGAGGAAGTCCTCCCAGGAGAAGATAGTCAGTGGGCCATGCCTTGGGAGTAAGACTGAGTTATAAGAACAGAGCATAGCATGACACTCTGGAGACCATGAAAATCACAGGTGGTGTTGTTGAGTTTGGATAAATAGCATGAATTAAAGGTAGAATGATTTCCTGATAGGAATGGTTTTCTCATGTGGAGTTGAATGTTACTGTTGTTGAATGAAGGAACAGGAATCAAGACACTCATTTTGTAGTAGTCACATTCTGATTTCCTGGAACTTCAGTTTCTCCTGCTTGGACCTGTGGCAAGTACTCCCTGCATTATACACTGAACACACCACTCACCATGGTTTTTAGGCTTCAAGAAGTGAGGGATCTGAACAGTTCTTGAAAAAATGCGGTATTATTTCAGATGTAGTGTAAAATTTCATGGAAACATTAAAATGTGGTCAAATTGTGAAAAAATGAGTCAGCAGTTAAAATTATGTATCAGAGTAGCTTTTGTGAACTGGCTTTTGTGTACTGTGCACAGAGGCAGTTTCAGACTTTTAATTCCAAACTTGAAAATGGAAAATAACTGTTAAAGAAATTTTTTTTCTTTCTGCTTCAAACTGAGAGAGAGCAAGTTGTATAACTGTTGCTTTACAGAAGCAGCTGGTAGCATATGTCAGGACAATTTGCAGCTATTACCCCCTCTTACAGATCTGAGAAAATTGAATTGCTGACTAACTAATGTAGTTGCGGGTGAAAGTCACCTTTCAGTCACCCAATGACTGTGAAACAACCCTACTTTAAAAATTCATATTGCTGAGTTGCATTTGGAAAAGTGTTGTCCTCTTATAAATTATATTTTAAGATACATTAAATTTGCTTATGCAATATGTATATTTATATACATATGTCTACGAAGTATGTATTTATAGAGTAGAAGAAAAATCCATCCTCCTCTCTCCATGATGTGCTCCTTTTAACAATTGAAAGCGGTCATGAGGAAATGGGGGGATGGAGGGGAATTTGGATGAAGGTAAATGGAAAAACAGAGATATTTTGAAGGTTTATTTCCCAGTCATTTTGTGTCTTTTGAGTTGGAAATGTGAGGCAAATATTTGTGTTGCTTATACTGTGCTATAGTCTACTCTTGTGATACAGAAGGATAAGACCTAATTTGATGTGGAAAAGAGCATGTACAGAGATAATGAAACAGATCTACATTAAAATGTAATATGTTATGTGTACTATGAACAAAGTAAGGTTTGCAGATCAATTCGCAATAGAGCAGATACTGGTTGTCATTTGAAGTGTATTTGGACATATGAGTATCATGAGTGATTGCAGGAGTAAGGTGTACTTTTCACGTACATTTGCTGATAGTCACCCTTCAAAATGTATATGATGCCTGATATACTACAGGGGCAGTAAATATATGTATAGAGAGCATACCAATGGAGGCAGTAAATATTGTATGTTCAGAGAGAAGACTAATGGAGGAAACAAATATATGCAAAGTCTTCAGGATCATCTTGATTTGAATTGCCAAACCCTTCTCCCACTGTGCAGTGTTTTGTTGAAGCCCCATGTGGCCTTTTACTAGAATGAGTAATCAAATCAGAACGCATCCTGGAATATTTAATTGTGGATCACTGTCAGTCCTGTATAGGGAAAAGCAGTGGATCCTGTGTGGAGATGGGAACATAATTTCCAGATAAGGAGAGGAATTTGCAATGACAAGTGTTTTGAAGGACTGACTCCCAGGACAGAAAGAGGGACAGTGTACAAAGAACCAAACCAGAGATTATGATATAGCATCCAAGAGAAATTTTGTACACAGTGAATTTTATTTAAAATCCTTTCCCTAAGAGTGAAAAGAGAATGACTTCATGGGCTCCGTTCCAATGGGACTTCCCATGCTCAAGGCACTGGTATATTTTGAATAGAGGAGGAGGAGGAAAAGTGGTCATTGGGAGGGAACAGATGATGCAGGGACTTTTGACTACAGTAAGAGTTGGTTCTAGGAGCAGAGGTAAACCATAGTAAATGTTTCCTCAGAATTGTGATTGTGAAGTTGCTGTTCTTCAAAAGAAAAGGAAATGCCTGGGTCTGGCAGTGTGGGGAATGAATGCTAGGGAACAAAGGTGCCTGTGGAAGACCTTTGGGAGTGACAGGGAAGAGTTGTTTTGACTAGAATGTTGTTGGGGAAAACAGAAGTAAGTAGGTGGTGCTGCCATTGATTCTGACTGGCTGGGATGGCTGACATGGGGCACATGTTCAAGGGTCCTGTATTAGCAGTGGTGCATTAGATGGCCTACATGTCCATATCAAAAGAGCACAGGCAGTACTCAAGATGAACACTGGGGATCACATCAGTTCATAGGCACTACTTGAAATGGATTCAATTCCTAAGGCCACAGGTCAGAGAAGGGGAAAGTAAAGAACTCCAAACGCTGAGCACAATACCCTAGCGAGAAGAAGATCCTTCTAGAGTAGTAAGTTGGAGACAGTTGAAATGGCTGGTCAGAACTCTTACCTAAGTGGTTGTGGTAGCCTTTGTTGTCTCTACTGTACACTTCACCTTCCTTCTTTGCCTCCTTACTGCAAACTTACCACCTTGTTTTCTGCTCTAGATCACAGTCAACACTTCTAGCTTTCCAGGCAGATGTTAGATTAACTGATGGGAGGTAGCCTCTTCCTGCTGTAATTGAGCACCCACCTTCAGAGATTTGCTGAGCTTTGTCTAGGCCAGGTAAGCCCTGGATGCAGCTTCGGAAGCAGGTGTGAGGGGGTACTCAGAGCTTCTGCTTTGATTCAGTTTAGTTGAGTCAGGATTCCAGAAACATGTCCACTCCTTCAGCACTCTGTAGTTAACTGCAACCCATGAAATATCTATGAACATAACTTTAAACTAGTTCAGGTCATTCCCCATGGGAAAAATTCATTTTCCAGGGGGAAAAGTGAAGACTTTCTTTTCTTCATTATACTCAGAATCCTATTATCATGTGAAGACAGTTTTAAAATATGAAGACTTTTAGATACAGTAATTCCTAAATTTCTTACTTGAAGCCTTTGTAGTCCTTGATCTTTTGGCTTTGAAAATAACCTTCTGAATGTAAATTATGCAGCAGGGGTTAGAGCCCAGAACCAACAGTTCTGTCCCTGTATCTGAAAGAACATTACAGCCTTTCTTCTTTGCCGATTGCTAAGAACACTGTCAGTACTTAAAATGAAATAGCAGTTCAGTTGTTAGACATTAACTCGATACTTGCCTTGAGACTTTGAACTCTACTACCAGCTGAAAAGCATAGCACAGCGTATTTTTCTTGGGAACAGATTCCCCTTTTAGTATTGTATTTGATGGAAGTTTTCGGAAGGTAATTTATCCTAAATACTTCTAAATATTTGAAGCAGAATACAGGGCTACATAGTTCTGCTTCTTAGATAAAATAATTGGAAATAATAGCTTAAAAATAATAGCCACTTAAGCTTTACTTCATGTACAAAAAATCATTCTGCACCAAATATGTATGAAGATCCTTATTAAATGTGGAAAAAGGCGAAATCTGCCTCTGGGAGCTAGGTCTCCAATAAGGGGACAGATACATGAAATAATTACCACATGTCTCATGAAAGCAGTTGTATAATAAATGTTTAATATGCAATTATATATAATTCTATATTATAATTACATACAATATGTAATTATACACATATTTGTTTTTTATTGTAATTAGTAAAAGGGTTACATGATATTTGTCAGATAGAAGGTGCATTAATTCACATACATTGATACCCTTTCACATGTTTTGGTACCCATTTTCCTCCCCCCCCACACCCTCCACCGGTCTTGGTTTTCCCCCCTTCCCTATCAAATTTCAAATAACCAAATACAAATAAATTCAATATATCAGATAACAAAGTGAGATACTATAACAATATGAGATAACCAAGGGACAGCAAAGGAGATGAGAGACAACATAATACATTAAGGACAACAATCATTCATTATATGGCTTTTGTTTCAATATCCTGGAGGTCCTTTCAATTGGCTTCACATTATATGGCCTTATGTATCAAGATTTTGCTCTATTGCAGATCTCTGCTAGTAGAGCCCAAGGTTTCTACTGATTATGATGAATGAGGGAAACCATTGAGCCTAAGTTCCCTTGAGTCTGGCTTACTTCACTTAATATGATTTTTTCTAAGTCTTTCCATTTCCTAACAAATGGGGCAATGTCATTCTTTCTGACAGCAGCATAGAATTCCATTGTGTACAAATACCACAACTTGTTGATCCACTCATCAACTGAGGGACATCTAGGTTGGTTCCATATCTTTGCTATGGTGAATAGTGCTGCAATGAACATTGTTGTGCTAGTGGATTTAGTATGTCCTTGTTTCTGGATGGTTGGGTAAATGTCAAGTAGTGGAATTGCTGGGTCATAGGGGAGTTCTATGTTTAACCTTTTGAGGCACTGCCACACTGCTTTCCATAGTGGTTGAACGAGTTTGCACTCCCACCAACAGAATTATACATATATTTGTATATAGAAGTTTCCTTGTTTTCCTTAAATAATGGTTGCCATTGGCTTCTTATCTTGAGTGCGGTACTGTTCTCACTTCTTTTTCACTTCATCTCAACTCAGATATTCCACCTGGCAACATGTTTGGTAAGTACACATATTATAAGGAAGCAGGTTGACTGCTGATCACTTACAGATTATACAGTCAGAAAGTGGAAGGGGCAGAGTTTGACTTCTACTCTGTTAGGATTTAAATCCCTTGCGTTTACTGCTTAACAGAATTCTTTCTCTGGAGCTCAAAATCTTGACTTCACGGGCTGGGAGTGTGGCCTAGTGGTAGAGTGCTTGCCTAGCACGCACAAAGCCTTGGGTTTGATTCCTTGGTACCACTTACATGGAAAAAGCCAGAAGTCATGCTGTGGCTCAAGTGATTGAGCTCTAGCCTTGAAAAAGTCCAAGGACAGTACCCAGTCCTTGAGCTTAAGCCCCAGGTCTAGCCAAAAAGAAGAAAAAGTCAATGTTAGCTAAGTTAAAATACTCTACCCTGATGATTAATGCTCTTCAGAAGCTGAAGCTATCATATATTCTATATTTCTGGGTTTAGAATAATGTATATTATCAAATATATATTCTCCAGTACTTTGATATTAACTTCAATATGAAATTCAAAAATACATTTATGTAAATATAATATCTGCGATTATATTTGGTGAGAGTCACAAATAGAGTTCTTTTATTATTCCTTAAAACTTAAAATTCGATTTCTTATTGAGTTCATATGATAAACATTTATAATAACTTTGCTTAAAAATGAAGAAAATTCTTACTTTGGTAGGTAAATAACCTTATTCTTTACAGTTTTCCTAAAGTGAAAATTTGGTTTTGGCATAAAATGTAAATTTCCTACTACCTCATGCTTTTCATGGATAGACTAAATCGATCTGTGAAATTATGAAGGAGAAAATGCATATTACTCTGTGGTCATACTTCAGACTATCAAAGTTAGAGCCAGTGCTTCTGTGTTTTGTTGAGGTGGAAAGGCATCACAGAACAGGGTTTGTGAGTATTGGTGGTTTTTGGATTCATCTGGCGGATGCATAGGTATTGTCCTTAGTATATGTCATATCATAGAGAAGTGTTATGTTGAGACAGTCCTCTAAATAGAGTAGTGGTACTTGCTAGTTTTCCATTAATTTATCATATATATATATATATATATATGTAACTGTGTTTTTGTTTTTATTTATTTTTAAATATATTTTTATTATAATTAATAGAAGGGTTACATTATATTCACTAGATAGAAGGTACATTACTTCACAAACGTTGATACCCTTGCTCATGTCTTGGTCCCCATTTAACTCATTAGCTGTGTTTTGAAAAGCTAGAGGTTGGTGGTATTTCAGTAACTAGAACTTACTAAGAGCTAGATTTTTGTTGTCATATCTTTTATAAGACAGTATAGAAAAATGACTTTACTTTGGCTGTTGAGTCACAATTTCACATAATGACAGGGATCACTTGGTGTGTGGAATTGCTGCCACACTTAGCTTGTAATGTGGCCACAGATGACATCTGTTCATCGGCACTGTTCTCAGCCTGCTCAGAGTGCCCTTCCAGAATACCATAGTTGGGGTGTTACACTAGAGATGTTTCAGTCCTTAGTGCTCTTGGAGCTGGATGCCCAAGATCAGGGGCTCAGGAGGGTTAGGTTCTTGGTGAGGTCCTGGTTATGTCCTCCTATGGCCACACAGATACAGCAGTGGAGTGCCTTTCTTTTTATATGCATACAATCCCATCATGAAAACCCAACTGTAATGGTCTAATCTAATCCCATTAGCTCCTGAAGTCCACATCAGTAAATATCATCCCACACACCTTCAATCCATGACATTGTCCTTTTCTTCCTTTTGTTTTTAAGTCTTTCAGTAGAGCATTGTACTAACAATCCACCTTCATCAGTCCAGATTAAATTCTTGCTTAGAGGAATGATCTATCCTCATTCCACTTTATTAGCAATCGGTTACATTATCGTTTAAAACAGTTTTTAAGATAAACAGTTTGGGACTGGCACAAGAACAGGCCTGAGGACCAAAGGAATAAAACTGAAGACCCAGATATCAACCCACAGACCTATGGCCACTAATCTTTGATAAGGGAGCCAAAAAATAGAATGGAAGAAAGACATCCTCTTCAACAAGTGGTGCTGTCAGAACTGGCTAAGCACCTGCAGAAAGCTAAAGTTGGATCCTTCTTTGTCACCCCACACCAGGATTAATTCAAAATGGATCAAAGACCTTGAGGTAAAAGCATACACCTCAAAAACTTTACAAGAAGGAATAGGAGAGTCCTCCTTTCTTAATAAAAACCCAGAAACACACTTAATAAAGACACAGAAACACAACAACTTAAAGATAGCTTGGACAAATGGGACTGAATTAAATTGCAGAACTTCTGTATGGCAAAGGACATAACTAGCAAGTTAAATAGAAAGCCCACAGATCTTTACTAACCATACAACAAAGGCCTCATATCTAAAATATCTAAAAAATTGAATCTCTCCAAAACAAATCTCCAAAGAAACAACCATCCCATTAAATAATGGGCCAAAAACTTAGAGACTTCTTTGAAGAAGAAATAAGAACGATCTCTAGGCACATGAAGAAATGCTCGACATCTCTGGCCATAAAAGAAATGCATAAACTCTGAGATACCACCTCACTCTAGTTAGAATGGCCATAATCAAGACTTCTAACAACAACAGATGCTGGTGGGGATGTGACCAGGAGGGAACACTACTACACTGTTGGTGGGAGTGCAGACTTGTTCAACCACTATGGAAAGCAGTATAACGATTCCCCAAAAGGCTAATCATAGAGCCCCCTGTAGACCCAGCAATTCCACTACTGAGCACTTACCCATTGGTCCAGAAACAAGGACATACTAAATCCACTAGAACAACAGTGTTCATTGCAGCACTATTTACCATAGCGAAGATATGGAACCAACCAGGGTGCCCCTCAGTTGATGAGTGGATCAACAAGATGTGGTATTTATACATAGTGGGATTCTATGCTGCCATCAGAAAGAATGGCATCACACCATTTGTAAGGAAAGGGAAAGACTTGGAAAAATTCATATTAAGTGAAGTAAGCCAGACCTAAAGGAACATAGGCTCAATGGTTTCCCTCATCTGTAATAATTAGTACACATCTAAAACTCTCCTAGCAGAGGATTACAATAGCTCAAACCCTAGATACAGAAGACCATATAGGATGAGGCCAAACTAATGGACCTCCAGGACATGGAAACAAGACTTTAAATATAAGTTACTCTTTATGTATTATGTTTTTCTCCCTTCTCTTATGTTGCCCTTTGGTTCATCTCATATTGTTACATTATCCCACTTTGTTACCTGGTATATTATATAGATGTTTAGTTGTTTCTTTGAAATAGGAGGGGAAAATGAGGGTAGGGGGTAGTGGGAGGGAAATGCAGACAAAAACATAAGAAGGGATATCAATGTGTGAGAAGTAATGCATCCTCTATCTGGCGAATATAACTCTAACCCCTCTATATATTGAAATTAAAAAAAATAATTTCTAAGATTAAACAGTAATTGTCCTAGACCTTCTATTTAAGGTTTCTTCGTGTCTGATCCATGATTTAGGCTGAGTAGTCAATTTAAGAGGGAGGCTATACAATAAAAATCACTGTTGCTTTTTTGTTGTTGTTGAAAATAAGCAAATCTGAAAAATTAGGTTTGTTTCCCTTACATCAGAAGATTCAGATTCTTACCTTAATTTTTTGTATTGAGTAGCTATGTGTTCTTGGGAAAGTATTCTTTTTCAGCTTCTGTCTATACACTTGGGATAAGACGATGAAAGTCAAATAAAATGTTATAATAGAAAAACTCCACTGAAATATATAATCTGCTTTATAAAAGCAATGAGTTATTTAAAAGAAAAAGGTTATTCAGAATTAAGTGTAGAATATAGCATTCCCCTCTGGGGGTTTAAAACCCAAGACAATATATAGTCAGGAAGGTAAGTGCTTCCTGTGTGTGCTATTGTAACTAGAAAAACCTGATATCTGGATTTAAAATACTTGTCAAGATTTTGAAAATGTGCCCCTCTGCTGCAGAGCTGTTGACATGAGATAGAATAATGATTCCATTTAAAATGCTGGTAACTGCTATTACTAGTCACTTTTTATTGGAGGGTATTAATTTCTCTCTTTCTGCCTTTTCATGGTAGACAGGTGGAATGCAGAAGTAGGGTATATTTCTATGTGAATCATGAATGGAATGAAGCCATCAGGAAGAGAACAGTTCTCTCAAGTCCTCTCCTTTGGATTTTGTGATGTGATCTGGTCTTACTGCCTTGGGCTTCCTGGCCTCTGCAGCACAGCCCTTGCTCTCCTGTCCTTTAGCCAGCCACCCTGATGCTTCATGTGGCTGCTTTAGTCTTGCCCCATTGTTTTAGTTCATATCTATTAGCCTCATTGGTTTCTTTGTATATAGGAGTAGATGAGGGGCATTGTTGCTAGTTTGGTGGAAGTATTTATTGCAGCTTATTCTTAAGCCAAGTGAAATATTGAATGAAGTATTTTAAAAGGAGGACCTCTGATTTGGGGGTTCTTTCTCAGTGACTTCTTGTGCACAGTTCACTTTGGAGTGATTGATAACAGGTGTGAGTGTATTTGTTCCTATTCCCTATGGCAGGATCTTATTCCTTTATCCATGTCAATTAAAAGGGTAGTGTCAGCCTTGTGCTGGTGGCTTACATCTGTAATTCTCAAGAGGCTGAGATCTGAGGATCTCAGTTCAAAGCTAGTCTGGGCACAAAAATCTATGAGACTCTTATCTCCGCTTTGCCATCAGAAAACTGGAAGTGGTGCTCTGGCTCAAGTGGTAGAGCACTAGCCTTGAGTTGAAGTGATCAGGGGCTGCATCCAGGCCAGAGTTCAAGACCCATGACTGACAATTCAATATTTGATTTCACTCCAGATGGCTAAAGTATTTGGGCAGTAGGAGTGACCCTGGCTGTAGAACTTTCTAGATGACTGTCAGTGCTGGCAGCTTGATGATATGTGTGGGGTTTAGATAACCATGAAGAAACTCCCGAGCAAAAGAATTAATGGATGTCCATTAGGATGTCCATGAATGTTCCATCTCCTTACAACCATCTGGCTTTAGATTCTCCTATTTTATATATATAGCCAATGTGAGTGTAGACTTTCAGCTGTGCTGGATAGTCCTTGGCATATCTCTGGTCATTATAAGTATTTCCTTTCTCTCCAAACATGGAGTTGGAATCAAGCAACTCTTGGGTTCAGAATGCATGCCATTGGAAGCTGTGTGATTTTGCAGGTATTACCCCTATCTCTAGTGCTCAGTTTTTGTGACTGTGAATTGAGAAGAGTGATCTCAGAAAAGTTTATCAAAAGTTTAGATGTAAAAAAATTTAAAAAGTTTAGATGTATATGGAAGGCTCAAAATAGTGAGAAATGTAGGAAGTGCTTAGTATACATTAGAATCTTCTTTGTCATCATTTCTAGCCACCTGTGTTCACTCAGTGTGATCATGTACACATCCTGTTGCTAACACCCATTGACCAGTATCTTGGAAAGATTCTTTAACTTTTGTACCTCTAAAAGTTTTATTCTTCCTGCACCTTGGGCTTGTATCCAGGAAAATCTCAAGATATCCTTGATAAGTAAACTTAATAAAAATAAAAAAAATAAATCCAACTAATTCAGTTCCTAGTTGTTTCAGAGAGACTTTTCAAATTAAAGTAAGAGTTACCTGAGGATAAAATATTTCCTTGGTTTTAATTTAGCATATTATAATGATGCATGTTGATATGATTAAACTTAACTTTTTTTGACCTGGGACAAAAGTCACCATCCAATGAGGGCATATACATCATCTTGTACAAACATCCTGTATCTTAAAGGCCTTTGCAAATACTGCAAATTTAGGATAAACTTTTGTGTAGCCCATTAAAACAAAGCTAGGTATTTATGCCCATGAAAGCATTCTAGATAGTGTCATAAAAGTAGTTCATTGCTGTTATCTGAATTATTTAAAGCTGTTCAGTACAATAAACTTTTTATTCTGTAGCAGTTTTACACAAAGAGAGAAAAGGAGATCTGGGATTTGGAAGCCTGTTTTATCTACTCTTAAAAATTGTATGGCAAACTCTGAGCGCCGTTAAACTATTAAAATACTAGCTGGGATTTGCAGGATCCTTCTTTGTTCCCTGTGTTGGATGTATGACTAATGAGATCATACCAGCCTCCTATTAAAATGTATTTTTCTATCTTTTCGTTATTAAGCTCACAAATGAAAACCTCACTGTGTTCTAATGGCTGGCAAGAAACAAAAATGAGTAAAATGGGCTGAACGGGGCCAGCATCCAGCTGTGTACTTTAGGAATGATGTGCCCTGGGTCTTTCAGGTTTTTGACACATCTGAGTTTCAAAGTCAAAGCCAAATAATCTATGAATAGTTGTATGAATGTTATGATGGGTGGCTGGCTCACACCTGTAATCCTAGCCACACAAGAGGCTGAGATCAGAGGGTCACTGTTCAAAGCCAGACTGGGCAGAAAAGTCTGTGATCTCCAGTTAACCACCAGAATATTGGAAGTGAAGTTGTGGTTCAGCGGTAGAGTTCAGGGGTAGAACCCAAGCCTTTAGTTCAAGCCTCATGACCCACAAAAATACCCCCCCACACACACACTCTATATCCTGTTTAGGACATTAGCGACAAATGTTTTTGTGTAGCACATTGAGCTTCATCCTCTGACACCCCTCCCTTCCCTTTCCATTTTCTTCCACCTTTTCCCTCTTCTTCTCTATTTTTCTCTTTTCCTTCTCTCTCTCCCTCCCTCTCTTCCTTTTTGTCTTCTCTTCTTTCTTGAAGCATTTTTCTACGTATCCCAGGTTGACCTTGAATCCATGACCCCCCGCCTCAATCTTCCAAATGCTAGGACTACCATAACACCATCAGATTAAGGAAATCTTGATAACCATGTGCAGTGTTAGCACATGGGAAGTCCTTGAGAAAAGTTCTGTGAACATTGTGACAAAACTCAATTTATTGCTTCCTACTGCATTGCATCCTAGTTATTTATTACAGGTCTATTTCATTATTACTGCTATATCTCTGTTGACTCAACTGTTGCAGGGAGAGGAAGCAAAATGAACACAGAATAGATGTACCATTCAGGATGGGATACTTCATGAGACTGTGAAGCAAGCTTCCAGGCTAACCCACCAGAGCTGCTTGGCAGAGCAGACAGCTAACAATTCAGTCAGATTCCAAGGAACAAATGATCTGAAGCTCTTTGTTTTTCAGGCTAGTTTATGGTCTGAAGTTGTTCAAATTGGGATGACTTTGCCTGTTTTCTTCACTCTCCCAGCCTTAGCAATCACATAGAGAAAGTTTTATCAGGGAATACAAGAGGGGAGACCTTTTATGTCATATCAATAAAGTGAGCTGAAAAACATTTCTTGTCCACAGTTTCTACAGAAAACTGGTTCTCTTCCCCACGGCTGCTAGTCATGGTTGCCACAGGAGCCAGTTTCAAAGGTTACTCACTGCAGCCAGATAGAGAGTTCTTCCTGGTGCTGGGAGGGCATGAGCCTGTGTATTACTGGCTTTTGTAACTTCATTGTCCACCAACATGAGGAGCTTGTCAAGGGAATAATCTAAGGAGAGAAGGGGAAGGACAGATGACAAAAGATTTCTGTCTTCTTTGATAGCTAACATTTTGTGACTCATACTGCTAAATGTGTCAAAAGATCCTTGGGCAATTTCATATTTGTGAAACAAAGTAAAAGCAACCAGGACACCACATTGACACTTTCAGGCAGATGGTGCAAACAGAACTTGCGGTGGCTATATTTCCTCAATTCTCTTTGAACTTAAGGTTACATAGTATTGGCACAGCTTTGTCAGACATCTCATCAGGGTCAACCATTATTCTCTCCATCATCTCCTTGCCTCATAGTTAGAGATTATGGGTTTAAAAAAGATTTTGTTTACAGAGTATCATTTAGAGTAAATGTAGTGGTTGAACATAGTATACTATATCCCTCCTCCTGTTTTTGTCTAATGGCAAATATACTAAAAGATAGTTAAGTAAAATTTGAAAAATTTACTGAACAGCTAATATGTACTATAATCTGTATTAAGCACTTTACAGAAACAACACACTTACTCTATAACTTTCCTGTGAATTATTGAAGAGAATCCTGACGCATAAACATGTTAAATAAATCACCCCAGGTGCTTAAGCTACCAAGTACCTATCTGGCTTCAAAGGCTGATCTCTTTGTATGATACCATAATCTGTGGGCACAGTTTTACTTTAGTTATCTTCATAACTCAATTTCACGGAAAATTGTTGCAGAGGAGCTAAAGGTCTCTAAATTAAGAACAGCTTGAGAACTGCAGGAAGAAAACGTTCATGTCTTACTTCTGCACAGACATCTGAATCTTCTATTTTACACATAGACATTTTCTTCTGTCTCTGATTATTTTTTTCTTTTTGCCAGTCCTGGGACATGAACTCAGTGCCTGAGTACTGTCCTTGGGCCTTCTCAAGGCTGGAGCTCTATGACTTGAGCCACAGCACCACTTCTGTTGCTGCACCCCTTCCTTGGAATCAAACCTGGGTCTTTGTGCATGCTAGACGAGCACTATACCAGTAGGCCAAACTCCTGGCATGCTGTCTCTGCTTTTATATCTACTTTACAGCCAAATGAAAATGAAAGCCATTAGGAAGTTGCATCTACTAATTCTGCTTCTGTTAATAATGCTAAATGCTATATTATATCAGTATATATTATATAGTACTGGCTTATTCACAGCTCATATCTAGCACTTTACATAAGGTTGGAACCCAAGTTTAGATTTATGTTGGGAAGTTCTGCAGATATAATTGAGGAAATACCTAGTTTAATCTCAAGTATAGGGAAAGAGGCAGCACTGGGCTTGATAGGTAATGTGGGACTTTAAAATTCTACCCATAATGTTTATAAGTTGAGGCAGTGAGACAGTGACTAACAAGCAGAATAATGATCAAAACCTTACATTGTCTTTTATTACAACATATCTCGAGGTGTAGGTGGTTCCTGGAATCCATGGGAAGCTTTAGTAATATCAGGGTCAGCTTTTTCTCTCTGATCTTCTTTGTCTTTTTCCTGTAGTAAAACAGTGTGTTCATACTTTTGGACACACATCTACATTGAAGGCAACAAGAGCAGGAGTTGTGTCATCATTATTTGTTCTTTTGTTAGGAAAATAAAAACTTTCTTAGAAATGACCTCCATGTATTTCTACTTATATATCCATGGCCAACAATGATTCCTGACCATCTCTTGCAGTAAGAAGACAGTGAAATTGAATGTTTCACTACTCCATCCATTACAGTAAAAGATAGTAAAGGAGAAGGAGGAAGCCACTGGCTTTTGGATCGTAAACCAATTTATTTTTAGCTTTTTAATGAGATCAGATTTAGGATTAAATAAAATCTCTGGAACGCACTTATCAGAGAGCCTGACATAGTGATAGAAATATAGTAGTTATCATTATTAATAAAAAGAAAACAAGAAATGCGGTTTGCTTTAAATTATACATTCTTTCTTAAATTCTCCAGTGACAGAACCGCCCAAGAAATAATGATGTTCCACCTTTAAAAATTTAGAACTAGGAATCCATGGAACATTCCTCAATGTAATAAAGGCTGTGTATGAGAAACCCACTGCTAGTATTACACTTAATGGTGAAAATCTAAAGCCATTCCCTCTAAAATCAGGAACGACACAAGGATGCCCACAATCTCCACTCCTCTTTAACATAGTACTAGAATTCCTAGCCAGTGCAATAAGGCAAGAAGCAAGCATAAAGGGGATCCAAGTAGGGAAAGAGGAAATAAAATTATCCCTCTTGGCAGATGACATGATTCTGTATTTAAAGAATCCTATATACTCTACTCCCAAGCTCCTTGAGCTGATTCAAACTTTGGAAGAGTAGCAGGCTATAAAATCAACCCTCAGAAATCAACTGCCTTCCTTTATGCCAACAGTGAGAGGAAGGAGGCAATAATCAGGAAAGTAACTCCTTTCACAATAGCCTCACAGAAAATAAAGTACCTAGGAATTAACTTAACTAAGAATGTAAAGGACCTTTTTGATGAAAACTTTAAACCCTAAAAAAGAAATTAAAGCAGAACTAAGGAAATGGGAAAACCTCCCATGCTCCTGGATTGGAAGAATCAACATTGTGAAAATGACAATCATGCCAAGGGCTATCTACAAATTCAATGCAATACCCATCAACATCCCAATGCGATTCTTTAAAAAAATAGAAGAGGCAATCCAAAATTTCATATGGAATAATAAAAGACCCCGTATAGCAAAAACACTTCTTAGCAGAAAGAACAGTGCTGGAGGAATTTCAATTCCAAACTTTAGACTCTATTACAGAGCTATAATTCTCAAAACAGCTTGGTACTGGCACAAGAACAGGCCTGAAGACCAATGGAATAGAACTGAGGACCCAGATATTAAACCACAGACCTATGGCCACCTAATCTATGACAAGGGAGCCAAAAAAATAGAATGGAAGAAATACAGCATCTTGAAGAAGCTGTGCTGCAGAACTGGTGAAGCACCTGCAGAAAACTAAAGTTGGATCCTTCTTTGTCACCTTGCACAAGAATTAACTCCAAATGGATCAAAGCCCTGGAGGTAAAAGCTGACACAATGAAAACTCTACAGGAAGGAATAGGGGATACACTAGGCCTCCTTGGCACAGGTCGAAACTTTCGTAATAAGGACCAAGAATCACAACAAATCAGAGAAAGGCTGGATAAGTGGGACTGTATTAAACTGCGGAGCTTTTGTATGGCAAAGGACATACCTAGTAAGTTAATTAGGAGCCTACGGAGTGGTAGAAGATCTTCACCAACCAAACAACGAACAAAGGCCTCATATCTAAAATATGTCAACAACTCAAAAAATTGAATCACTCCAAAACTAATCTCCAAAGTAACAACCATCCCTTAAAAATGGGCCAAGGACTTAAAGAGAGTCTTCTCTGAAGAAGAAAGAGCAATGGCCTATAGACACATGAAGAAATGCTCAACATCTCTGGTCATAAAAGAATTGCAAATCAAAACAACTCTAAGATTCCACCTCACTCCAGTTAGTATGGCCAGGATCAGGAAAACGAATAACAACCGATGCTGGAGGGGATGTGGCCAGGAGGGATCACTACTACACTGTTGGTGGCAGTGCAAACTCGTTCAACCACTATGGAAAGCAGTGTGGCACTGCCTTAAAAGGCTAAACATAGAACTCCCCTATGACCCAGCAATTCCACTACTTGGCATTTACCCAACCATCCAGAAACAAAGGCACAATAAATCCACTAGCACAACAATGTTCATTGCAGCACTATTCACCATTGCAAAGATATGGAACCAACCTAGATGTCCCTCAGTTGATGAGTGGATCAACAAGTTGTGGTATTTGTACACAATGGAATTCTATGCTGCTGTCAGAAAGAATGACATCGCCCCATTTGTTAGGAAATGGAAAGGCTTAGGAAAGATCATATTAAGTGAAGTAAGCCAGACTCAAAGGAACTTAGGCTCAATGGTTTCCCTCATTTGTCATAATCAGTAGAAACCTTGGGGTCTACCAGCAGAGACCTGCAATAGAGCAAAATCGTGATACATAAGGCCATATAGTATGAAGCTAACTGAAAGGACCTCGAGGATATTGAAACAAAAGCCATATAACGAAACACTGTTGTCCTTAATGTACTATGTTGTCTCTCATCTCCTTTGCTGTCTCTTGGTTATCTCATATTGTTACAGTATCTCACTTTGTTATCTGATATATTGAATTTATTTGTACTTGGTTATTTGAAATTTGATAGGGAAGGGTGGAAAACCAAGACAGGCGGGGGGTCGGGGGGTAGGGTAATGGGTACCAAGACATGTGAAAGGTTATCAATGTATGTGAATGAATGCACCTTCTATCTGGCAAATATCATGTGACCCTTTTACTAATTACAATAAAAAATTAAAGAAATCATAATTTAGAACTTATAACATATTAATTTTTTTCATAATTTTTATTGTAATTAATTGAAGGGTTACATGATATTTGCCAGATAGATGGTGCATTAATTCCCATACATTGATACCCTTTCACATGTCTTGGTATCCATTTCCCTCCCCCCCAACCCTACCCCTCATCTTCTTTTCCCCTGTTCCCTATCCAATTTCAAAAAACTAAATACAAATATATCCGATATATCAGGTATCAAAGTGAGATACTGTAACAATATGAGATAACCAAGGGACAGCAAAAGAGATGAGAGATAACATAGTACCTTAAGAACAACAAGCATTCATTATATGACATGTTTCTACATCCAAGAGATCCTTTCATTCAGTGTCCTACTATATGGCCTTTTTGTATCAATGTTTTTCTCTATTGCAAATATCTGCCAGGAGAGTCCAAAGTTTCTACTGATTATGGCAAATGAGGGAAACCATTGAATATATTAATTTTTTCTATGTATTTTATATGGGTTCAGGAATTTAGGATATAAATTAATAATTTGTGTTTATACTATTTTGTATTCCCAAAGAAATATAGAGGAAAGAATGGTTATTGAGAGCAGGGTGCCATATGGCTCATGCCATTTTCTTCCCATTACATATCTTGATTTATAATTTTATAAAAGATGATTTTGAAAATTGTTTTATTGCAATGTATAGAGGAGTCACCAAAAGTTTTTTCTTTATTTGCCAGTCCTGGGGTTGAACTCAGGGCATGGACAGTGTCCTTGAACTTTCTCAAGGCTACTGCTCTATCAGTTGAGCCACAGCACCACTTCAGCTCTTTCTGGGTATGTGGTAAACCAAGTAATTGAACCTAGGGCTTCATGCATCCTAGGAGAGCACTGTACTGCTAAGCCAAAGTCCTGGCCCGATTTTGAACGTTTACAGGAATCTTTAGCTTGCACTACCGAAAAGTATCTATTTTACTTTGTAAAATCCTGTTAAATGTGAGAGAAAGAACCCCTTAGAAAGGAGAGCAGAATATTGTGATACCATAAATTTTGGTTATACATCATTTGTTAACACAGAAATTATTGGAAGTGATTCAACTTTGTAATTTCTACACCACAAATGGCAGTGATCTTTGAACAATAAGGTTTAGAAGGCAGTACATGTTTTGCTTTAGTGCTCAGCTTCTCTAATTTTGGATTCTAAGCCATTTTCCCTATAGGTCGTCTAGTTTCCTGATGTTCTTTTAAAATGTCATTGCCAAGGACTGTTCAACAGGCTGGATTTGCATCTTCAGAAACACTGCTTTCCACAGCACAGGAAGGATATTGTCAACCTGACACATCTTTTATCCTTTGCACTTCTGTATTTATCTCTCATCTGGATCTATGCCAAAGCCTCCTGTAAATTTTAGTGGAGTGCCTCTTAGCCTTTGAATTCCCTTTGTCTGTAGGGAGGCATATTCTTGAAAGGACTCCAGGAGGGCAGTTATAATGAGTGATCCTCTCATTTTCCTCATACTCTTACAGACCTGCCAAAAAGCCGCTTATTTCACCAAAGGATGGTGCTGTCTGAAATACACTCTTGTTCACCTGAGGGATTGCTGCCTAGTCAGGTCCCCTGGAAGATATCTTTGATTTGCATTTTAATCACTAGACCAAAAGCACAGGCATGAATTATGGAAAGCACTAACTCTATGACTTTAATTCTCTACTTTATTGCTGTTTGTATTTTGCATCATGTGTCCCTTAGGAATATATCCCAATAAATTAAATATATGTATATGTGTGTGTATATAGGCCAATGTGTAATATCTATATACACACAGGTGAAATATTGGTGAAAAGGTAGAGAAATAGTTATGATTATTTTTATATACTATGGGAGAATAAAAATTGCATAACTCTTTAGGGATGTTAATCTAGCAAAAGTCTTAAAATTGTTCATTTCTAATTCATTTCATGAGAAACTGTGTATAAGATGTGGTATTAGTTACTGGGAATGACAACGTGTTGTTACCATTATCAATCTCATTTTTGTTTGAAGTAGGGCTATAAACAAATTAAACAAGCTAGTGAATAGCAAGAATGTTTTATGGTGATTAATGTTCTGGTAAAAAGTAAGAAATGGTATTGGGGAAGTTATTTTATTTGTTTCAGGTGGGTAGTCAGAGAAGGACTTACCATGGATGTCATATTTAGGTAAAAAAAAAACAGAAGGAAGTAGGAGAGAAGGGCATGAAGAAAATTCCAATCCAAGCAGGAGAAACTAGCAAATGAAAGGTCTGAGGTGGAGGCTTGTTGAGGAATTCTGAGTCATTCCGAGCATGGATATTGGAATAGAAGCTGTAAGAATGGAGGAGATGGTAAAAGTAATGACAGAGTGAAGATGACCAGTTCAGGGAGACAGAGGTCATTGAATATACTTTTTAAAGGACTTTATAGACTTTATAGACTGTTGCTGTTTAATTTCTATGTAAAAGAGGCTATCAGTACCTAAAGTTCTATGTGCAAGGATTTTTTTGGAGCACTGGCTTATGTTGTCTTTTTTTGTTTTTGGCACAGGTGTATATAATTTTATAATTTTATATGTACTTTCAAAGTAGGATACGGTCATTATATGAAAGCTAGTTATCATTTTTTATCTAGTTATTTAACGTGCTTGTTTACCCTTTCTCTAAACTTTACAGAGAAGTGATTCAATAATTTGCATTGTAATTTATTCCCTTGTCCAGATATAAATAAATACACACCAAAAATGCTAATTAAAGCAAACCTTGTTATTCAAGCAATTCATTATTCAAAGAAGTTCTCTAATATTTAATGTTAATTTTATTTTGTGGATGTCAACATTCTCTATGACCTTTTATCATTAGAATTCATAAGTGGCTAATCAAAAACACAAATAAGCATAAGAATATTGAGATTTAAAATCATAGTTTATAAAAATACTTTGGTAGTGGTCCTGTAATACTTTCAAATATTTATTTGGTGGTAATGGATTTTGTATTGCCAGAGGGCAGCAGTTCTTCTACTGTCTGTTATGATAACACTGTTTTATGTTTCTTTTCTTGTTCATTTCTTGTATTTTTTATTTTTCTTATTAAGTAGTTGTATAAAAGGCTTACAATTTTGTAAGTCAGGTTATGAGTACAGTGCTTCTTGATTAGTATCATCCCTTCCTTTGCCCTCTTTCATTTTCCCCTCCCATCCCTATCCATAAATTCATAGTTCAGTTATTTGTTTTATATTTTTTGTTGTGCTGCATTAAAGTTGAAATAACTTTTGTTCTTAGATTACTACCTTTAAAAATAAAGGTGGAAAATTAATTTATACTTAGCAGCTAAGATTAACACTCAACTTTTCCCTACAACAGTCTTGTCCTCATTTGGCTTGCTTTGTAGGCAGAACACTCCATCCTTCCGTCCTGATTTTTGTTATTTGGAAGAGATAGTCTCATGGACTTTTCACCTAAGCTGGCCTCAAACTACAATGCTGTAGGTAGCTTCCCGAGTAGCTTCCTGAATAGCTAAGATTGTACATGTGTTTCCAGCACCCAATAAGGGTAATCATCTGAACCCTTTGATTTTACTGAAGAGTGAGTTCCATTTTGATTTACTACACTTTCTATAGATATTTATGTATTATCTGAAACTGTATGCAAGAGATTATTCAGGCCAGCCACCCTGTTTCTATGTCATCTAAATTGGTACAATCTGAGTAAGAGGCACTTTGCTCGAAATTCTGGAGAAAAGGTGACTTTTTCCCCACTGAATGTGAATGAGGGAAGCTTAGAAGATCTATAAATATCTTGGAAGATGGAGGGAAGTAGGGAAAACTCGCACACAAATCTGGGCATGGGTGGCTCACTCTTGTAATCCTTGCTACAAAAGAGGCTGAGATCTGAGGACTGTGGGTCAAAACCAGCCCATGCAGAAAAGTCCCCATGAGATTTTTACCACCAGTTAACCACTCCAAAATTGGAAATGATGCTGTGGCTCAAGTGGTAGAGCTTTAGCCTTGAGCACAAAGAGGCTCAAGGACAGCCCCCAAGCCCTGAGTTCAAGTCCCACAACTGACAAAACAACAACAAAAATCCCAAATAATATCAACAGAAAACCAACTTCACACATAAAGATAAACACACACAGAACTTTTGGTGCCATGGTCAAGTGTTTTAGATACATGAGCTAATACATTTCACTTTGTTTTATTTATTTATTTTTTATTTTTTTATTGTAATTAGTGAAAGGGTTACATGATATTTGCCAGATAGAAGGTGCATTAATTCACATACATTGATACCCTTTCACATGTCTTGCTACCCGTTTCCCTCCCCCCCACACCCCCCACCCGTCTTGGTTTTCCCCCCTTCCCCTTCAAATTTCAAATATCCAAATACAAATAAATTCAGTATATCAAATAACAAAGTGAGATACTATACCAATATGAGATAACCAAGGGACAGCAAAGGAGATGAGAGACAACATAGTACATTTAGGACAACAATCATTCATTATATGGCTTTTGTTTCACTATCCTGGAGGTCCTTTCAATTAGCTTCACATTATATGTCCTTATGTATCAAGATTTTGCTCTTGGCTAGGGGAAGTCCTCTGAAGCTTGTCTTCCTTCCAGGTTGTTGCTCTGACTCAATGCCTTGCTAGTATCACTGATCCTTTGTTTCATAGTGCTCCTTTTCTTGTTTATTTCTGGGAGAGTAAAGATTGATCTACAGGTAGGAACTTTCAGAGAAAGGAAGAGAGTACTTATAGCTGAAGCGACAGAGATCATTTCTGCTTTTCCTCATCTTTCCCTTTTCCTTATCTTAAAAATGTAGTGGAATTTCAGCCATCTGCTTAGAAAGAGAGGCCCTTATTCCCTCTAAAATCAGGAACGAGACAAGGATGCCCACTCTCTCCACTCCGCTAAAAACATAGTATTAGAATTCCTACCCAGAGTAATAAGGCAAGAAGCAAGCATAAAGAGGATACAAAGGGAATCTAAGATTCCACCTCACTCCAGTTAGAATGGCCATGTTCAAGAAATCTACTAACAACAGATGCTGGAGAGGATGTGGCCAGGAGGGATCACTGCTACAATGTTGGTGGGAGTGCAAACTCATTCAACCACCATGGAAAGCAGTATGGCAGTTCCTCAAAACACTAAACATAGAGCTCCCCTATAACCCAGCAATTCCACTACTTAGCATTTACCCAGTTGTCCAGAAACAAGAACATACTAAGTCCATTTGCACAGTGATGTTCATTGCAGCACTATTTACCATAGCAAAGATATGGAACCAACCCAGATGCCCCTCAGTTGATGAGTGGATCAACAAGGTGTGGTATTTGTACACAATGGAATTCTATGCTGCTGTCAGAAAGAATGACATTGCCCCATTTGTAAGGAAATGGAAAGACTTAGAAAAAATCATATTAAGTGAAGTAAGCCAGACTCAAGGGAACTTAGGCTCAATGGTTTCATAATCAGTAAAAACACTGAGCTGTCTTACCAGAGATTTACAATGGAATAAAACCTAGATACATAAGGCCATATAGTATGATATTAAATGAAAGGACTTCCAGGATATAGAAACAAAAGCCATATAATGAGTGATTGTTGTCCTTAATGTTATGTCTCATCTCTTTTGCTGTCTCTTGGCTATCTCATATTGTTACAGTGTTTCACCTTGTTATCTGATATATTGTATATATTTTCCTCTGAGTACTGCCTTTGCTGTGTCCCAAAGGAGTTGGTATTTTGTGTGCTCCTTACTGTTAAATTTCATAAACTGTTGGATTTCTGTTCTGATCTCTTCGATGACCCATTGGTGACTCAACAATGTGTTGTTCAATCTCTATGAGTTACAGGGTTTTCGTTGGTGGAGATGTGTTATTCAGTTCCAATTTGATGCCTTTGTGGTAAACTCCTAGTTTACCACCTTCCACATCTTGTATAAACTGGGTAAAAGGAAACTTTGTGGCCATGGAACAATCAGCCCTTTGAGCCCTGGATGTTGAAGGGTTTTTTTTTCCCAATGGCCTCTAGTTTTAGACATTTCTGGAGGATAAGAGGAAATGGTCCCTGCACATGCATGTTTCTATAGAATGATCCTGATGTGTTCTCAGTTTCACAATCTGTATAATCAGGGGATTTGAGCCTGTTGCTGTTTACAGTTCCTTTTCCCTAGAACATTCTTTGAATTTAAGGTGAGTTTCTTTGTTTTGGTGCTGGCACTAGGATTTAAACTTAGGGACCTAGCTCTGTTCCTTGTAGTTCTACCCCTTGAGCCACAGCTCCACGTCTGAATTTTGGTGGTTAAAGAGTCTCACAGACTTTCCTGTCCCATGCTAGCTTCCAACCTCCATCTTCAGATCTCAATCTCCTGAGTAGCTAGGATTACAGGTGTAAGCCTCGGGTAAGGTGAATTCCTCTTTGTCTTCTTACCTCCCTCCCTCCATTCCTTCCCTCTATTCTTCCTTCCCTTCTCCCCCCCTTTATTTCTTCCTTCTTTCTGTTTTTCCTCCAGATCAACTTGCCTTGTGAAGATCTAGGTATGAAAGCAAGGACAGAAATGTAAAAATGGGAAGGAGATAAAAAAAATTCACAGCAATCAAATCCCTACTGTGTTGCCAGAACTTCACAAATAATATCTCATTGTTTTTCTTACAGGACCCTATGAGGGATCTGATTATTGGCACTGTTTATTTTTAATGTATAGAGACACGGAAGGTCAGTAGTATTATGTAAATTGTGCAAAGACAGGCACTGAAGTAGTAGAGTTGGGTTTTGGACATTCGTCAATCCAATTCTAAATTTGTGTTTTTGTTCCATTGCAAATAAGGCTTTGTGTATATTTGCAACAGAAGATGTAGCCAATCATCTCCACCCCCTCTTGGGGTAAACGGAGGATCTAAATTAATAATGTGAATGGGTATCAATGTATGTGAATTAATGCACCTTCTATCTGGCAAATATCATGTAACCCTTTTACTAATTACAATAAAAACATAAAATTTAAAAAAAATAAAAATAAATTAATAAAACATAGCATGGATTTAAATTATGTGAAGATGTTATTTGTCCAACAGTATCCTATTTTGCCAAGAGCATGATAAAGATAATTAACAGACTGTTTTGACAAGTGGCATTGTCATGCTATGCATTGATTTTCTCTGTATTTCACATACTTGAGAAACATTCAGGAATTACTTTTAATATTACTGGCAAATATCTTTGCTTACTTAGTTTATACAGCATTCCTTTTCATATCATGTCATAATTAGATATATCTTCTCTAATTTGAATCAAAGAAGTTTCTGAAATACCTTCTAACATTTTTATGTTTCTGAAAACCTTTATACTTTGTGATATTGTTAACTGTTATTATTTAGTAATAGTCTGTATGCTAGATACAATGTAAACCATTTGGATTCCTTGAAGATGAAAATAAGCAAATTTTATTTTATTTAATCATTACAATTTTGAAAGAAATCACAATTCTTATCTTCTTTTTATATTTGTCCAGCTCTTTCTTTTTTGTTGTTTGTCTTGCTACTGTAAGTCAAATTTTTCATCTGTATTGGGGAATAAACTTTTTCTTAGCAGTTTTTTTGGCCGATATAAATCTCATGGTATTTTTGAAGGTTTGCTGCCATTTTAGTTGTATTCTTTTCCAGGTCACAATGAGGTACTTGTCAGTAAAATAAAGGGTCATTTGTTAGACTGTGTTCTAATAAAGTAAGACTTCTGAGCAAGACACCAGTGGCTGACATATGAAATCCTACCTAGTCACTATGCTGAGACCTGGAGGATCAGTTTGAAGCTAGTCCAAACAGATAATTCTTCATTTCCAATTAACCAGCAAAATGTTGGACTGGTGGTGTGGCTCAGGTGATGGAGTTCCATCACCAGTACCAGAACAAAAACCCAAACGATGATGATGATGATGATGATGATAAATTATATGGCAGACAGCATCGTAATGATTTCTACTCATAAGACATTCTGAGATGAGATACTTAGTATTTATGAAGTTTCAAGCATTTATTCAGTTCAGTGTCGTGATCGTATTGTTCTTGCTGTGTGGGCGGGAGTGAGTAAGTTCACTTTTGAATCATAGTGAAACAATGAAGGCTTTAAAGATAGGGCATGTGAATAGTAGGTGCTATTCTGGCTCTGAAAAAAATACCAGTGAACTCTGCTGCCATTGCAAAGGCACCTGGTGAGAAACACCTGGTGCTTTTCTTTTCTATTACAGTGGTATGTGTGGCTATTCATAATGATTCTGTCATGAAATATTTTATATGGACTCTCGACTATACTTCAGCAACAAATAGTAATTAAAACTTTGGCTGATGTCTTCCAAAGTATTTCCCATGTGCATACATAAACATATAAATACTTTTCTAACACAACAACCCTGCTAACCAGATTACTTTTAGGACTTGTGAATATGAATGTTTTGGTGAATATTGCTTTTGCACATGTAAATAGGAAGTGTGAATTTTTTCATATGGTTATTCTTTTGAAAAAGTGTCATGCTAGTAGCCACAGAGCTCTGATAAATAGATACACTGTAATTTATTGAGTCTTGGAATACTCAGCTATTACAAATTGCACTGTGATGAACATATCTGGCTCGTCATTCGTCTCTGATACCTCTTGATTCTCCCTCCACAGCACTGTAGGTATGTTCTTGGACTGTCCTGTCCACGTCAGAATATTAGCATCCCTCGCTTCTACCAAAAGATGAGAGGAACCCTGACGTCTCCCTGTGCCTCCAGACAACCCAAATTTCCCCCTCCTTCCCATGTTGCTAAGGATCCCCTTGGGAATCCAAGCTTCTCTCTGGCGAGCCATGGACCCAGAATAAATTCAGTCAAGAAAGGATTCTTACACAGTTTGCTACTGTTTTCTAACTAGCCAATTCTAAGGTACGTTAGTCCTCAGTTTCTTTAGCTGTTAACTGGGAAGATGATCTACCACATGGAGTTTTGGGGAAAATTAAACACAAGACATTACAATGCCTCACACCTGGAAAGCACTCAGTTAGTATCGTACCTACCCAAATTGAGAGAATCATTTATGGTCTCAACTTATTTCTGTCCTTTTAGGCTCTCTAAAAGAGGCATGCCAGCAATAAGAGTTATCTTCAAGTTTTTTGTTTTCAGCTGTGTGGAAGGGATATTTAGGGAGGTAGAAATTTATAGTTATGCACGAGACATCATCATAGTCAGTATTTGAGTTATGTGGAACAGTATGTCAGACAATGTGGGGAAAAATACTGAGATGCCTAATACGCTATGCATTTTATATCTCATACAGTTTATTTTTCAGTTTTTATATTTGGCAGCATGTTAGTAAAGTGATGTGATGTATATAATTTGTAAATAAAAACACACTGTGCTTTCTTGCCCCAAGTTATTTCTTTGTTCATGGGTGTGAGAACAGCATTTATTTTGGAGACCACTTGCTGGGAAGATAGAAATTCTTTTTTTATTTTGGAACAGAGGAAAGGAGTTGTAAATTTCACTGCCGTTCAGAGTGCCTACAATTCATTGTGTGTTATTTCAACATCATATGCATGAAGTTCATCATTCTTGGGGTTTTCAATAACCGCAGAATTATGCTTTAAGTGTTCCCACCCCAGTCTTTCTTTCAAGATTGATTAAAATAGGAAGGAAAGTGAAATGTTTCCTATGTTGTGGATTGCCTTTCCTTCTGCTTTGAAAATGGGAAATTAAATATAATATGTTGTCCCTTTTGCAATGTCAACAACAAATATCTCGAGAAATACTGCCCTAGTTAATTAAGTCTTTTCCTGGTCCCTCTGTTCAATCCTCTTTGAAATAAGGTGCCTAAGAGATGTGGAGTTGCTATAGACTTCAAACCTGCAACCTAATAACAGGTTTTAGGAGCTGCTGGAGGGAGTGAGCTGTGTATTTGGCAGTGTATACCATGTACATTTTCAGTCCTGTGTGTATATGTGCATTCATATATGATTAAGAGAAGCACCACTAGGACATGAACTCAGGACCTTGAGCTCTCACTTGGCTATTTCAACTATTTCATGCTCTACCACTTGAGCCCACATCTCCACTTCTGAATTTTTTCTTTTTGCTGATTAATTAGAAATTAACATTTCATGAACTTTTCTGCCTCGTCCCCAGCTTATGCTATTTATTATTTTTATTGATGATGATGATGATTTTAGAAAATACTTGGTTTGAACTTATGGCTTCATATTTGCTCAACTTGCTTACACATCTGCTGCTCTAGTATTTGAGCCACACCTCCAGACCAATATCTATTTTTATTCTGATATAATAAAAGAGAGAAGAGAATCTCTCATCTCTCAGACAAACCCAAAATTTGAAAAAAATAAATGAACAATAAGGTGGAAAGTTAATGAAAGAGAACTGTTTCATCCATATTAATTGTCCCCGCCCTTTCATGTCCAGTGTAGCTACCCTACCTACTATGTAGAAAATATTTTTTGAATAATGTAATTTCTATGCCTGCAAGCAAAACAGTGCACATGCTGTTTCTTTTCTTTCTTTCTTTATTTTTTATTGTAATTAGTAAAAGGGTTACATGATATTTGCCAGATAGAAGGTGCATTAATTCACATACATTGATACCCTTTCACATGTCTTGGTACCCATTACCCTACCCCCCACACCCCCCACCCGTCTTGATTTTCCCCCTGTCCCTATCAAATTTCAAATACCCAAATACAAATAAATTCAATATATCAGATAATAAAGTGAGATACTATAACAATATGAGATAACCAAGGGACAGCAAAGGAGATGAGAGACAACATAGTACATTAAGGAAAACAATCATTCGTTATATGGCTTTTGTTTCAATGTCCTGGAGGTCCTTTCAATTAGCTTCATACTATATGGCCTTATGTATCAAGATTTTGCTCTATTGCAGATCTCTGCTAGTAGAGCCCAAGATTTCTACTGATTATGACGAATGAGGGAAACCATTGAGCCTAAGTTCCTTTGAGTCTGGCTTACTTCACTTAATATGATTTTTTCTAAGTCTTTCCATTTCCTAACAAATGGGGCGTGTCATTCTTTCTGACAGCAGCATAGAATTCCATTGTGTACAAATACCACAACTCCTGGGTTCTGCCCCTTCTTAAGTAAATGCAGGACCTCTTCTTGTCTCATAGCTGGTGGAGTCATACAGCACTAGTCTGCTCTTGGAAAGGCACAAAATCATTCAGAGAGAGAGAGAGAGAGAGAGAGAGAGAGAGAGAGAGAGAGAGAGAGAGAGAGAGAGAGAGACAGAGAGAGAGAGACAGGGACAGAGACAGAGACAGAGAGACAGGGACAGAGACAGAGAGAGAGACAGGGACAGAGACAGAGAGAGAGACAGAGAGAAAGACAGAGACAGAGAGACAGAGAGAGCAAGAGAGACATAGACAGACAGAGACAGAGACAGAGACAGAGCCAGGAGGGAGGGAGAGAGACAGAGACAGAGACAGGAGGAAGGGAGAGAGACAGAGAGAGCAAGAGAGAGACAGAGACAGAGACAGGAGGGAGGGAGAGAAAGAGAGAGACAGAGACAGAGACAGGAGGGAGGGAGAGAGAGAGGGAGAGACAGAGAAAGAGACAGGGAGGGAGAGAGTGTTCATGTACATGCATGTGTCTGTGGTGCCGTATTGGATGAGAAAACACCATGTTCAGAACAGAAATTTATCTCACAGATATCCTTAAACTTACAGCTGTTCTTACAAAAAAAACTGAATAGTTCTAGAAATCCCTCTGTAACCCTCACTTTGCATTAAGAACTAAGGATTCTTCCTTTCCTTCTTCCAGAAGGCCTTCTACTATGAGATGTCTACCTTACCATTTCTTTTGCTGTCTGCCCAGGAGTATTAATTTCCTTTTTGCTCCTGGAGCACTTCAAGTTTCCCCGACTAGTTCCTTTCATATGCTGCAGTGAAGCTTTTCCAGTACTGCTGTCCATTGTCTTCTTCCTATCCTCTGTCTGTTACCTGTCTAACTCCTTTTAGATCATTATAATCTTAATGACTTAGCCTATTACTCCAATTTATAGTTTTCCTTTCTTTTATAATCCCAACTTGTAAAACAGCGCCAATTCGTTTTAGATAAAATGCCCCATTAATAGTGAGAACTGAGGTTTATAGTTATATTGACAGTATTCTGTGTTATGTTTAATACATAGTAACTCTCAATAAACATATTTGATTAGATAAACAGCAGCATAAGACTAAGACTGGAATTTAAAATGCATTGGCCAAAGTAAGGAGTTGTTTTTTTCCTTGATATAAAATACAAAAGGATGCACCTAAGAGTTGAAAGATGAATTTAAATGCATACATTTTGAAAATTTGTGTCTCCAGATCTTCATATGTTGTTTATTCACTTTGCATGCCTCTGCCACCTCTCTTTTCCTATCTCTTTATACATCTGGCCTTATTTATTAATCTTTGCCAGTCCTGGGTTTAACTGAGGACCTGAGCACTGTCCTTTGGCTTCCTCAAGGTAGAGCTCTCCCACTTGAGTCACAGCACCACTTCTGGCTTTTTTCTGTGTATGTTGTACTGAGGAATCAAATCCGGATCTTTGCTCATATTAGGCAAGCACTCTACCACTAGGCCAAACTTCTAACCCTCTGGCCTCCATTTATAAACCTCTGGCTTTTGTTAACCCCCATTTATGTTCCAGATCTGGGTATCTACCAATGTCCACAGGGATATTTTCTCATATTTTCAGAACGAGGCTCCATCTTTTTTTCATGGTGTTGTTGCACTCTGTTTGCAAAAATCCCTCACCTTACATTCTCTTAGCATTGAAGTATTGACTCTGTGCAATGAGGTATTGACTCACACTTGAGGCTGATGGGGTCATTGCCTTATCACTTTGGCCTTAGAAGAGGCTAGAGATTGACTTGATAATGTCAGTTTCATAGGAGTTTTATTCCTATTTGATTAACAGGGGCAAGACCCCTGGACAAGAGGGCTTAAGTAAACTTCTGTGGCTGACAATGTTTGATGTCGGTTGTCATACATCATGGCTGGAGAAATTAAGAATGGTCTGTGCTAGTCCACTGGGAGAGGATAACAGAAACCGTGCTTGGTCTCTGGACCTTGTCATAGGAGGAGGCTTTTTTTTGTTTGCTAGTAATAGTCTGTTTGTGCTGTAATAAACTATCCCCCCAAATAATACAGCTTTTTGCTTAATTGTTGAGTTCTGATGAATCATTGCTGCTGAGAGTTGTATGGGAAACCTCTTCATATTATAGTACATATTCAACATAGAAGGTCCCTATGGAGGGCAGGGTGTACAGCTGTGCATGGAGCAGATAGGAAGGAGTTCTTTCTTCAACGAGCTTTCCATCTGGTGATGAAGCAGCCAGTTCGCATGTGGAAAGACACAAATGTTTACCAGTGAACGGTATGGAATCAAAACAGTCAGAATAAAGTGGTGGGCAGATCTCTGCTTCTTGCTAACCATGGGGCATATTTGAGAGATGGTGTACATTTGAGTTAACATATATGTTCAAAGTGCACCAGGTTCCAAGTAGACATTAGACACTCAGTAGATGCTGGTGGCTTAAATAAAATCCAGCGCTTCCTCCTCTTTCTACAATTTTTCTTATTTGGAAAATTGCCTGAGTAGTATGAATTTAGAAAGGCAAAATGCATGCACTTGTAGTGTGTGTGTGTGTGTGTGTGTGTGTGTGTGTGTGTACAGTTATAGAAGGCATAGCTGACTTTTGAGAAGAAAGAGCTTCTCTACTCTGCTAACTTGGGTTTTGAATTGTTGTTAATTCTGACTAATCATGACTAAATACTTTATATTGCCATTAATTTTATACAAGCATATGTGCAATGTAAATGTCACAATAGACACGAAAGTCTTTTCTCCACGTTGAAGATTATGTAGAAGAAGCACAAGCTTGCTTTTGATTCCTGATACTATGAGCAATGTCTGCATTTAATTTGCTAGTGTAAGATAACGTGGTCATCTTTTATTTTCCAGATTGAAGCTGGCCACAGGATTGTCCCAGCATTGCATTCTGGACCCTCCCTTGGCCTAACAGTCCACACTTCAGACCCTGGCACACGTGAGTAATGATCACGTTCACTTATCAGTACTTTCTTAACACACTAGACTTTGCTTTTTGAAACATCTTCCCAAGACATTGGCCAAGTTGGGTGCTAAATAAATGGTGGCATGAACACATTTAAACATTATAACATTAACAGCATAATCTGTGGTTTCCCAGTTAAAATATTATGACTACACTTTCTTTTTGGTGCACATGCACTCTGTGTTGATTGAGTAGAGAAAAACCTCCTCTTCTTTATATGAGAATTAGCAATTTCACAAGGCTGTGTGGAGTAGGCAGCAATCGTAGCCATGTATTGTGTTATTGTGTGTGTGTGTGTGTTAGCCCTTTCATGTGTTAGATCTCCTATTTGTACCTGTCAGAAAATGACAGTGATGGAGGAACTAGGCCTAAAAGCTTTGTATATGGTTATTTTCCTACAATTCTGGGTGGATAGTAGGAGAATAATGACAAATTATTTTTAAGAAAATCATTTCTTGATTGTTTATATTCCTTTAAATAGAAATAGTAATCATTTATTGCATTTTGTTCTTGAAGGAGTGTGGGGGAGGGGTACATGATAGCAAAATGGCAGAATAGAAGCAATAAAGGCCTGGGGTTCAGACAAACAAAACATTTTAAATCCCAGCTTTAATGCTTAGTAATTGTATGATCTTGGGAGAAACAACCATTAGAAAGAAACAAGTTCATTGTATTGGCCTCAATTATCTATAAAGCAGTGCAGGGTACTTTCAAAGTAAAAATAGGGAAACTTTGCTTAATATAGAGGTCTCATTTATATTTGTAAAGCACTTCATCACTTTCAAACATATTTTCCCAGGCTGTTTTCTTTCTCCAATTGTTAGTTTAATGACTGCCTGCTCATGTCCTTTGTGGTGGATAGATTCTGCCTCAAGTTTCTAGAGATGGATGAATATAGGGATCACAGCATTGGACAGATGGACATGGCAGTAGTTTATAATAGTTACTCAAGTTTACAGGAAGAAGGACATTGTATGAGAAGACAGGATCTGTGGGAGATGACTAGATTCAGGCATGGATGCCCTCTGTTCCTGTGTGTGGAAGGGTTTACCTTTTTTGAGGCATTTTAAGGGCATGCACAGAACTGATACATAAATCTCAGGAAAGAGCAGGACTCGTGCAAATCACCTTGATCTAGGAGGGTCTGTGGCAGGGAAATTGGGAGAGAATCTTGTAGTTAGGTGAGAAGGGACTTAGCTAGTCTCCTCTGGGGGTCAAGACTCACCTATAGGTTAAGGTTACATGATACATGATTTCTTTTTATCATAATTAGTAATGATATGAAATTCTGAAGATCTTAAAACTGTACAAAAGTTGTCATGATAAAATGATTGATAAATTAGAAAGTAAGAAGTAATCTGTGTGTAATAATTCTGTGACAGTAAATGTAGTTCATATCCCTGCATACATGAAAGGATTTTGAAATTTAAGAATAACTCTCTCTGCAATTAGTGTAGTAGGAAAATATCCCTGTAATTACATGGGATTAAACATCTTGGTAAAGTAAAGCCATATTTGATGCCATAACCTTTTACCAACTCCTGCCCAAACCCTTCCTTCTCATTGCCAGCACACTTTGAAGACTTGTACTACATTCCTCTGCCACCCAGGACAAAGATCAGGGCTTCAGTTTTGATTTATGTGTTTCTATGGTACAAAATCATTCTCTCTGATGGAAGAGTAGAATTGCATTTTGTGTTATATTGGATAAATGCCCAGAAGTAGAATTGCTGGATCATAGGGAAGCTCTAATGTTTCAACTTTGAAGAACCTCTGTACTGCTTTCCAGAGTGGTTGAACAAGTTCCCATTCTTACCAGTAGTGTAGTAGAGTTCCTTTTGGCCACATCCTACCAGTATTTGTTATTATTACTTTTTTGATAATGGCCATTTTAACTCCAGTAAGGTAGAATCTCAACGTTCTTTGTATTTGTATTTCTGTATATTAAGTGAAGTAAGCCAAACCCAAAGAAACAGACTGCTTGATTTCTCTTATTTGTGGTAACTAAAATATGCCTATCAATCTGCAAGTAAACACACTCAATATTACAAGATAAAAAAATACACTGGTCTCCAGACATTGACACAGTGAGACCAAAGGAGGATAATCTTGACAGAGGATCACAAAGATTCAATAGCTATGTGCATATAAAATAATATCTATTCAACTCCAGGAAGCAGAAAGAAGAGGGTATTTTAAAAAATTTGTTGGGCCAAGAGTTTGGCCTAGTGGTAGAGTGCTTGCCTAGCATGCATGAAGATCCGGGTTCGATTCCTCAGTACCACATACATAGAAAAAAGCCAGAAGTGGTGTTGAGGCTCAAGTGGTAGAACTTTAGTCTTGAGAAAGTCCAAGGACAGGGCTCAGGCTCTGAGCTCAAGCCCAGGACTGGCAAAAAAAAATAATTTGTTGCTGTTTGTTTTTGTTTTGTTAATCTGTTTTTAAGAGGATGGGACTAAAGGTTAAAAAATTGCAGCAGTGATACTCACCAGGTGAGGATGAGAGAAAAAACTGGGAGAGAGCAAGGGAACGGGTGACACTGTTAAAAATGTATTCAATACTTGACTTATGTAACAGCAACCCTCTGCACATTACCCTACAAATACATACACACATATTTAAGAGTTCATATAGCAAGGGCTTTCCCATACCTGTTCATTCCATTTACAGTCACCTACCTTCAGCCTCATGTGTTTTTATGCCTTCTCCAGCCTCAGAGCTTCCCATAGACCTGGCATGCTTTATCTCCCCAACCTATCTTCCTAGTTTTACCTATACCACTTTTGCTATATGACAACTACTGGTTTGCTTAAGTGACATTTCCTATGAGAACATTTTTCTGATATCTGTAGTAAAGTTGACCACCATGGTATGAGTAATTCTGTAGTTCTTCTTCACAGTATTCCTGAAATTTATACAATGGAGTAAATTAAGAATCTTGCTTTTACTTTTTAACTATGTTGGCAATAGATGAAGTAAACACATGGGAATGGGTATCAATGTTCAAGAAATAATGTACCCACTACCTGATGAATGTTACTGTAACCCCTGTATATATCATTTTGACAATAAAATACAATTAAAAGAAAAGAAAAAATAAAGAACCCTGTGATTGCCAGGCAATTGAGGCATTAAAAAAAGAAAGACAAAAACCAGTCTTCCAGTCCATTTTATTTAAAAACATCTCATCATCTCTTAAGCAGTGATCTTCTATTAACATTTATGTCTAGCTCGAGGGTAATCAACAGAAACTTATTTCTGAATTAATTAATATCCCATTTAGAACACATTTCATAGTGTCTCCAGGAAATTTCAGTACAACTAATGATCTTGCACATTCGTCAAAATGTTCAGGATTTTGAAATGCAGAAACATTGATAACATTTAATCAATTAAATGGTCAGACTTTAGTGTAATAAATATTGAAAAGACATCAAAATCTTTTATGTACATGGGTTCCTAAGTTTTTTGATTATTTTAAAACTTACAGTTTTAGTTGGTATCTTTAATAGTTGCAGTTAAAGCAATTATTGATTAATAAACTTAAATATTTAGTACCTAAATATTCAATACCTAATGAATTATTTTATTAATAATTGATTTTTAACATTTATTTCTTTGGATAAGTAGATGAATTAATAAATGGAGATTATCATAATTTTTAATTCATAACTATATACTGAAATTGTATATTTTATAATTTTTATTTTATATTCCTTTTTATTATAATTAATAGAAGGGTTACATTATATTTGCCAGAAAGAAGGTGCATTATTTCACATACATTGATACCACTTCTCATGTTTTTGGCCCAGTTTCCCTCCCCTGATCCCCTCATCTTGTATTCCCCCTTTCCTATCCTATTTCAGATATTTTATTATTTTTATTCACAATTTATGAATTGCAGACTAGGTCAAATACAATAGAAGCATTTGTTTTTTTGTATGAATTAGTGGCTCATTAGTAGTAAAACTTTTTGAATGTATGTTCATAAGTTTGACTAATAAAAAATTAAATTAGAATTATAGTATCATATTTTTGGAAAAACTATGGGCCAACTAATTTTGTGTTTTATTTCTGATTGAGTGGCTCAGTCAACTAGACGTAATCTCTGAAAAGTTCTCTTTGGAGTCCAAAGCATTTTAAATTAATTATTTTATGAGTATGGAACCGTAATATAGATTCTGGCATAAAAGCCTATAATAGGGGGTTGGGAATGTGGCCTAGTGGTAGAGTGCTTGCCTAGCATTCTTGAAGAAGCCCTGGGGTTGATTCCTCAATACCACATACACAGAAAAATCCAGAAGTGATACTGTGGTTGATGTGGTAGAGTGTTAGCCTTGAGGACAGCCCAAGGACAGTGCTCAGGCCCCAAGTACAAGCGCCAGGACTAGCCAAAAAAAAAAGCCTATTATATACCACAAAAAATGATCTAACAAATGTGATTATTTTGACACCAATTCTCACTATACAAAAAACAGTCAGTTTCTTCCTTGTGAATGAAGATGATTAGGGAAGCATGTAAAGTTATCCACTTCATTTGGGTTTATGTTCTGGTCTGATATCTTCTATTTAGAAGTAGTTTTCTAAAGCAATTTGTATCATTGTCAGCATGTGGCTTCTTCTGGGAATCAGAGGCAATTAACTGCCAAATTTGCCAGTGATCTCTTTTGTTGTATGACGACCTGCAAAACACTTTTCCTAACCAGACAGTTTATAGGTTTTCTCTTAGTGACAAAGGGAATAATACAGCTTAGAGCTTACAATGGTATATGTGCACTAAATGAAGAAAAATGTTTCATGGCTTATTCTTTGCATGAAATAGATGAAAGTACCTTCACACAGTCCTGGCAAACACATTTTAATACTAGGAGGCAATGATACATTTATATTAAACTAGGGACTGATGTCATTCATCCAAGGAATGCTGCTGAGTGCCCACAGATTAATGGTGAAGGGAATGTTGTGACTGTCCACTTTGACCTAGTCACCCAGTATTATATGCATGTCAGTTTATTAGGTCTCACCACTTTTTCAAGAGGTAGTGTCTCATTGCCCTATTCATATGGAAATAGAAAGACTTGGAAAAAATTATATTAAATGAAGTAAGCCAGACCAAAAGAAACATAGGGTGCATGATTTTCCTCACTTGTAATAATTAGAATGTGCTTATAAATCTACATGTAAACTTTATGAATAGTAAAAGACAAAATATTATACTTTGGTCAGGACTTTAAAGCATTCACACAGGGAGACTAAAGGAGGATATTCTTAGGAGAGGATCACAAGGGCTCAGTAATTATGTGCATATGATCATAGAAAACGTTGCTGCTTATGGAATTGAACTCCAAGAAATGAAAACAAGATGTTTTCTTTTTATTATACTGTTTGTGGTTCTTTTTATCTTCTGATTTTTCCCTTTTGTCTCTGTTTTTGATTTCTCTACCCTTTGTCTTGTAAGTGAGTAGGGGAGAAGAAGGAAAAATCACAAAAATGGTAGAACCAAGGAGACCTAATTCAGCAATGATACTCACTAGACACTATGTTTGACACTACGTTTGAAGTGACATATAATTAATAATCCCTTTGGATATCACCTTTAGAATTAAAAAGAAACATAAAAAAGATATAGTGTCTCATTAAAGTACAAGGCCATATAGTACTTAGTCCTTTGATATTTGCAGTTGTGAGATTATTCTATGAACATACCAAGATAGGCTTATTGAAGGAATATTGAGTAATCATGCTTTAGAGTCAGACAGGGTCTACTTAGTGTCTGCTATATGGCTTAGGGAATGGTAGTTGCTTTTGTTTTTCTCAGTCTGAAAAATGAAGATACTGTTGTTTGTCTTTAAGTGTTGTAAGAATTAGAATACCTAACTTCCCCAAATATGATAAGTAGACACTAAAGGATTCTTATCTTGAAATTGGGGCACTGAGCGGTATTCTTTTTATATTTAATCAAAGTTAAGCAAGAAAAATGTATCTTGTAATAATACAGAAAAAAATGAAGTACTCCTTTGCCATCTAGGTTAAAGTAACTGATTTTAAGTTTGGTACATAGATTTTGTCAATTGCACTTTTTCATGTTTTCAGGAACTAGGCTATATAGAGAGATTATTGTTCATTTTTCAAAATAGGAATATTCATTAATTTCCACCTTAATAAATAGTGTACTTAGATATTTTTATGTTTTAATTTTTCATAACTGTGCTATGTATATAGTATAGCATGGAACTTTGGAAAATAAGGAAATTTTCATTATTTCAAGTATGAGCTGTAATCAGATTATGCTAAATACTTCTCCATTTTGCCAAAACAAAATCAAACCCCTAAAGCCTGGGGGAGGAATTGTATAATTTGCTAATGATGATAGCCAAGATATTAAGAAGAGTCACATATATTTTCAGCAATGACCATTAGCGTTAATGATGTTCACTTACAGTGAGTTATCGAGAATTGAATCCAGAGAGAAGTAGATGGCTTAATAAGTATTTAGAGTTTATTAATCAAATTCTTACATATTACTCTGAAGAAATAATGATGAGATTAAGGCTTTTAATTCTTAAGGACATAATTATATATGGTTGTTTGCGATGAGTGTTCATGAATGCGCTTTATTAATTACGTTCATTTAAAGGTTCATATGTCCCAGCACACTTTAATTTTCACCACATTAGATGACAAATGCAATTAGTGAATGCAATCCGTGTCAAACATATACTAGCCAGTTGAATAATATGTTTATTGTAAACAATAAGAAGTATATTATTTATGTGTTAGGCACGTGTTGATATTTTTATGTATTTTGTTTTACTTTTAAGTCTTTTACCATATAAAAGTGTGCCACAGGTGACAGGCAAAATTTTACTGTTAAATTTTATTTTTTGAGTGATAAATTATTAGTCTTTTTTAAAAAATTTTTTTATTGTAATTAGTAAAAGGGTTACATGATATTTGCCAGATAGAAGGTGCATTAATTCACATACATTGATAGCTTTTCACATGTCTTGGTACCCATTACAATTCCCCCACCTCCCACTGTCTTGGTTTTCCCCGCTTCCCTATCAAATTTCAAATAACCAAGTACAACTAAATTCAATATATCAGATAACAAAGTGAGATACTGTAACAATATGAGATAACCAAGGGACAGCAAAGATGAGATACAATATAATACATTAAGGACAACCATCGTTCATTATATGGCTTTTGTTTCAATATCCTGGAGGTCCTTTCAATTAGCTTCATACTATATGGCCTTATGTATCAAGATTTTGCTCTATTGCATATCTTGGCTAGTAGAGCTCAAGGTTTCTACTGATTATGACGAATGAGGGACACCACTGAGCCTAAGTTCCTTTGAGTCTGGCTTACTTCACTTAATATGATTTTTTTCTAAGTCTTTCCATTTCCTAACAAATGGGGCGATGTCATTCTTTCTGACAGCAGCATAGAATTCCATTGTGTACAAATACCACAACTTGTTGATCCACTCATCAACTGAGGGACATCTAGGTTGGTTCCATATCTTTGCAATGGTACATAGTGCTGCAATGAACATTGTTGTGCTAGTGCATTTAGTATGCCCTTTTTTCTGGATGATTGGGTAAATGCCAAGTAGTGGAATTGCTGGGTCATAGGGGAGTTCTATGTTTAGCCTTTTGAGGCACTGCCACACTGCTTTCCATAGTGGTTGAACGAGTTTGCACTCCCACCAATAGTGTAGTAGTGATCCCTCCTGGACACATCCCCTCCAGCATCTGTTATTATTCGTTTTCCTGATCCTGGCCATTCTAACTGGACTGAGGTGGAATCTTAGAGTTGTTTTGATTTGCATTTCTTTTATGACCAGAGATGTTGAGCATTTCTTCATGTATCTATAGGCCATTGTTGTTTCTTTTTCAGAGAAGACTGTCTTTAAGTCTTTGGCCCATTTATTAATGGGGTGGTTGTTACTTTGGAGATTAGTTTTGGACTGATTCAATTTTTTGAGTTGTTGATATATTTTAGATATGAAGCCTTTGTCCGTTGTTTGGTTGGTGAAGATCTTCTCCCACTCTGTAGGCTTCCTATTTAATTTACTACCTATGTCCTTTGCCATACAAAAGCTCCACAGTTTAATGCAGTCCCACTTATCCAGCCTTTCTCTGATTTGTTGTGATTCTTGGTCCTTATTAAGAAAGTTTCGACTTGTGCCAAGGAGGCCTAGTGTATCAGCTATTCCTTCCTGTAAAGTTTTCTGTGTGTCAGCTTTTACCTCCAGGTCTTTGATCCATTTGGAGTTAATTCTAGTGCAAGGTGACAAAGAAGGATCCAACTTTAGTTTTCTGTAGGTGCTTACCCAGTTCTGCCAGCACAACTTGTTGAAGAGGGTGTCTTTCTTCCATTCTATTTTTTTGGCTCCCTTGTCAAAGATTAGGTGGCCATAGGTCTGTGGTTTAGGATCTGGGTCCTCAGTTCTCTTCCATTAGTCTTCAGGCCTGTTCTTGTGCCAGTACCAAGCTGTTTTAGTCACAATAGCTCTGTAATAGAGTCTTAAAGTTTGGAATTGAAATTCCTCCAGCGCTGTTCTTTCTGCTAAGAAGTGTTTTTGCTATATGGGGTCTTTTATTATTCCATATGAAATTTTGAATTGCCTCTTCTATTTCTATAAAGAATGACATTGGGATATTGATGGGTATTGCATTGAATTTGTAGATAACCCTTGGCAAGATTGTCATTTTCACAATGTTGATTCTTCCAATCCAGGAGCGTGGGAGGTTTTCCCATTTCCTTAGTTCTGTTTTAATTTCCTTTTTTAGGGTTTTAAAGTTTTCATCAAAAAGGTCCTTTACATTCTTAGTTAAGCTAATTCCTAGGTACTTCATTTTCTTTGAGGCTATTGTGAAAGGAGTTGCTTTCCTGATTCCTCTCACTGTTGGCGTAAAGGAAGGCAGTTGATTTTTGAGGGTTGATTTTTATAGCCTGCTACACTTCCAAAGTTTTGAATCAGCTCAAGGAGCTTGGGAGTGGAGTCTGTAGGATTTTTTAAATTCAGAATCATGTCATCTGCAAAGAGGGATAGTTTTATTTCCTCTTTCCCTACTTGGATCCCCTTTATGCTTGCTTCTTGCCTTATTGCACTGGCTAGGAATTCTAGTACTATGTTAAAGAGTAGTGGAGAGAGTGGACATCCTTGTCTTGTTCCTGATTTTAGAGCGAATGGCTTTAGATATTTTATATTTATTTATTGTTAATTTAATTTTATTGTCAAGGTGATGCTTCCACCAATGTGGATAGCTAGTAATTACCTTAAATATAATCACCGTAGAATTCACCTCTATTGTCAAAAGAACTAAATCTACCCCTTTTCCAATCCTTGCAATTACAGTATGAAAAAGTATATTATGAAGGTGCACATTATCAGAATGGATATAAGAAATAAGGAAGGGTCAAGCTAGAGAGATGAGCTCTAGAGATGTGATCTCTACATTAACTGTTCTCTAGAGAGAAGCCAGAAATAGAATGAAAACAATATGTCACACTTATAGACCTGAGCTCCCAATGTTTATCATATATCTAACTTTGCTGAAACTTTATCAAATTTTGTACTTATATTTGTTACATTTTATAAACATTTTTCTTGAATATGGAAATTTAGAGAGATTCTGTTGAAATGCATTAAGTTAGGAAAATTAATTATTGACAGATTCTGTGAAGACAATTACTAGTTCTGTGAATAATTTAGAATGCACTCCAGGGCATGCAATTTCTTCCTCCTCCTTCTCCTCCTCCTCCTCTTCCTCCTCCTCCTCCTCTTCCTCCTCCTCCTCTTCTTCCTTCTCCTCTTCCTCCTCCTCCTCCTCCTCCTCCTGCTCCTCCTCCTCCTTCTTCTTCTTCTTCTCCTTCTTCTTCTTCTTCTTCTTCTTCTTCTTCTTCTTCTTCTTCTTCTTCTTCTTCTTCTTCTCCTTCTTCTTCTTAATATATTTTTATTGTAATTAATAAAAGGGTTACATTATATTCACCAGATACAGGGTGCATTACTTCACAAACATTGATACCCTTTCTCATGTCTTGGTCCCCATTTCCCTCCCCCTACCCCCGCCCCTCATCTTGTTTTCCCCCTTTCCTGTCGGACTTCAAATAACCAAATACGCATGTATACAATATATCAGATAACCCGGCGAAATACTGTAACAATATGAGATAAGGAAGGGACAGCAAAAGAGATGAGAGATAACATAGCACATTAAGGACAATAATCACTCATTATATGGCTTTTGTTTCTATATCCTAGAGGTCCTTTCATTTAGCGTCATACTGTATACAGACCTTATGTGTCTAGGTTTTGCTCTATTGCAAATCTCTGCTAGAAGAGCCCAAGGTTTCTACTGATTTTGACAAATGAGGGAAACCATTGAGCCTATGTTCCTTTGAGTCTGGTTTACTTCACTTACTATGATTTTTTTCTAAGTCTTTCCATTTCCTTCCAAATGGGGCGATGTCATTCTTTCTGACCGCAGCATAGAATTCCATTGTGTACAAATACCACAACTTGTTGATCCACTCATCAACTGAGGGACATCGAGGTTGGTTCCATATCTTTGCTATGGTGAATAGTGCTGCAATGAACATCGCTGTGCTAGTGGATTTAGCATGTCCTTGTTTCTGGACGATTGGGTAAATGCCAAGTAGTGGAATTGCTGGGTCATAGGGGAGCTCTATGTTTAGTCTTTTGAGAAACTGCCATACTGCTGCTTTCCATACTGGTTGAACGAGTTTGCACTCTCATCAGCAGTGTAGTAGTGATCCCTCCTGGCCACATCCCTGCCAGCATCTGCTGTTTTTAGATTTCTTAATCATGGCCATTCTAACTGGAGTGAGGTGGAATCTGAGAGTTGTTTTGATTCGTATTTCTTTTATGGCTAGAGATGTCTAGGCATGCAATTTCTTTAATGCTAAAACAATCCTTTAGTTCTAGAGTAACAATTTCGATATTTCTCTATTATCAGTGTATCAATGATCTTGTGATAGTGTCTTGTAAGTTTAATTTATTGATGTATCCTAATGTGATGAAGCCATATAGATTGTATTCTTTCACATCATATGATAATTTGGAGATATTTTTCAGAATTTTTATAGAGACCATAAAATGTTTATTAGTATTTATTTATATTTTTATTGTAATGTATAGAGGGGTTAAGGTTACATTCGCCAGCTAGTAGGTGCATTACTTCTCATACATTGATACCGCTTCTCATATTTTGTCCCATTTCCCTCCCCCACCCACTCTCAATCATCTTGTTTTCCCCCTTCCCTTTCCTATTTCAAATAATCAAATTCAGATCATAAGATTTTTATTAAAAGATTTTCAGAAAGGAGTTGCTGCGTGTGAGAAATAAAACACATTCCTCTCATTGTTTACCGTTTGTTTGGGTCTCACAATGGCTGGACCAATTTTACTTCGTGCATTTGGAAAGTCATGGGAGCCCTGGCAGTTTTTTAGAGTGGAAGCTGGGTGACCACCACAGATATTCTTCCTGTGGAGTCCAGAGTGAGCTTTTGTTTAGAGACTGGGGATTTCCAGTCTCTAAAGACACCACTGTAACTGAAATGACTTTGGAAGTTTTTAATATCAGCTATTGGACAGTTGTTATCATTACTGGTATTGGGACTTACACTGAACACTTGATGCTTTCTAGTCAGGCGGTCAACACAAGCCATCCCTTCAGACCTTGTCACTTTACTTATTGTTGAATAGTATCTTGTGTTGTTGCCTGGGACTGGCCTTCCTTCTCATGGACTTCTTTGTAGCTGGGATGCTAGGTATGAACTGACACACTTGTCTCATGGTTTGAGACCAGGCCTTAACTAATGTTTTTGCTCAATCTTCCTGGGTAGCTGTGATTACAGACAGCCACAAGCCACTGTACCTAATGTGAGTGGCAGTTTATCCATCTCAGCAGGACTCATGAGAAAAAGAGTACTTTTTGAATTCTAAGTATGGTCATCCTTTTCAAAAACCTTGTTTTTCTTAGAAATGTACTTATTAATTAGGATGAACTTGGATGGTAATTATATGGTAATTTGTTTTCACTACTTCATAAATTTATAATGGTGGTAATTTGAACTTATTTCACTTTATAAAATTCTTTATAAATATAAGTTGCTGGTGATAATGTTTACTACTAGCCATTTTTCCTCCATGCAGTTTAACAAAGTAAAGTAATATACCTTTTAAAATGATAATTAATAGACAAATGTTTTTGACAAAGTAAAGTGGTACACTTTTTAAACTGATAACCAATAGACAAATATGTAAATTATTCTTATTTCTTTACCAAGAAAGATAAATCCATTATTTTTTCTTAAGTTTATAGCAGGTACTTAAAAGTAATGAAATTTTAATTTAAAAGATTTTAATGTGGAGATTTTTCAGATCAGAATATTTGAAAACACTGTTGGAAGTCATGTACTGGTGACTCATATCTGTAATCCTAGCTACTAATAGGAGGCTGCGATATTTGAGTCAAGATTCGAACCCAGCACTCATTAAGAAAGTCCATGAGACTCTCAACTCCATTAACAATCAGGAAGTGGAGATGTGGCTCAAAATGGTAGAGTACCAGCCTTGCGCCCCAAAATATGTATATAATATTCATATATATGTGTATCTGTTTCTATATTTCTGCCTGCATATATAAATACCAATTTGTTTAAAATCAAATATTACATACAGATATTTAGATCTATAAATAAGTAACAATTCTAATACTTCTATGGAAGGATAGTTTAGTTAGAAACCCAGTTCCTGAGGCTGGGCTTTTGGCCTAGTGGTAGAGTGCTTGCCTAGTATGCACGAAGACCCGGTTTAATTCCTCGGTACCACATACATAGATAAAAGCTGGAAGTGGTGTTGAGGCTCAAGTGGTAGAGCTCTAGTCTTGAGAAAGTCCAAGGACAGTGCTCAGGCTCTGAGGTCAAGCCCAAGACTGGCAAAAAAAACCCACAAAAAACAAAAAACTCCAATGCTTTGTCTCATATGACACACCCAGGACCAGAGTTCTAGTCCATGATGGACTAAAAAAAATGAGAGAGAGAGAGAGAGAGAGAGAGAGAGAGAGAGAGAGAGAGAGAGAGAGAGAGAGAGAGAGAAAATTGGCTGTAAGAGTGATGATCAGGATACATTCTATTTCTATGACTTGTCCAAAATCTTCTAGCCTCTACTTATAGGGAAAAAGATTTCTGGTCTATCTTTTAATTTCTTAGTGGCACTTGTTCCATTTTTTTCTGTAGGTTATGCAATGTTAGGTTAGTTTAGATTTTAAATTTTTGGGTCAAAGAAAGATGTCACCATAAATATTTCAGCCAGTGTTTCAGAGACAGTTTTGATAATCTTTGAAAAATAATGTTATAAATAAAGTTCCAATATGTAGTAATTATGTTGTGGCTACAATCTGAACATTGGATGACAATAAGACACCTACATCTATAGATCCCTAAATGCTAGATAATAATGCTTTGTAACACCGCAACTAGAAATCTGTACTGTTCTTATTAATATGAACTGCTAAAGGCTATGAAAGATTGACAGGAAGTATGCAGGATTCCATTTTTTTGTTTGTTGAAATATAAACTAGAGCTGTTCATTGAATAAAAGACCACTCAGCTGGTATATATTTATGTTTGCATTACAGGAATTCTAGAAAATGTAAGGCATAATTCTTATGTATAAGTATTAAAATTTGTCTTTTAAATTTTATCAGAACATTCAAAATTACAATATCCATTTCTCTTAGGGTCTTTGATATATAGATTATTGTACTAAGATCCTAGGAAAAACATACCTAAATTTCTTCTATCTTGTAGGTACTTATAACAAAGAATTCATCTGTCTGTTTGCCATAATGTTGGACACAGAAAGTCCTTTAACAAATATATACAGGGAAAATTACCCAAACTCAGTGTGTACTCCTTTTTATGATAAAATATTATTCAATTATTAAGACCTAAATAGCACGTAAGTGACTGATATGAGGTATCATTAACCATGTTTTAATGCCTAAAGGCAGAATAGATTTCAGATGGGACCAATTTTCAAGTTGTAACTTAGTGAGAGATAATCACTTTATCTCACATCATCTTTCTTTTTTTTGCCAGCTCAGGGCCAGAGCATTGTCCTTGGGCTTTCTCAAGGCTAGTGCTTTACCACTTGAACCACAGCACCACTTCCACATTTTTTCTATGTATGTGGTACAGAGGAATTGAACCCCAGTCTTTGTTAATGCTAGGCAAGCACTCTAGATAGTAGGCCAAACTCCCGGTCTCACATCATCTCTTTTAAAAAAAATTTGCGCCAAGGTAATAATTTTATTCTGTGTAGGAGGAAATTTGCTATCGTTTGCTTATAACACATCAAGCAACATCTGCAGTATGGTACAGGTTAGTAAGCCTGTAATTTAGAATTGGAAATATTGATTGCATCTTTCTTCTCTCAAACTTTCTGCCTTATTCCTGAAGAGATTTTTACTCATATATTTGATTTAGCCAAAGTTTCAACCACCATTGAGTGAAGTAAACTGTTATCTTTACAGATTGCATTCTAGGATGAACTCATTTCCTCTGCAGTACAATTATTCATGTTTAAATGATATTCTGTCCTCTGGAAAGATTTAAAATGCATGCAAAGATAATTAGGAACTATATGCATTTTGTTTTCTCCTTAGATTTTTATCATCCAGAGATTTAGATTACACCATTTTTAATTGCTTTGGGCTAGAATACAGCTTTTAAATGTAGTTAAGCCACCCAGAGATAATATTTTAAGAATGCTTTAGTATGTGTTAGCAAAATATAATCAGGAAACTGCTATTTATGATGAGAAGTATGTTGGATTAAAAGAGGAATGAAGCAGAGGGAGTGGGAACTGGAACGTGTTCATGAGAGGATAGTGTGGCTGAAGAGAGTTGTACATACAAACATACGACATTATTTAGCTGTGAGTTGGGCAACTTAAATGATGTCATTTGTTCTTATCAATTTTTGTTTTTGGTTCTTGCATGTGGAATGCTTCTGTTGGCTTGCTGAAGCTTCATTTCTGTGACAATTAACTTAGAGCAGGCTGACAGGTTGAACAAAACTGCAGACCATAGGCCATCCCCATTTTCCTTGTATTCTTAGTTAAACACAGAGCATAGTGTTTGCATCTGCTACATGCTAAGACAATGGGACTCAACATGGAGTTTTCAGACCCCTAGGTTTCCTTGAGATTTTAGGAGGTTAGAAGATAAGGTTTCCATAGTAATGATAAAGCATTATTTGCTGGTTTTTTTGTGTGTTTGAGGTTTGCTTCCTGGTACAAACTCAATAATAGGCAAAGGTGCTGTAAAGCCTTAGTATATCACTGAAAGGACACTACACTAGTAGTTTTTTTCATATATTTTTATTATAATTCATAGAAGTGTTACATTATATTCACCAGATAGAAGGTGTATTAATTCACATACCTTGATACCCTTTCTCATGTCTTGGTCCCCATTTCCCTCCTCCTCACCCGCACCTCTCATCCTGTTTTCCCCCCTTCACTATCCAATTTCAAATAACCAAATACAAATATATCCAATATATCAGATAACAAAGTGAGATACTATAACAATATGAGATAACCAAGGGACAGCAAAAGAAATGAGAGATAACACAGTACATTAAGGACAACAATCACTCATTATAAGGCTTTTGTTTCTATATCTTAGAGGTCCTTTCATTTAGCGTCATACTGTATGGCCTTATGTATCTAGGTATTGCTCTATTGCAAATCTCTGCTAGGAGAGCCCAAGGTTTCTACTGATTATGACAAATGAGGTAAACCATTGAGCATGGTGCATATTTTTTATTTAAAGGAGATCTCCTAGCAGAGATTTCCAATAGAATAAAACCTAGATACATAAGACCATATAGTATGATGCTAAATGAAAGGTCCTCCAGGATATAGAAACAAAAGCCATATAATGAGTGATTGTTGTCCTTAATGTACTATGTTATCTCTCATCTCTTTTGCTGTCCCTTGGTTACCTCGAATTGTTACAGTATTTTACCTTGTTATCTGATATATTGTATATATGTTTATTTGGTTATTTGAAATTGGATAGGGAAGGGGGGAAAACAAGATGAGGGTTGGGGGTTGGGAGAGGGAAATGGGGACCAAGACATGAGAAAGGGTATCAATATTTATGAAGTAAAGCATCTTCTATCTGGTGAATATAATGTAGCCCTTCTATTAATTACAATAAAAATATACTAGAAACGATTCTGAGCTGGAGAATGGGCTGCTGAAGAATTTCGAGGAAGTCCTCCCAGTAGAAGATAGTCAGTGGGCCATGCCTTGGGAGTAAGACTGAGTTATAAGAACAGAGCATAGCATGACACTCTGGAGACCATGAAAATCACAGGTGGTGTTGTTGAGTTTGGATAAATAGCATGAATTAAAGGTAGAATGATTTCCTGATAGGAATGGTTTTCTCATGTGGAGTTGAATGTTACTGTTGTTGAATGAAGGAACAGGAATCAAGACACTTATTTTGTAGTAGTCACATTCTGATTTCCTGGAACTTCAGTTTCTCCTGCTTGGACCTGTGGCAAGTACTCCCTGCATTATACACTGAACACACCACTCACCATGGTTTTTAGGCTTCATGAAGTGAGGGATCTGAACAGTTCTTGAAAAAATGCGGTATTATTTCAGATGTAGTGTAAAATTTCATGGAAACATTAAAATGTGGTCAAATTGTGAAAAAATGAGTCAGCAGTTAAAATTATGTATCAGAGTAGCTTTTGTGAACTGGCTTTTGTGTACTGTGCACAGAGGCAGTTTCAGACTTTTAATTCCAAACTTGAAAATGGAAAATAACTGTTAAAGAAAATTTTTTTCTTTCTGCTTCAAACTGAGAGAGAGCAAGTTGTATAACTGTTGCTTTACAGAAGCAGCTGGTAGCATATGTCAGGACAATTTGCAGCTATTACCCCCTCTTACAGATCTGAGAAAATTGAATTGCTGACTAATGTAGTTGCGGGTGAAAGTCACCTTTCAGTCACCCAATGACTGTGAAACAACCCTACTTTAAAAATTCATATTGCTGAGTTGCATTTGGAAAAGTGTTGTCCTCTTATAAATTATATTTTAAGATACATTAAATTTGCTTATGCAATATGTATATTTATATACATATGTCTACGACGTATGTATTTACAGAGTAGAAGAAAAATCCATCCTCCTCTCTCCTTGATGTGCTCCTTTTAACAATTGAAAGCGGTCATGAGGAAATGGGGGGATGGAGGGGAATTTGGATGAAGGTAAATGGAAAAACAGAGATATTTTGAAGGTTTTTTCCCAGTCATTTTGTGTCTTTTGAGTTGGTAATGTGAGGCAAATATTTGTGTTGCTTATACTGTGCTATAGTCTACTCTTGTGATACAGAAGGATAAGACCTAATTTGATGTGGAAAAGAGCATATACAGAGATAATGAAACAGATCTACATTAAAATGTAATATGTTATGTGTACTATGAACAAAGGAAGGTTTGCAGATCAATTTGCATTAGAGCAGATACTGGTTGTCACTGGTAATTCAGGACTCTGGAGTTAGACGTAACTTAGCTCAGGCCAACCGAGCCAGCAGCTGCACATATTTTCTAGAATAAAACACTTTCATAATATCTTTGGGTCTCAGTTTCCTCACAGTGAGGGGCTGACTCTGGTGATTTTGCCTAGTTTCAAGATTCCATGTGAACCTATTTTGTTCAATTGCTGCGAAAATTGACCACAGTGTATTCAGTCTTTAGTAGTTCATTTCAGGCTCATCTTTTTGAATGTTTTGGTAAGAGAAATGAGAAAGAATCTCCTTGAAATTGAGAGAGAGCCATTCAGTGAGACAATCTTATTCCTTAATGCTACCAATTCTCTCCACTTTAGGAAGGTCAGATTACTCTGTCCTACAACACTTGGAGTCTATTTGTTTTTCAAAGTTCTACTTCCTGGAACTTGTGAAGGAATTGTTCTTTTCTTGGAATCTCTTATATTGAGAGACACATATTTGTCATATATGTTTGTAAGTTGCTTAACTTCTTAATAGTCAGAGGTGCATATTTGTAGGATAGTTTTTTTTCTTTTCTAAAAGCTCAGAAAGGTAAAAAGCTTCAGTTTTTCCACATTCTTTGAATCACTTTTAGCTCTTTGTGATAGATATTTACTTCTAACAAGCTTTTCAAGACAGAGTAGCTTTAGACTCATTCACAAGTTGCAAAGACTCTAGGGAAGATTCTCATATACACTGCACCTAGTTTTCCTTCTTAATAAATATCTTATATCATCATGTGTCCCTTAGGAATATATCCCAATAAATTAAATATATGTATATGTGTGTGTATATAGGCCGATGTGTAATATCTATATACACACAGGTTATAAATTAGGGTTTGACTGTTGAATTGACAAAATCTTTTTTGTTTTGAAAATTTGTGATTTGTGAAAATGTTGATAATGTCAAGTATTGGTGAAAAGGTAGAGAAATAGTTATGATTATTTTTATATACTATGGGAGAATAAAAATTGCATAACTCTTTAGAGATGTTAATCTAGCAAAAGTCTTAAAATTGTTCATTTCTAATTCATTTCATGAGAAACTGTGTATAAGATGTGGTATTAGTTACTGGGAATGACAACGTGTTGTTACCATTATCAATCTAATTTTTGTTTGAAGTAGGGCTATAAACAAATTAAACAAGCTAGTGAATAGCAAGAATGTTTTATGGTGATTAATGTTCTGGTAAAAAGTAAGAAATGGTATTGAGGAAGTTATTTTATTTGTTTCAGGTGGGTAGTCAGAGAAGGACTTACCATGGATGTCATATTTAGGTAAAAAAAACAGAAGGAAGTAGGAGAGAAGGGCATGAAGAAAATTCCAATCCAAGCAGGAGAAACTAGCAAATGAAGAGGTCTGAGGTGGAGGCTTGTTGAGGAATTCTGAGTCATTCCGAGCATGGATATTGGAATAGAAGCTGTAAGAATGGAGGAGATGGTAAAAGTAATGACAGAGTGAAGATGACCAGTTCAGGGAGACAGAGGTCATTGAATACACTTTTTAAAGGACTTTATAGACTTTATAGACTGTTGCTGTTTAATTTCTATGTAAAAGAGGCTATCAGTACCTAAAGTTCTATATGCAAGGATTTTTTTGGAGCACTGGCTTATGTTGTCTTTTTTTGTTTTTGGCACAGGTGTATATAATTTTATAATTTTATATGTACTTTCAATGTAGGATACGGTCATTATATGAAAGCTAGTTATCATTTTTTATCTAGTTATTTAAGGTGCTTGTTTACCCTTTCTCTAAACTTTACAGAGAAGTGATTCAATAATTTGCATTGTAACTTATTCCCTTGTCCAGATATAAATAAATACACACCAGAAAATGCTAATTAAAGCAAACCTTGTTATTCAAACAATTCATTATTCAAAGAAGTTCTCTAATATTTAATGTTAATTTTATTTTGTGGATGTCAACATTCTCTATGACCTTTTATCATTAGAATTCATAAGTGGATAATCAAAAACACAAATAAGCATAAGAATATTGAGATTTAAAATAATAGTTTAAAAAATATTTTGGTAGTGGTCCTGTAATACTTTCAAATATTTATTTGGTGGTAATGGATTTTGTATTGCCAGAGGGCAGCAGTTCTTCTACTGACTGTTATGATAACACTGTTTTATGTTTCTTTTCTTGTTCATTTCTTGTATTTTTTATTTTTCTTATTAAGTAGGTGTATAAAAGTCTTACAATTTTGTAAGTCAGGTTATGAGTACAGTGCTTCTTGATTAGTATCATCCCTTCCTTTGCCCTCTTTCATTTTCCCCTCCCATCCCTATCCATAAATTCATAGTTCAGTTTTTATTTGTTTTATATTTTTTGTTGTGCTGCATTAAAGTTGAAATAACTTTTGTTCTTAGATTACTACCTTTAAAAATAAAGGTGGAAAATTAATTTATACTTAGCAGCTAAGGTTAAAACTCTTAACTTTTCCCTACAACAGTCTTGTCCTCATTTGGCTTGCTTTGTAGGCAGAACACTCCATCTTTCAGTCCTGATTTTTGTTATTTTGAAGAGATAGTCTCATGGACTTTTTACCTCAGCTGGCCTCAAACTACAATGCTGTAGGTCTTAGCTTCCCGAGTAGCTTCCTGAATAGTTAAGATTGTAGACGTGTTTCCAGCACCCAATAAGGGTAGTCATCTGAACCCTTTGATTTTACTGAAGAGTGAGTTCCATTTTGATTTACTACACTTTCTATAGATATTTATGTATTATCTGAAACTGTATGCAAGAGATTATTCAGGCCAGCCACCCTGTTTCTATGTCATCTAAATTGGTACAATCTGAGTAAGAGGCACTTTGCTCGAAATTCTGGAGAAAAGGTGACTTTTTCCCCACTGAATGTGAATGAGGAAAGCTTAGTAGATCTATAAATATCTTGGAAGATGGAGGGAAGTAGGGAAAACTCACAAACAAATCTGGGCATGGGTGGCTCACTCTTGTAATCCTTGCTACAAAAGAGGCTGAGATCTGAGGATTGTGGGTCAAAACCAGCCCATGCAGAAAAGTCCCCATGAGATTTTTACCACCAGTTAACCACTCCAAAACTGGAAATGATGCTGTGGCTCAAGTGGTAGAGCTTTAGCCTTGAACACAAAGAGGCTCAAGGACAGCCTCCATGCCCTGAGTTCAAGTCCCACAACTGACAAAACAACAACAAAAATCCCAAATAATATCAACAGAAAACCAACTTCACACATAAAGATAAACACACACAGAACTTTTGGTGCCATGGTCAAGTGTTTTAGATACATGAGCTAATACATTTCACTTTGTTTTTTTTTATTTTTTTATTTTTTTATTGTAATTAGTAAAAGGGTTACATGATATTTGCCAGATACAAGGTGCATTAATTCACATACATTGATACCCTTTCACATGTCTTGCTACCCGTTTCCCTCCCCCCCACACCCCCACCCTTCTTGGTTTTCCCCCCTTCCCTATCAAAAGTCAAATATCCAAATACAAATAAATTCAATATATCAGATAACAAAGTGAGATACTATACCAATATGAGATAACCAAGGGACAGCAAAAGAGATGAGAGACAACATAGTACATTAAGGACAACAATCATTCATTATATGGCTTTTGTTTCACTATCCTGGTGGTCCTTTCAATTAGCTTCACATTATATGTCCTTATGTATCAAGATTTTGCTCTTGGCTAGGGGAAATCCTCTGAAGCTTGTCTTCCTTCCAGGTCGTTGCTCTGACTCAATGCCTTGCTAGTATCCCTGATCCTTTATTTCACAGTGCTCCTTTTCTTGTTTATTTGTGGGAGAGTAAAGATTGATCTACAGGTAGGAACTTTTAGGGAAAGGAAGAGAGTACTTATAGCTGAAGAGACAGAGATCATTTCTGCTTTTCCTCATCTTTCCCTTTTCCTTATCTTAAAAATGTAGTAGAATTTCAGCAATCTGCTGAGAAAGAGAGGCCCTTATTCCCTCTAAAATCAGGAACGAGACAAGGATGCCCACTCTCTCCACTCCGCTAAAAACATAGTATTAGAATTCCTACCCAGAGTAATAAGGAAAGAAGCAAGCATAAAGAGGATACAAAGGGAATCTAAGATTCCACCTGATTCCAGTTAGAATGGCCATGATCAAGAAATCTACTAACAACAGATGCTGGAGAGGATGTGGCCAGGAGGGATCACTACTACAATGTTGGTGGGAGTGCAAACTCATTCAACCACCATGGAAAGCAGTATGGCAGTTCCTCAAAACACGAAACATAGAGCTCCCCTATAACCCAGCAATTCCACGACTTGGCATTTACCCAGTTGTCCAGAAACAAGAACATACTAAGTCCATTTGCACAGTGATGTTCATTGCAGCACTATTTACCATAGCAAAGATATGGAACCAACCCAGATGCCCCTCAGTTGATTAGTGGATCAACAAGGTGTGGTATTTATACACAATGGAATTCTATGCTTCTGTCAGAAAGAACGACATCTCCCCATTTGTAAGGATATGGAAAGACTTAGAAAAAATCATATTAAGTGAAGTAAACCAGACACAAAGGAACATAGGCTCAATGGTTTCATAATCAGTAAAAACACTGAGCTGTCCTAGCAGAGATTTACAGTGCAATAAAACCTAGATACATAAGGCCATATAGTATGATATTAAATGAAAGGACTTCCAGGATATAGAAACAAAAGCCATATAATGAGTGATTGTTGTCCTTAATGTACTATGTTATCTCTCATCTCTTTTGCTGACTCTTGGCTACCTCATGTTGTTACAGTATTTCTCCTTGTTATCTGATATATTGTATATATGTTTATTTGGTTATTTGAAATCGGATAGGAAATGGGGGAAAACAAGATGAGGGGTGGGGGTGGGGGAAGGGAAATGGGGACCAAGACATGAGAAAGGGTATCAATGTTTGTGAAGTAATGCACCCTCTATCTGGCGAATATTATATAACCCCTCTATTAATTACAATAAAAATACATGAAAACAAAGAAAGGGAGGCCCTTATTCTTTTTCTTTTCTCTTAATTTATTTTTTGCCATGAACCGGGCCTACTTTGCTGTAATAATTTCTGTGCACACTCTTGCATTGATGGGTTTGCTGAATGTGCCATTTGCAAACTCCTGTTGACCTGGTCTTGCACTTCAGTGACCTGTGGGCATTGTCTTCCCAATCTGGGCTCCGGGAAGAGGGAAGAGTAATTAACACCAATGGATGAGATGGCTGTGGATTGAAATTTCCTATGGCTGAAAAAAATTAAGCAACAGTGTTGGTTTCCTTATTGTGCCCTACCAAGAGGAGGTCTGTGACAGATAGAGGCCAAATTGCACATCTAGAATAAAACAGGGGCAGACTCCCAGGGGGAAGACACTCTAATTGGTGATGGTAGTTGTCAAATTTGCCAGTAACTGTCACTGTGGGGGTGACCTTTCTGGAGGATTGTTTTGAAAAGTATATTCTTCTCAGTGTACTGACCCTTTGAAATTATGAAATATGTAGGGAAAAATAAGAGTTTCATCCTCTGAAAGTCACTGTCATTATCTGTCTTTCTTTAATTTTGAGGGAAAAAAACTAGGTTTCATCTCCATGTCTCTCTAAACAAGTACTTCATTGTTAAACCTTGTCAGTCATTTGAAAACTGTGTAATTACAGTAGTGAAGAGAGATTTAGGTAGACAACACATTAAAATAGTTTAAGGAAAAAAAATTATGTGTATTTATCAACATAATTTGAAATTTCACTTGTAATTGCATTAAACAAATATAAAGCAAGCACATAATTTTATCTAGTCTTTAAGATAAATCATAAATAGGAAAAAGAAAAGAAATAATGTCACATAATACATTAAGAACAACAATCAAGCATCCCTGAAATCCTTTTACCTGAAAGCAGTTCAATTACTAGATTTTGCCATTTGGAATTTTTCATTTTATATCTTATGTTAAGGCTATGACTTTGCTGAAATAATTATCAATTTTATGTTGGGTATCAATAATCAAATGTGAGGCTTACTAGGTAGTATGCATGTCAGTATTGTCACATACCATTTCAGACATCATTATTTATCCAAGAAACACTGTTGCTATTAGATTGTTTGAATGTATTTAAGAATGTTTATAAGCTGATCTACAAAGAGTATGTTGAACTTTCAGTTAGATTTTTTTTCTTGAAAAGATGAGTGAGAATATTATGAGGAGGAATGAGTGATGAAAGAAAATAGTAGAAATATATGTTTTGTGCTTATGGTATTTTTCTCTGAAGTACTGGATATCATGCATGTCTGACTCGCTTCTTCGTATTCTTGGGTAATGCTATCCAGACATTGTGGTTCACTAGATAAACTACTGATTCTTTATTCTTAAATGGGGTAACTTCCAACCAGTGACAATTTAAATATTCTAATAATTACAGTTTTTAGCTCCCATCGCAGAATGCTAATGGTAATGACCATTAGGAACAAGACTAATTTCTCTTTCTGAAAAATGCCCAAATTGTTTTGAGGAGTTTTATGGGTTGAAACCCCTTGAACTCTAGATAGACTTACCTCTACTTTGTCCTTGTCCTTCCTCTTATTTCTTTTTTTTAAATTTTTATTGTAATTAGTAAAAGGGTTACATGATATTTGCCAGATAGAAGGTGCATTAATTCACATACATTGATACCCTTTCACATGTCTTGGTACCCATTACCCTAACCACCGCCCCCCCACCCGTCTTGGGTTTCCCCCCTTCCCTATCCAATTTCAAATAACCAAGTACAACTAAATTCAATATATCAGATAACAAAGTGAGATACTATAACAATATGAGATAACTAAGGGACAGCAAACGAGGTGAGAGACAACATAGTACATTAAGGACAACAATCATTCGTTATATGGCTTTTGTTTGAATATCCTGGAGGTCCTTTCTATTAGCTTCATACTATATGGCCTTATGTACTAGGATTTTGCTCTATTGCAGATCTCTGCTGGTAGAGCCCAAGGTTTCTACTGATTATGACAAATGAGGGAAACCATTGAGCCTAAGTTTCTTTGAGTCTGGCTTACTTTACTAAATATGATTTTTTTTCTAAGTCTTTCCATTTCCTAACATATGGGGCAATGTCATTCTTTCTGACAGCAGCATAGAATTCCATTGTGTACAAATACCACAACTTGTTGATCCACTCATCAACTGAGGGACATCTAGGTTGGTTCTATATTTTTGCTATGGTGAATAGTGCTGCAATGAACATTGTTGTGCTAGTGGATTTAGCATGCCCTTGTTTCTGGATGATTGGGTAAATGCCAAGTACTGGAATTGCTGGGTCATAGGGGAGTTTTATGTTTAGCCTTTTAAGGCACTGCCACACTGCTTTCCATAGTGGTTGAACGAGTTTGCACTCCCACCAACAGTGTAGTAGTCATCCCTCCTGGCCACATACCCTCCAGCATGTTATTATTCGTTTTCCTGATCCTGGCCATTCTAACTGGAGTGAGGTGGAATCTTGGAGTTGTTTTGATTTGCATTTCTTGACTCTACCCTATGCTAGTTTATAATCAGAATTTTCAGATCTCAGTCTTCTGATTAACTAGGATTAAAATCATGAGCCACCAGTGAATAGCATTAATGGATTTTTTTTCTTTTTTTCTTTTTTCTTTTCTTTTTTATTAAAGAATTTATTAACATTGATTTTTACAACAGATTTCTTTTTTTTAGATTTTTTTTTAATTTTTTATTGTAATTAGTAAAAGGGTTACATGATATTTGCCAGATAGAAGGTGCATTAATTCACATACATTGATACCCTTGCACATGTCTTGGTACCCATTTACCTCCCCACCCACACCCCCCATCCGTCTTTGTGGTCTCTTAAACTGCTAAGATTTTCTTTGCTCATGACTAAAATTGTAGTTTTCCATTTTCCAAATGTTTATTTTCACTGTAGCTGTTGTCCTTTACCACTGAATACTTTGCTTCCTCACTGTAGTCTTTCCCCTTGCTACAATCTCCAAGCATTCTGTTTCAAGCTGTGACTCTGCCTATTCACTGCTGAAACACTGCTGTCTTGGTGTGGCCAAAAACCTTGACTGGAAGCCAGGCATGGGTCATCTGGGCTGGCGCCACCCCTAGACATACCAGTGGTGACTTTTCTGTGTGGTGTGCCTGCTGTGCTTTGTATTTCGCTGTGAGTTCCACAAATGCGAGGATTTGTCTTCTTCTCTGTCGTATCCATATGAGTCACTGGGTCAGTGTTTAAACCATGTTTAATTTATATATCAATCCATAAGTCCTTTGAATAAGTGGATCACTTACCACTTAGAGCCCATGGTTTCTATCTCCAAATGACAGGCTTTTTTCATTACTGCCCAATAGAACATCTGTAGAGTCATAGATTATATAGATAGACATGTATCAATTAATCTCGGATTAGAACATGCTTATTATGATTCTTCATTATACTGAGAAAATTTTATTTTCTTACAGAGCTGTGCATCTGGCAACCAAGAAATCAAGATTTGTGTACCTTAAGCTTAGGATAATTCTGTTTTATAAGAATACTTCAAAAGGAAAAACATTTATTTTATTTTATTTTTTTATATTTTTTAATTTTTTTATTGTAATTAGTAAAAGGGTTACATGATATTTGCCAGATAGAAAGTGCATTAATTCACATACATTGATACCCTTTCACATGTCTTGGTACACATTTCCCTCCACCCCCACACCCCCCACCCATCCTGGTTTTCCCCCCTTCCCTATCAAATTTCAAATATCCAAATACAAATAAATTCAATAAATCAGATAACAAAGTGAGATACTATACCAATATGAGATAACCAAGGGACAGCCAAGGAGATGAGAGACAACATAGTACATTAAGGACAACAATCATTCATTATATGGTTTTTGTTTCAATATCCTGGAGGTCCTTTCAGTTAGCTTCACATTATATGGCCTTATGTATCAAGATTTTGCTGTATTGCAAATCTCTGCTAGTAGGGCCCAAGGTTTCTACTGATTATGACGAATGAGGAAAACCATTGAGCCTAAGTTCCTTTGAGTCTGGCTTAGTTCATTTAATAGGATTTTTTCTAAGTCTTTCCATTTCCTAACAAATGGGGCTGTGGGGAGCCGGATGGCACCTGTTTCCTGCCTCGCTCCTTGTAACTTATTTGGTATGTGAGTGCGAGGCCTTTACTCGTTACTAAGTATCAAGTTGCTCTTCAGTCTGCGCATGACGAAATAGGGCGTGACCAATCCCGAGTCTCAAAACGGCCTTAGCAACAGAGTAGCCAATGGTAGAGAGCCCCTTGTTCCTTGAATGTATATAAGCAGCTGCATTTCCCTGCCCAGCCCTTTTCGCTTCCTGCTCTCCCTTCAACCAAAAGGCTCTCCATTAAAGTATGATTTGAGAAGAATCCTCGAGTGGTGGTCGTTCTTCCTCGCTGGTCGAGGAGCTCACCACAACTGGTGCCGAAACCCGGGACCTTGGGAAGACAGGGCGACAAGCGAAAAGGCCGAGGAGGATTCAGAACTCAACATACGGAGAGGAGACGTCGGTAAGAATCAGCCTGATCAGCTGAGATCCCCAGGCATGCTGTTTCTTTGGGTACAATTCTGGGTGCTTGCTGTTGTCCTTCCTTTGTGTGTGCTGCTGGTGTGTTTTTATTGCATTTGTCTGCGTTGCGGCAGCTCACAGATTAAGAGAGCCAGTAGGACATTGAGGAAGCACCAGGATAGTCTCTCCGAGGCAGAATCAAATGGGGAGGAAAAAGGTAGGCCAAAGAGAAAAGGGAAAGAAAATAAAAAAGGGAGATTTTATGTCAAAGAACAGAGGGTGGACGCACCCTTTCAAGATACCGGGCAGGAGGGAGATAAGGAGGACCAAGGCATAAGAACAATGGAGCCGCCCCCAGGGCAGTCTTACCCGGACCCGGGCAGGTTTCAACATTTACAAATAAGGGAGTCTAGAGATGAGGAGCTAAACGATTCAAATGAGGAGTTAAGCAACTCAGATGAGGAAGTGACTAACAATTCAGATGAGGAACAGGACCCGAAAGAGCGAAAAGGGCTGGGCAGGGAAATGCAGCTGCTTATATACATTCAAGGAACAAGGGGCTCTCTACCATTGGCTACTCTGTTGCTAAGGCCGTTTTGAGACTCGGGATTGGCCACGCCCTATTTCGTCATGCGCAGACTGAAGAGCAACTTGATACTTAGTAACGAGTAAAGGCCTCGCACTCACATACCAAATAAGTTACAAGGAGCGAGGCAGGAAACAGGTGCCATCCGGCTCCCCACATCTCCCCCTTTCTTGTTTTGTTGCAGCAAGTCAACATACCTGTTGTGAAGAGAGTAGAGGTGCTGTCCTCCAAAGTAAAACTTGAGGTCCCATTCTAGAGGAGTGACCCAGGCGGCCAACCCTGGATCCCTCCCCTCCAGGCCCTCTATCCCCTTTGTGGAGATGGGCTAGGGGCGCAGACCCATATGCTGACGCACATGCTCTCCCTAACCTGTTAGGGTCAGGAGTGGTACTTTGTCCAACATTTCACAACTCTTGGCTGCCTGTACTCCTATTCCTCGTGCAATAGACTAAGGTCTCGAGGGTGCAAAGGCAGTACAGGACACCTTTTAGTTGGTTTTTAAAGCTGCAAGCCAAATTTTGGGGAGAGTGTCCTTGCTACAAGGCAGTGAGTGCATGAGCAATTAGTACTCTATCCCTTCTATTGCGAGATCTCATGCGACAGAGCAACCAGAGGCAAAAATACAGAGCCCACAACAGGCTGCAACAAACACTCCCAGCCCAGCCCACTCCTTTACAAACGACAGGGAATTTTTTACCCAGTCCAAAACTTGTTCTGCTGTTATTGTGATCCTGGTCCTATCAACTAACATAATTTCTGATCTTAATTGAGTGGTTAGATTTTCAAACTAATCAGTCCATTGTCCTAGAAGCATTAGTCACGGGCATTGGTAATGGAAAGGTCTTCATCAGCGCCCACAAAATCCTCTCCTGGGCCATCACTGGATCTGCTAGTATTGCCACCAACATGAGAATAATCTTCATCGTCAGGGCCTTTCTCGGGTTCTCCTTCCACCTTTCGCGTCAATCGCAATGGGACCCAAAGCGGTGTTTCCTGCTCCTGTGGAAAAACACAAACAGCTCCCCTGGATCTCCTTACTACGGGATCCGGTCCACACCAATTATTTGTAATAACATCCTTCCATTTAACCATCTCAGTTATAATTTTAGGGTTTTGGGCAGCATGTCTATCTGCTGCTGACTTATCATCACTATTTAAAATTAAAAAATTTAAAGTAAAAAGTGCAAGGGAAAGTCTTTCCCTGGGAGATGCTCCTTCCGCAATTCCCCCCTTTTGTTTTTGAAGTATTTCTTTTAATTTTTTGTTGGTTCTTTCCACAATTCCTTGTCCTTGCGGATTGTATGGTAACCCTGTTGTATGGGCTACCTGCATTTGCGCACAAAAGGCGCGGAAACCATGAGAAGTATAGGCAGGGCCATTATCAGTTTTTAAGTGAAGGGGTTTTCCCCAGGCCGCCCAGGCTTCTAAACAATGTACTTTTACATGGGAAACCTTTTCTCCTGCCAAGGGCGTGGCATGTACTATGCCAGAATAGGTATCCACTGAGACATGTAAATATTTTAATTTTCCAAATTCCGCTAAATGAGTAACATCCATTTGCCATAGGGCATTTGGTTTTAAGCCTCTAGGGTTTATCCCCACATTAGGAGAGGGGAGAAAAATCACACAAGACTGACAGGCTTTAACAATATTTCGTGCTTCATGTCTGGTTATATTAAATTTTATTCTAAGATGTCATTCTTTCTGACAGCAGCATAGAATTCCATTGTGTACAAATACCACAACTTGTTGATCCACTCATCGACTGAGGGACATCTTGGTTGGTTCCATATCTTTGCTATGGTGAATAGTTCTGCAATGAACATTGTTGTGCTAGTGGGTTTAGTATCCTTGTTTCTGGATGGTTGGGTAAATGCCAAGTAGTGGAATTGCTGGGTCATAGGGGAGTTCTATGTTTAGACTTTTGAGGCACTGCCACACTGCTTTCCATAGTGGTTGAACGAGTTTGCACTCCCACCAACAGTGTAGTAGTGATCCCTCCTGGCCACATCCCCTCCAGCATCTGTTGTTATTCGTTTTCCTGATCCTGGCCATTCTAACTGGAGTGAGGTGGAATCTTAGAGTTGTTTTGATTTGCATTTCTTTTATGACCAGAGATGTTGAGCATTTCTTCATGTGTCTATAGGCCATTGTTGTTTCTTCTTCAGAGAAGACTCTCTTTAAGTCTTTGGCCCATTTTGTAATGGGATGGTTGTTACTTTGGAGGTTAGTTTTGGACTGATTCAATTTTTTGAGTTGTTGATATATTTTAGATATGAGGCCTTTGTCCGTTGTTTGGATGGTGAAGATCTTCTCCCACTCTGTAGGCTTCCTGATTAGTTTACTAGCTATGTCCTTTGCCATACAAAAGCTCTGCAGTTTAATGCAGTCCCACTTATCCAGCCTTTCTCTGATTTGTGGTGATTCTTGGTCCTTATTAAGAAAGTTTCGACCTGTGCCAAGGAGGCCTAGTGTATCTCCTATTCCTTCCTGTAAAGTTTTCCATGTGTCAGCTTTTACCTCCAGGTCTTTGATCCATTTGGAGTTAATTCTAGTGCAAAGTGTCAAAGAAGGATCCAGCTTTAGTTTTCTGCAGGTGCTTAACCAGTTTTGCCAGCACAACTTGTTGAAGAGGCTCTCTTTCTTCCATTGTATTTTTTTGGCTCCCTGGTCAAAGATTAGGTGGCCATAGGTCTGTGGTTTACTATCTGGGTCCTCAGTTCTATTCCCTTGGTCGTCAGGCCTGTTCCTGTGCCAGTACCAAGCTGTTTTGAGAATTATAGCTCTGTAATAGAGTCTAAAGTTTGGAATGGAAATTCCTCCAGCGCTGTCCTTTCTGCTAAGAAGTGTTTTTGCTCTACGGGGTCTTTTATTATTCCATATGAAATTTTGGATTGCCTCTTCTATTTCTTTAAAGAATGACATTGGGATGTTGATGGGTATTGCATTGAATTTGTAGATAGCTCTTGGCAAGATTGTCATTTTCACAATGTTGATTCTTCCAATCCAGGAGCATGGGAGGTTTTTCCATTTCCTTAGTTCTGCTTTAATTTCCTTTTTTAGGGTTTTAAAGTTTTCAGCAAAAAGGTCCTTTACATTCTTAGTTAAGCTAATTCCTAGGTACTTTATTTTTTGAGGCTATTGTGAAAGGAGTTTCTTTCCTGATTATTGCCTCATTCCTCTCACTTTTGGCGTAACGGAAGGCAGTAGATTTTTGAGGGTTGATTTTATAGCCTGCTAGTCTTCCAAAGGACAATAATCATTCGTTATATGGCTTTTGTTTCAATATCCTGGAGGTCCTTTCAATTAGCTTCATACTATATGGCCTTATGTATCACGATTTTGAAAAAAATAATTTCACTCTTCTATCAGAAATAATATAAAGATACGAATTGTAACTCCAGGACAATCTATTACTCAGATATCTGAGATGTTATTTCAGGAAAAAAAACAAGCTTAAAAATTAGATCCAAGTAAGTAATGACAATATTCTTTTGCATATCTTTTTCTTGTTCTCTAAAAGGAGGAAGTATTACATTTAAAATATGAAAGTGTATTTAATATCATGTACAGCACTTTCTAGCCATAAGTTGTAAGCTGCTAGCTATTATTTTACTAGCTTTCCCAAGGAAAGACTGCACAGGTTCACAGCACCTTCTCCTTTAAAAATGCTTTCTGATATATACAAGTAGCAATTGTTATAAGAATTCCCAGTTTCTTATACACCTAATCCACTGTGACGCATTCCATTTGTTCCTTGTGTGCAAACTGCAGTTTTAGCTATTTCGTGCTATGAGATTGACTTATGTTATTTCATTATTCTGGATTCCTGCCTTTAGATTTGTTTGAAAAAGGAATTTTCCCCCTAGTTAATCATGTTTCTCCTTTCTGAAGTTACTGATCTTCAATGTCTCAGATTACTCTTAGTCTGTTCAATGTCCTCCTTGTCTTTTCCATCGTATCTGACAAACATTTATATTAACAGTGTGTGTGGGTGTATGCTGAGCAGTTTTGAAGTATCATGAATTATTTCTACTTTGAGCTCCATCTAATTAGACATCTTGACTGAAATTCTGCCTGTGGTTCACTGTTGCTAAACCATGAAGAGTTTCGGCTTAAACAGTGGTCTTTATTCCATCCATCTAATGAACGTTTGTAACTAAAGGAGTGATTTTTTTTTCTGCTCATTTTTCTGGTCAAAATTATCACAGCGTTGGAATAACTGGAATTTGAAGGGAATTCAGAGACCATCTGGTCCAATCCTCTCCTTTGTTCAACTATGATAAATGAGCCTCAGAGCTTGAACACGTGGTGTCTGAACTAAAACTGGAATCTAGATCTCTGGTCTCCACGTCTGGTACCTCTTTGCCTACTATGATTGCTATACTTTTTTCTTAAGTGAAATAGTGTTATTGCCTAATTTTCAAAACAAAGAGCTGCAGCGAATGAAATCTTGATTAATCAGGGATCTTTGGTTATCAGCTCTGGCCATTTTAGAAAAAACTTGTATTTTTCGGAAAGATCATTAGAGGACCACTGTGTTCCTCAACCCAGGTTGGAGTGTAAGGAAGAGAACTCAGGGTTTGGTCAGACCTCAGGAGTCTTCACATTCTAGTTGGCTGTCCGAATATCCTCATGTTTCCTGGGGATGGGAATGCATTACAGTCTCTGCTGTATTCTGTCAGTGTCATGAGCACAGTTGTAGACAAGGGCCACAAAACCTAGCAGGTGAGTTCTGGACCAGTTAAGTCTTCTGTGGTTGAGTTCTGCAAGAGTATTGTGAACTCTGTATTGTGTGAATGGTAAGGCTAAGATGTTACACCTCCAGTAAACCTAAAAGAATCCCAGAAACAAACTAATGGTAGTGCTGTAGAAAACAAATGAACATGTCCTTGTAGAGAAATTGATTAGCAATCCTGGTTTATCAAATAGGTCAATTTATAATAGAAGGTAATTATTAAAAATTCAGAACAGTTGGTTGAAGCCATAAGGACATTTTTCTGCCATGACCAAGTGATGCAATCAAGAAACCAGACACAGTTCATGCTTTTATATGCCATCTTTGCCTTATTTGTTTGTCACCCTTAAATGGCTAGCTAATAGCTACAGAATGGCTGCCATGTATTACATTTATATTCTGAAATAGGAAGCAAGGCTGTGTCCAAGACATCCAAAGAACTACTACTTCCCTTTATATCCTAGGCTACATTTTTCGGTCCTGAGGCATCCGGCTTGTTTTCCCATCTATTTTATTGTAGACATGTGGTCGGTGGATGCCAATTAACAAGACAATGGAATTAGAAAAAATGACAGATTTACTCTCTGATCACCAAGAGGTGATTTTCCACAAGAAAATCACTGGCAGTTTTATACCTAATGAAATACCATCACAATTAGCCAAAAGAGAAAGGTGAGCAAGGCAGTTATGTAGGAGACCAATTTCCTTGCTCATTTGTTAGGGTGGTTTTTTTGTGTGTGAGAGTTGGAGCATGCAGGTCCCATGAAGAACAGATATATAGACTAAAAGACTGGTGAAAATTGACTATACAGGTATCCGAAAAACCCAAGAGAATTAAAAAAACATTTTTATGTGGTACATATTGAATGAGTGATTGAAATATGTATTAACAGAAAGTATTCCCAATATATATTAATGCATCATGTATATATATATATGTATATATGCATGTTGACTGTTTCATAAATGACAGTTTAAAAAATATATTCCAGGGAAACAGATAGCAATGTATACAAATGTTTACAAGAAATATGTTTATTACTTATAATTATGAAAACTGGCATAATTGCCTGGAAACAAGCAAAGGTTTATGTTTCTGAAGGCAGTGTAATGAGTTCAAGAAAATTAAATGCTTCTGTGGAATAAATCAGGTTTGCAAATAAACCAGGTTTCCTCAAGAAAAAAATAATTGCATATTACAAACTATTATTTCTGCATTCGGAAACTGCTATATGTTTATACAAAGCTTATAATTCTCTAAAAAATACTCAGATTTTGCCTGGGGTAGACCTTTATTCTAAGACTGATGGAGAATTTTGCAATCAGTCATCAAAACCTGTTTAAATTTTGATGTAGAATTTAAATTGAATGTCATGTCATTTGCAACTCATAGTCTTAGAAACTGAGGTCAAATAGGTGCCTGCTGATAAGTAGTACGTTCACCTCTCACTTGGAAAATCATTTAATCAACTACAAAGGTATTCCTGTTCATTCTCCTCTACTTACTATTGGTTTTCTACCCAGCAGTCAGACTGAACTTTGATATGCTCATCCAGATGGTGACACATACACACACACTCAAACTTCCTAGAGCCTTCTATCACACTCAGTGATGCCCTCAACCCCCTTTTCAGACTCATCTCTTCCTCTATTGCCTACCTCATCTTCTACAACACGTAATGTGGTCACAGTGGCTTCCTCATGGGTCTTAGCGTCACCTTGCTTCTATGACTTTTGAGGACCTGTGAATATGTCTCTTCCTCTTTTTGGATAGAAGTATCGAAGATCCTGTCTGAAATCTTCAAATAGCTCATTTGCTAACCTCTCTCAAGTTTGTGTTCTGGTGCATCTTCCCGGCCAGTAAGCAGAGTTTCATTTCTCTGTATCATTCTTTCTGTGTGGTGTGCCTGTTAGTGCTTTGTATTTGGCTGTGAGTTCCACCAATGCGAGGATTTGTCTTCTTCTCTGTCGTATCCATATGAGTCACTGGGTCAGTGTTTAAACCATGTTTAATTTATATATCAATCCATAAGTCCTTTGAATAATTGGATCACTTACCTCTTAGAGCCCAAATGACAGGCTTTTTTCATTACTGCCCAATAGAACATCTGTAGAGTCATAGATTATATAGATAGACATGTATCAATTAACCTCGGATTAGAACATGCTTATTATGATTCTTCATTATACTGAGAAAATATTATTTTCTTACAGAGCTGTGCATCCTGTAAGCAAGAAATCAAGATTTATGTACCTTAAGCTTATGATAATTCTGTTTTATAAGAATACTTCAAGGGGCCGGGAGTTTGGCCTAGTGGTTAAAGTGGTTGCCTAGCATGCATGAAGACCCGGTTTCTATTCCTCGGTACCACATACATAGAAAAAAGCCAGAAGTGGTGCTGAGGCTCAAGTGGTAGAGCTCTAGCCTTGAGAAAGTACAAGGACAGTGCTCAGGCCCTGCGCTCAAGCCCAGGACTGGCAAAAAAAAAAAGAATACTTCAAAGGGAAGAACATTTATTTTATTTTTTATATTTTTTAATTTTTTATTGTAATTAGTAAAAGGGTTACATGATATTTGCCAGATAGAAGGTGCATTAATTCACATACATTGGTACCCTTTCACGTGTCTTGGTACACATTTCCCTCCCCCCCCACAACCCCCACCCATCCTGGTTTTCCCCCCTTCCCTATCAAATTTCAAAAATCCAAATACGAATAAATTCAATCTATCAGATAACAAAGTGAGATACTATACCAATATGAGATAACCAAGGGACAGCCAAGGAGATGAGAGACAACATAGTACATTAAGGACAACAAACATTCATTATATGGCTTTTGTTTCAATATCCTGGAGGTCCTTTCAATTAGCTTCACATTATATGGCCTTATGTATCAAGATTTTGCTGTATTGCAAATCTCTGCTACTAGGGCCCAAGGTTTCTACTGATTATGACGAATGAGGAAAACCATTGAGCCTAAGTTCCTTTGAGTCTGGCTTAGTTCATTTAATAGGATCTTTTCTAAGTCTTTCCATTTCCTAACAAATGGGGCGATGTCATTCTTTCTGACAGCAGCATAGAATTCCATTTTGCACAAATACCACAACTTGTTGATCCACTCATCGACTGAGGGACATCTTGGTTGGTTCCATATCTTTGCTATGGTGAATAGTTCTGCAATGAACATTGTTGTGCTAGTGGGTTTAGTATGTCCTTGTTTCTGGATGGTTGGGTAAATGCCAAGTAGTGGAATTGCTGGGTCATAGGGGAGTTCTATGTTTCGCCTTTTGAGGCACTGCCACACTGCTTTCTATAGTGGTTGAAGGAGTTTGCACTCCCACCAACAGTGTAGTAGTGATCCCTCCTGGCCACATCCCCTCCAGCATCTGTTGTTATTCGTTTTCCTTATCCTGGCCATTCTAACTGGAGTGAGGTGGAATCTTAGAGTTGTTTTGATTTGCATTTCTTTTATGACCAGAGATGTTGAGCATTTCTTCATGTGTCTATAGGCCATTGTTGTTTCTTCTTCAGAGAAGACTCTCTTTAAGTCTTTGGCCCATTTTGTAATGGGATGGTTGTTACTTTGGAGGTTAGTTTTGGACTGATTCAATTTTTTGAGTTGTTGATATATTTTAGATATGAGGCCTTTGTCCGTTGTTTGGATGGTGAAGATCTTCTCCCACTCTGTAGGCTTCCTGATTAGTTTAGTAGCTATGTCCTTTGCCATACAAAAGCTCTGCAGTTTAATGCAGTCTCACTTATCCAGCCTTTCTCTGATTTGTGGTGATTCTTGGTCCTTATTAAGAAAGTTTCGACCTGTGCCAAGGAGGCCTAGTGTATCTCCTATTCCTTCCTGTAAAGTTTTCCGTGTGTCAGCTTTTACCTCCAGGTCTTTGATCCATTTGGAATTAATTCTAGTGCAAGGTGACAAAGAAGGATCCAGCTTTAGTTTTCTGCAGGTGCTTAACCAGTTCTGCCAGCACAACTTGTTGAAGAGGCTCTCTTTTTTCAATTGTATTTTTTTGGCTCCCTGGTCAAAGATTAGGTGGCCATAGGTCTGTGGTTTACTATCTGGGTCCTCAGTTCTATTCCCTTGGTCGTCAGGCCTGTTCCTGTGCCAGTACCAAGCTGTTTTGAGAATTATAGCTCTGTAATAGAGTCTAAAGTTTGGAATGGAAATTCCTCCAGCGCTGTCCTTTCTGCTAAGAAGTGCTTTTGCTCTACGGGGTCTTTTATTATTCCATATGAAATTTTGGATTGCCTCTTCTATTTCTTTAAAGAATGACATTGGGATGTTGATGGGTATTGCATTGAATTTGTAGATAGCTCTTGGCAAGATTGTCATTTTCACAATGTTGATTCTTCCAATCCAGGAGCATGGGAGGTTTTTCCATTTCCTTAGTTCTGCTTTAATTTCCTTTTTTAGGGTTTTAAAGTTTTCAGCAAAAAGGTCCTTTACATTCTTAGTTAAGCTAATTCCTAGGTACTTTATTTTCTTTGAGGCTATTGTGAAAGGAGTTTCTTTCCTGATTATTGCCTCATTCCTCTCACTTTTGGCGTAACGGAAGGCAGTAGATTTTTGAGGGTTGATTTTATAGCCTGCTAGTCTTCCAAAGGACAATAATCATTCGTTATATGGCTTTTGTTTCAATATCCTGGAGGTCCTTTCAATTAGCTTCATACTATATGGCCTTATGTATCACGATTTTTGAAAAAAATAAAGTAATTTACTCTTCTATCAGAAAAAAATATAAAGATACGAATTGTAACTCCAGGACATTCTATTACTCAGATATCTGAGATGTTATTTCAGGAAAAAAAAACAAGCTTAAAAATTAGATCCAAGTAAGTAATGACAATATTCTTTTGCATATCTTTTTCTTGTTCTCTAAAAGGAGGAAGTATTACATTTAAAATATGAAAGTGTATTTAATATCATGTACAGCACTTTCTAGCCATAAGTTGTAAGCTCCTAGCTTTTATTTTACTAGCTTTCCCAAGGAAAGACTGCACAGGTTCACAGCACCTTCTCCTTTAAAAATGCTTTCTGATATATACAAGTAGCAATTGTTATAAGAATTCCCAGTTTCTTATACACCTAATCCACTGTGACGCATTCCATTTGTTCCTTGTGTGCAAACTGCAGTTTTAGCTATTTCGTGCTATGAGATTGACTTATGTTATTTCATTATTCTGGATTCCTGCCTTTAGATTTGTTTGAAAAAGGAATTTTCCCCCTAGTTAATCATGTTTCTCCTTTCTGAAGTTACTGATCTTCAATGTCTCAGATTACTCTTAGTCTGTTCAATGTCCTCCTTGTCTTTTCCATCGTATCTGACAAACATTTATATTAACAGTGTGTGTGGGTGTATGCGGAGCAGTTTTGAAGTATCATGAATTATTTCTACTTTGAGCTCCATCTAATTAGACATCCTGACTGAAATTCTGCCTGTGGTTCACTGTTGCTAAACCATGAAGAGTTTCGGCTTAAACAGTGGTCTTTATTCCATCCATCTAATGAACGTTTGTAACTAAAGGAGTGATTTTTTTTTCTGCTCATTTTTCTGGTCAAAATTATCACAGCGTTGGAATAACTGGAATTTGAAGGGAATTCAGAGACCATCTGGTCCAATCCTCTCCTTTGTTCAACTATGATAAATGAGCCTCAGAGCTTGAACACGTGGTGTCTGAACTAAAACTGGAATCTAGATCTCTGGTCTCCACGTCTGGTACCTCTTTGCCTACTATGATTGCTATACTTTTTTCTTAAGTGAAATAGTGTTATTGCCTAATTTTCAAAACAAAGAGCTGCAGCGAATGAAATCTTGATTAATCAGGGATCTTTGGTTATCAGCTCTGGCCATTTTAGAAAAAACTTGTATTTTTCGGAAAGATCATTAGAGGACCACTGTGTTCCTCAACCCAGGTTGGAGTGTAAGGAAGAGAACTCAGGGTTTGGTCAGACCTCAGGAGTCTTCACATTCTAGTTGGCTGTCCGAATATCCTCATGTTTCCTGGGGATGGGAATGCATTACAGTCTCTGCTGTATTCTGTCAGTGTCATGAGCACAGTTGTAGACAAGGGCCACAAAACCTAGCAGGTGAGTTCTGGACCAGTTAAGTCTTCTGTGGTTGAGTTCTGCAAGAGTATTGTGAACACTGTATTGTGTGAATGGTAAGGCTAAGATGTTACACCTCCAGTAAAGCCTAAAAGAATCCCAGAAACAAACTAATGGTAGTGCTGTAGAAAACAAATGAACATGTCCTTGTAGTGAAATTGATTAGCAATCCTGGTTTATCAAATAGGTCAATTTATAATAGAAGGTAATTACTAAAAATTCAGAACAGTTGGTTGAAGCCATAAGGACATTTTTCTGCCATGACCAAGTGATGCAATCAAGAAACCAGACACAGTTCATGCTTTTATATGCCATCTTTGCCTTGTTTGTTTGTCACCCTTAAATGGCTAGCTAATAGCTACAGAATGGCTGCCATGTATTACATTTATATTCTGAAATAGGAAGCAAGGCTGTGTCCAAGACATCCAAAGAACTACTACTTCCCTTTATATCCGAGGCTACATTTTTCGGTCCTGGGCATCTGGCTTGTTTTCCCATCTATTTTATTGTAGACATATGGTCGGTGGATGCCAATTAACAAGACAATGGAATTAGAAAAAATGACAGATTTACTCTCTGATCACCAAGAGGTGATTTTCCACAAGAAAATCACTGGCAGTTTTATACCTAATGAAATACCATCACAATTAGCCAAAAGAGAAAGGTGAGCAAGGCAGTTATGTAGGAGACCAATTTCCTTGCTCATTTGTTAGAGTGGTTTTTTTGTGTGTGAGAGTTGGAGCATGCAGGTCCCATGAAGAACAGATATATAGACTAAAAGACTGGTGAAAATTGACTATACAGGTACCCGAAAAACCCAAGAGAATTAAGAAAACATTTTTATGTGGTACATATTGAATGAGTGATTGAAATATGTGTTAACAGAAAGTATTCCCAATATATATTAATGCATCATGTATATATATATGTATATATGCATGTTGACTGTTTCATAAATGACAGTTTAAAAAATATATTCCAGGGAAACAGATAGCAATGTATACAAATATTTACAAGAAATATGTTTATTACTTATAATTATGAAAACTGGCATAATTGCCTGGAAACAAGCAAAGGTTTATGTTTCTGAAGGCAGTGTAATGAGTTCAAGAAAATTAAATGCTTCTGTGGAATAAATCAGGTTTGCAAATAAACCAGGTTTCCTCAAGAAAAAAATAATTGCATATTACAAACTATTATTTCTGCATTCGGAAACTGCTATATGTTTATACAAAGCTTATAATTCTCTAAAAAATACTCAGATTTTGCCTGGGGTAGACCTTTATTCTAAGACTGATGGAGAATTTTGCAATCAGTCATCAAAACCTGTTTAAATTTTGATGTAGAATTTAAATTGAATGTCATGTCATTTGCAACTCATAGTCTTAGAAACTGAGGTCAAATAGGTGCCTGCTGATAAGTAGTACCTTCACCACTCACTTGGAAAATCATTTAGTCAACTACAAAGGTATTCCTGTTCATTCTCCTCTACTTACTATTGGTTTTCTACCCAGCAGTCAGACTGAACTTTGATATGCTCATCCAGATGGTGACACATACACACACACTCAAACTTCCTAGAGCCTTCTATCACACTCAGTGATACCCTCAACCCCCTTTTCAGACTCATCTCTTCCTCTATTGCCTACCTCATCTTCTACAACACGTAATGTGGTCACAGTGGCTTCCTCATGGGTCTTAGCCTCACCTTGCTTCTATGACTTTTGAGGACCTGTGAATATGTCTCTTCCTCTTCTTGGATAGAAGTATCTAAGATCCTGTCTGAAATCTTCAAATAGCTCATTTGCTAACCTCTCTCAAGTTTGTGTGCTGGTGCATCTTCCTGGCCAGTAAGCAGAGTTTCATTTCTCTGTATCATTCTTTCTGTGTGGTGTGCCTGTTGTGCTTTGTATTTGGCTGTGAGTTCCACCAATGCGAGGATTTGTCTTCTTCTCTGTCGTATCCATATGAGTCACTGGGTCAGTGTTTAAACCATGTTTAATTTATATATCAATCCATAAGTCCTTTGAATAAGTGGATCACTTACCACTTAGAGCCCATGGTTTCTAACTCCAAATGACAGGCTTTTTTCCTTAGTGCCCAATAGAACATCTGTAGAGTCATAGATTATATAGATAGACATGTATCAATTAATCTCTGATTAGAACATGCTTATTATGATTCTTCATTATACTTCGAATATTTTATTTTCTTACAGAGCTGTGATTCTGGCAAGCAAGAAATGAAGATTTATGTACCTTAAGCTTATGATAATTCTGTTTTATAAGAATACTTCCAAGGGAAGAATATTTATTTTATTTTATTTTTTATATTTTTTAATTTTTTATTGTAATTAGTAAAAGGGTTACATGATATTTGCCAGATAGTAGGGGCATTAATTCACATACATTGACACCCTTTCACATGTCTTGGTACCTATTTCCCTCCCCCCCCCACACCCCCCACCCAACCTGGTTTTCCCCCCTTCCCTATCAAATTTCAAATATCCAAATACAAATAAATTCAATCTATCAGATAACAAAGTGAGATACTATACCAATATGAGATAACCAAGGACAGCAAAGGAGATGAGAGACAACATAGTACATTAAGGACAACAATCATTCATTATATGGCTTTTGTTTCAATATCCTGGAGGTCCTTTCAATTAGCTTCACATTATATGGCCTTATGTATCAAGATTTTGCTGTATTGCAAATCTCTGCTAGTAGGGCCCAAGGTTTCTACTGATTATGACGAATGAGGAAAACCATTGAGCCTAAGTTCTTTGAGTCTGGCTTAGTTCATTTAATAGGATTTTTTCTAAGTCTTTCCATTTCCTAACAAATGGGGCGATGTCATTCTTTCTGACAGCAGCATAGAATTCCATTGTGTACAAATACCACAACTTGTTGATCCACTCATCGACTGAGGGACATCTAGGTTGGTTCCATATCTTTGCTATGGTGAATTGTTCTGCAATGAACATTGTTGTGCTAGTGGGTTTAGTATGTCCTTGTTTCTGGATGGTTGGGTAAATGCCAAGTAGTGGAATTGCTGGGTCATAGGGGAGTTCTATGTTTCGCCTTTTGAGGCACTGCCACACTGCTTTCTATAGTGGTTGAACGAGTTTGCACTCCCACCAACAGTGTAGTAGTGATCCCTCCTGGCCACATCCCCTCCAGCATCTGTTGTTATCCGTTTTCCTGATCCTGGCCATTCTAACTGGAGTGAGGTGGAACCTTAGAGTTGTTTTGATTTACATTTCTTTTATGACCAGAGATGTTGAGCATTTCTTCATGTGTCTATAGGCCATTGTTGTTTCTTCTTCAGAGAAGACTCTCTTTAAGTCTTTGGCCCATTTTTAATGGGATGGTTGTTACTTTGGAGGTTAGTTTTGGAGTGATTCAATTTTTTGAGTTGTTGATATATTTTAGATATGAGGCCTTTGTCCGTTGTTTGGATGGTGAAGATCTTCTCCCACTCTGTAGGCTTCCTGATTAGTTTAGTAGCTATGACCTTTGCCATACAAAAGCTCTGCAGTTTAATGCAGTCCCACTTATCCAGCCTTTCTCTGACTTGTGGTGATTCTTGGTCCTTATTAAGAAAGTTTTGACCTGTGCCAAGGAGGCCTAGTGTATCTCCTATTCCTTCCTGTAAAGTTTTCCGTGTGTCAGCTTTTACCTCCAGGTCTTTGATCCATTTGGAGTTAATTCTAGTGCAAGGTGACAAAGAAGGATCCAGCTTTAGTTTTCTGCAGGTGCTTAACCAGTTCTGCCAGCACAACTTGTTGAAGAGGCTGTCTTTCTTCCATTGTATTTTTTTGGCTCCCTTGTCAAAGATTAGTTGGCCATAGGCCTGTGGTTTAATATCTGGGTCCTCAGTTCTATTCCACTGGTCTTCAGGCCTGTTCCTGTGCCAGTACCAAGCAGTTTTGAGAATTATAGCTCTGTAATAGAGTCTAAAGTTTGGAATGGAAATTCCTCCAGCGCTGTCCTTTCTGCTAAGAAGTGCTTTTGCTCTACGGGGTCTTTTATTATTCCATATGAAATTTTGGATTGCCTCTTCTATTTCTTTAAAGAATGACATTGGGATGTTGATGGGTATTGCATTGAATTTGTAGATAGCTCTTGGCAAGATTGTCATTTTCACAATGTTGATTCTTCCAATCTAGGAGCATGGGAGGTTTTTCCATTTCCTTAGTTCTGCTTTAATTTCCTTTTTTAGGGTTTTAAAGTTCTTTACATTCTTAGTTAAGCTAATTCCTAGGTACTTTATTTTCTTTGAGGCTATTGTGAAAGGAGTTTCTTTCCTGATTATTGCCTCGCTCCTCTCACTGTTGGCGTAACAGAAGGCAGTTGATTTTTGAGGGTTGATTTTATAGCCTGCTACTCTTCCAAAGCTTTGAATCAGCTCAAGGTGCTTAGGAGTAGAGTCTATAGGATTCTTTAAATACAGAATCATGTCATATGCAAAGAGGGATAGTTTTATTCCTCTTTCCCTACTTGGATCCCCTTTATGCTTGCTTCTTGCCTTATTGCATTGGCTAGGAATTTTAGTACTATGTTAAAGAGGAGTGGAGAGAGCGGGCATCCTTGTCTCATTCCTGATTTTAGAGGGAATGGCTTTAGATTTTCACCATTAAGTGTAATACTAGCAGTAGGTTTCTCATACACAGCCTTTATTACATTGAGGAATGTTCCATGGATTCCTAGTTTCTCCAGAGCTTTTAACATAAAGGGGTATTGAATTTTGTCAACTGCCTTTTCCGCGTCTATTGAGACAATCATGTGATTTTTGTCCTTGCTCCTGTTGATGTGTTGAATTATATTAATTGATTTGCGTATGTTGATCCAGCTTCGCCTCCCCGTGATGAATTCAGTTTGATCATAGTGTATAATTTTTTTGATGAGTTGTTGTAGACGGTTGGCCAGTATTTTGTTGAGAAGTTTTGCATCGATGTTCATCAAAGATATAGGTCTATAGTTCTCTTTATTTGATGAATCTCTGTCTGGTTTGGGGATGAGGGTTATACTGGCTTCATAGAATGAGTTTGGCAAAGAACCTTCATTTTCAATTTCGTTGAAGATCTTGAGGAGTATTGGTGTGACCTCTGTTTTGAAGACCTTGTAGAATTCAGCTGTGAATCCATCTGGCCCTGGGCTTTTCTTAGGTGGAAGTTCTCTAATTGCCATTTCTATTTCAGAGCTTGAAATAGGCCTGTTGAGTTGGCTTAGTTCTTCTTGGTTCAGTGTGGCTATGTTAATATTGGCTAGGAATTCATCCATTTCATCTAGATTCTCAAATTTGTTGGCATAAAGGTTTGAGAAGTATTCCCTCATGATATTCTGGATCTTGGTAATTTCTGTCATGACATTACCATTTTCATCTGCGATTTTGTTTATTTCGATATGCTCTCTTCTTTTTTTGGTAAGATTTGCTAAGGGCTTGTCAATTTTGTTAATTCTTTCAAAGAACCAACTCCTTGTTTTGTTGATTCTTTCTATAGTTTTTTTGGATTCCAAATCATTTAATTCTGCTTTGATTTTAATTATTTGCTTTCTTGTACTGGGATTAGGGTTGGTTTGTTGCTCTTTTTCCAGGAGCTTAAGGTGAGACATTAACTTGTTGGTTTGCAATTTTTCCAACTTGTTGTAGGCACTCAGCGCTATAAATTTTCCTCTGAGTACTGCGTTTGATGTGTCCCAAAGGAGTTGGTAGTTTGTGTGCTCCTTACTGTTAAATGTCATAAACTGTTGGATTTCTGTTCTGATCTCTTCGATGACCCATTGGTGATTCAACAAAGTGTTGTTCAGTCTCCATGAGTTACAGGGTTTTCGGGAAGAACATTTATATTCATTAGAAAGTCTTTTTGACTTGTCCACAAAAATTCATCACAATTTATTTTTGCCTCTTGCTTAAGCATTGTGATGAATTAAAATAGATAATTAGATAAAAAGCTATTTATAATGTATCATATCTATTGGTCACCTCAAAGTATTCAAAGCATCATTAATAGCAAAGTGCATAAAGATGGAGTAGTTCAGTTTGCCATTTATAGTAAATTATGCAACCCTTTAAAGTAAAGCAAGAACTTGGGTAATGGATGATCCTGAAGATAATGTCAAGGGACTGGTGACAGTCAATGCCAAGGGAAGGTAGCCTTGAAAAAATGTAATTCTGTAAAATCTGTGTACCAGTTGCTCTTTTCCATCCTCACAATAACAATGCAGACCTATCCCATCCCTGACCTGTAAATCCCTGCGTGTTACCCCCAGTCTCATGCTTCCATCTTAACCCTCTGCCAACATGGATTCTTTCTGATTACTGTAATCTTTTCCTTAAGCATGCTATAGAAAAGAAATTGTCAGTAATATTTTGGAAAAGTCCTTTTTATCTTTCTTAATTATTTATGAAAAGTTGAAATCAAGAGATGAGAAAATTCCTGCTAAAAATCATCTAGCCCATAAAAGATGGGTTATGTATACACACATTTTATTATTTCTTTTGCAGTTTTTTTATTGTATTTTATTGTCGGGGCAATGAGGGGTGACATTTACATTCATCAGGTAGTGGGTACATTACTTCTTGAACATTGATTCTCCTTCTCATGTTTTTGTCCCCTTTCCCTCCTCCCCCAGTTACCTTGTTTTTGCCCTTTCCTTTCCTATTTCAAATAAACTGATAAATGTATATACAAATACCAGGTAACAAAGTCAGATATGGTAACTACATGAGATTAACCACGAGGGGGAAAAAAGAAAAAAGAAATCACATAGTACATTAAAACAACAATCACTAAGATAAACCTCTTGTATCCATATCCTAGAGTTCGTTAGTCTCATCCTATATGGACATATATACATAGCTCTTCTTGCAGTTTTTTTTTAAACTGAATTTTTGTACTTGTGGTTCTTTAGGTTGTTTCTATGTCTTGGCTACTGCAAGTAGCCCTTTGATTAGTATGAGAATGCTAATCTCTTCAATAATTTATTGCCCCTATTTCATAAAAATACCTAGAAGAGGGATTGTTATACCATATGTTTTTATTTTTTTGAAGCGTCTCCATAGTAATATTCATAGCAACTGCAATATCTTACACTTATCTATTGCTTTCTTAGTGATATATGCCAAGGACATTTGAGTATTCTGAAATTAGTTTTTTTCTTTCTAGAGCCAAACAGGAGAACTTAGAGAGACCCAGAGGGAAAAGCAAGTCAGGCACAAATGTGATGGTGTTCGTACTATCACTGAGAGCACAATTACCAAACATGAGGGGGAAAATGTCTTTGTTGGGTATTTTAAATCAGATTGCACTCTGTGAGTCAGGGGAGTGAATTTGGCCTACAGGTGTATTTATTTGGTCAGCACAGTGTTCAATAAGCATTTTTGGAACCATTTATAAGTATCTAGTTGTATGAAACTTTAACATAAATTCCAAGTTTATTGATTGTTTATTTTTTTGAAAATCAAATAACTGGCATAACAGTTCTGCCAATGTCATTACTTGACATTGAAGCTGAAACTAGGCCATTATTTTTTTGTGTTGGGTACATGCTTTTCAGTTTATCATTGTCTCCATGTATCTTGACCAATCCATTTACATTACCTGAGAGACATATAGATGAATTTGAGCTGTGGCATCTGATAAAGAGGCTGGTGAGATGTTCTCTTGAGACGGTCTGATGCTACAATTAAAAAATTCTTGAATTTTTACATTTCCATATTCTCTAGACAAGCCTTGTCTATACTCTGCTCTGTAGAATAATGTTTTGCTAAGATAATAATACAGTAAGGACTTCGGGATCAAATAGGTTTAGAAGTACTAAGTAGTGTGTTCCAATTTGGAAACTTATTATCATATTCACAAATTAAGGCTCTGAGAAGATAGACAATTATGTGCCTGTTGAACTCAGATGAAGTCAGTGTTTCCTGCACTTATTTCATGTGCAAGTCTACACTTGTATGTTAGTATGTTGGTAGACAACTACATAGGTATTTAAGTATTACTACATAAAGCATGGTCATGTCCTAGGATAATTATCTTTGTAGAAAAAATTGGGAGAGATACTGATAGAGAAAGCAGAGAAATGTTTATTTTTCAGCCTAAGTAACCAAAGTAATGAGTTTTCTGGAAACAGAAATCCTCACATTTTAATTTTGTTGCTCTGAAATCATGATATCAGTCTCCACTTATGGTGATTTTACTTATATATCAGAATTTGAAACTATATTTTCCTTAAGATATAAAATTAAATGGCTCTGATTTTTGATATTTTTCATGTATAGTTTTAGTTCCAGATGCAGTAAGACTGTCAGTTACTTGTTAACCCCCATGTGGGTATTTCATTAGTGGTAGTCAAATCATCCCTGATAGCTTAAGGCTGATGGACAGATTTACATGTGTACGAGACCTAGGGACCCCAGGTTTTTGTTTTCATCATTTTCTCTTCAGTTCAGTGACTCAGTAAAGTTCAATGTTAAGTTCAACATAATACTTCATTTGCTTTAGAATCATGACATTTGGGTGAATCTACTTAATACAAGGGACACTAATTTTAACAGAGGAACTCTCACAGGAAGGTAAAAATGGATGAATGTGGTAAAGTGAAGAGACACACTCTAATCCTGGTCTAAGACACACCATAATCCAAATACCAGACATTATCTTCATTAATTTTTTTTGGATTGGGGGATATCATTTAACTGAGATAGTATTTATCCTCTACACAATATCACGTGAACCTAAGTCAAGGGAAACAAAGTTTGAAGTAAGAATTTCTCATTTCCATTTATTTTGCTTTTTAGAAACTCTATAAAGAGCATTTAGCCACTGTTTTTTTTCCTAGTTGATGTAGTTGCACAATTCCAGAGATTAAAAGCTCATCTGTATATTTGTAGTATTGTTAGAGATAAAATATATGCTGTTGTGTTTCTTGTCTTTTTAAAAGGACCCTTAAAAAAGAGGTTTTATTTGCTTTGCGTTATTGACTGATAAGTAAGCAGTTGTTGTGTTTCTAGGATTTTATCTACTGGCAACCTTACTGTCTGCTTTCCATTTAATTTTATTTGCTGTTATGGCCCACTACATAATTAACTCTGCATTGTAGAAAATTTAAAAGCTAAAGAAAGCCATTTGAAAGCACTGTTGAATAGTTTTCTTATTAAAAAAGCATGATCTACGTCAAGCTTTACCATAGACAATTAAAATGTGAGAACCACTGGTGTGTTTGTGTCTTGATGAAAAGTATTACTGTGAAAAACCCAAAATTGTCTCTTGAGAGTTTGAGAAATCAAGACAGTATAAAACACAAAACAAATAAATAAACAATACCCAAATTGTTGTATTTCTTATTCACTTATATAAAAATATAAAATATATTATGATAATTTGCATATACATTCCATTCCTAGTAGAGACTGATTTGCAGCTATACATTAGATTTAATTTGTGAACCATTAAGTTGTGCCAGAGTGTCTTCTCATACTAAGTTCTCTTTCCAGGCAATCTCCAGCATGTCCAGCATTTTACTTTCCAAGTCTATGTGAATATTCCTAATTCCTTTCTGCAGACAGTACCCTCCTTGCAGAAATAGACTTACTATTCTGCATGCTTACACATCAGACTCAAAGGAACTTAGGCTCAATGGTTTCCCTCATTTGTCAGAATCAGTAGAAACCTTGGGCTCTACTAGCAGAGATCTGCAATAGAGCAAGATCTTGATACATAAGGCCATATAGTATGAAGCTAATTGAAAGGACCTCCAGGATATTGTAACAAAAGCCATATAATGAATGATTGTTGTCCTTAATGTACTATGTTGTCTCTCATCTCCTTTGCTGTCCCTTCGTTATCTCATATTGTTATAGTATCTCACTTTGTTATCTGATATATTGAATTTATTTGTATTTGATTATTTGAAATTTGATAGGGAAGGGGGGAAAACCAAGAGGGGTGGGGGGGTGCGGGGGAGGTTTATGGGTACCAAGACATGTGAAAGGGTATCAATGTATGTGAATTAATGCACCTTCTGTCTGGCAAATATCATGTAACCCTTTACTAATTACAATAAAAAAGGAAAAAAATAAACTTTTATTTTTTTTTTTAATTTTATGGTCAGGATAATGTATAGAGGGCTTACAGTTACATTTGTCAGATAGTAGGTACATTAGTTCTCAGACATTGATACCCCTTCTCATGTTTTTGTCCCCCATTTCTTTTCCCCCACTGCCTCCCAATCTTCTTTTTTTCCTCCTTTCCCTTCCCTATTTCAAATAAACATATATACAATATACCTGGTAACAAAGTCAGATACGGTAACAACATGAGATTAATCATATGGGCAAAAAAAGAAAAGAGAAATAAGATAGGACATTAACAACAACAACCACACAGGATAAAGTTTTTGTTTTCATGTCCTCGAGTTCATTTTATTTGGTCTCATTCTATATGACCTTATGTACATAGGGTTTGAGGGCTTTCTTAAGGCTAGTGCTCTACCACCTGAGGCACAGCCTCACTTCTGGCTTTTTCTATGTGTGTGTTACCAAGGACTGGAACCCAGGTCTTTGTGCATGCTAGGGAAGCACTCTACCCCTAGGCCAAACTCACGGCCCTGCTTTAGATATTTGTTTTTAGTTTATTTATTTTATTTTGCTTTAATTATTTTTTTCAAGTAGTCTTGCATTTTTGCTAAGTCAAAGACTATAATCCTCCTACTTAATGCTTATAGCATAGCCAGTCATCACACCAAGGTATTGGGTGAGCTGGGGCCTCATTAACTTTTTGACTGGGCTAGCCTGGAACTACATCTTCCTGATATGCACATCTGAGCAGCTAAGAGTACAGACAAGAGCTACTGTGCTTAGCATGTAGTCTATTTTCATGAAAAAAAATTAGGCTTGATTAGACTTGGCTATACTGTTTAGCTGCTGAAAGTTGTGTCTGGATAGTCACAATTTTCTTTAAAAATTACTAATTTCTATAATTCATTCACTTGAATTTACCTTCTGATGTAATTTTTCTCATTGTGGTGGCTTATTGCCTATCCAGGGTGCTATGTTAAACATTACATAGCTGGACTTGTAACTGTTAAATTATGTGCCAACAGGATAGTTTCTGGAGTGAAATGAGATGTTCAGAGAATGGTCTATGCAGATAGCTCTCAGAGAATAAGTACATATTGTATTTCAAATGCCTTGATCAGTGTAAATGGATGCCCATGTATTATGTGAAATTATTATTGTATGAAATTATTTTCATCTATTCATAGAGAGCAGTGGTCAATGGAGTTACACCACTCACAGCCAACAATGACAGAGTCTGGATATTAACTCTAGGTCAGCCACTGGGAGGCTACACTATCCAAAAAATGGGAAATTTCTAGATGCATAAGGAATTAGAATTCATTGGTTATCTAGTTCTCTACTTATGCAATGAAATACTTTGTATTTATACAATATTGTCAAATTCTCTTTTTGTGGTGTCTCCTATCATATACTACATCTTTTCTGTATATGTACTATACCCACTTAAACACTTTGATATTGTTTGTCTTTGATGATTGTAATTGCTTTCTGAGAGATCGTTGGAATGATGGAATAAATGTGAAGTTTTCAGGCTCTCTTTTTCTTTTGGCAGCAGATTGGTTGAAATGAGACAGCATTACTTTATTAATAAAAATTTGATGGTAATTAGGACAGGAGCTAGGCCATGTTAAAATGAAAAATAGCTTTTGATATGCAAATGTTTGCTGCCTTCGGAAAATTAATCACATTCCTATGGTTTCTGGGGAATATTTAAATGACTTAAGGCAGTAGTCTTCAAGGACCTTAGAAGTCTTCAAATAATTAGTTAAAAAGGGTAGCATTAAAGTAGCTGAGTAGGCCCACTGTGAGCCTTTGGTTTGAGCCCTTCATTTTACAGATTTGAAAACAGACACACAGAAAATTGTCTTGTTCCACAAGTTCCAGGGAAATTTGAACCCAGGTCAGATAGGTTTTTACTTTGGGGCCTTCCAGATCACATGGCCATAAAATATACCAGGAATACTTGCAAATCTGGTACCTAGATTTTACAAATAAACCAGCTGTGTAGTTATTCTAGGATCACTCCTTACTTTAATTATTAGCTAGCATTTATTTTCATCACTTCTCCTTTCTTATTGGCCTGTGTATGAAAACATGATTTGCTTACTGTCACTGTATGATAGGAAAAGAATCAAGATTGTATTGTGTTTTAGGCCCGTTGCTTCAAGCTAGAAATCCAACGGTTAGGTCTTGAGCTACAAGAGGAAAGAAAAACCAAAGGATAAATACTATTGAGTTATAGGGCAAAATGGAACCCAGCAAACCCAGAGGAGGCTAAGGGAGTACAGCGTTCATATTTTATCAAGTCTGGCAGCCATCCATCTCCGGAGAGAAGATTGTGAGGGACCTGTACCTTATGCAGAGGGTGAGAAACATGAAATGAGCAGGTGGTACCTCTGTGATATAATCCTGACGACCTTGTGCCTTCTGGAAAATACTCCAACTTTGCAGGCAAGTGGCACCAATGCAAAACATGAGATTTGGATTAGGAGGTCTTTGTAAAGATTTCTTTCTGCTCTGAAATTCAGGTTTTGTCCTTTTTTGAAGCATTACAATAATACAAGTTTACTCTGGCTTGCCATCAGCACTGACATTTTTGTTCTATCCTTGAGGTTTTGGAAGTTTAAAAATGTTGAAATTTGTGGCCAAATGATGCAGTTTTTGAGGTAATTTATAGAAGCACTGACCTTTTCTCATTTCTCAGTACATTCCAGTCAGGCAGATTTTTCATCTTTAAAGATTTCTGTATCTGTTGCTTTTATTTTGAGTTTTTTCAGACATCACTTAAGTTATTTAAAGGAAGAATTTTTTAAATAGATAATTGCTAAATTTGCAAATTTATGGACTGCATATCACTGTTAAACTGAAGGAGACTAATTAGAATCTAAGTTGGAACAATAGCTGTGTCTGCTCAATTTCTGATTATTTTGAAGTTTGAAGCTGTGCTTTATTTAAATTAAACTTCTTTTGTGTTTCTTCTTCTTCATTTTAAGATTGATAGGCTAGGAAACCTAACCATTTCAACCAAGTCCCACTGAAGTGATTAATTTGAGTATTGCTTTTTCTCATCCAAATTAAATTAATACAGAAGAAGAAATGCATCACTTTTTATCTGATTACATTTAATTGGTTCCACTTTAATAAGCAAACATTTCTTTAATATAGTTTTTGAGTTCATTACAGTGTGCAATTGTGCACTTCGGTTCCTGTATTAACTTGTCACTTTAGGGCATGGCTGCTTTGTGCTATTCTAACACTTCGTCTTTCAGGGTTGGATTGTAAGTTACCTCATGTGCGTATTCTTGGGCAGAGGGTGCATGGGTGCACTGTGTAGATTACGATTTTATTTTATTTTTCCTTCACTTTTTTATTGGCCTCATGTAGCAGTACAAAGAGCTTTTCATTTTGATCTGTCCATACACACCTAGAATGTGCTTTGATCAGATTCACACCCCTCCACTACTTTCCTTTATCTTTCTTCCCCCATCCCAGAACAATCTCAAAAAGCTTTTTGTGCCATTTTCCCGTATGTCTGTGAAGTATTTTGGTTATATTTTGATCATAATAACCCCTCCTTCATCTTCTCTGTCCCTTTACCCCTGCCTCTAATATCCCAAGGAAGACTTACATCCTGTCATTCATTTTTTCAAAAGGGTTTCACTGTGTATTTTATAAATGTGAATACAACATTTTAAATCAGATTGACTCCCTCCTTACTTTTACTATTTTAAGCCCTATATAGTCATAGTAAGAAAATGTTTTGTGATAGAGCAGCACTATTGATACTGATAGAAGAGGATGGGTGACCGAAAGATGGAGAGAGGGAAACTGAAATGGCGTTGAAAAACAGTAAGTCTTATAGAATAGTAATTTGTTGGTCACTGGTAATTCAGGACTCTGGAGTTAGAGGTAACTTAGCTCAGGCCAACCGAGCCAGCAGCTGCACATATTTTCTAGAACAAAACACTTTCATAATATCTTTGGGTCTCAGTTTCCTCACAGTGAGGGGCTGACTCTGGTGATTTTGCCTAGTTTCAAGATTCCATGTGAACCTATTTTGTTCAATTGCTGCGAAAATTGACCACAGTCTATTCAGTCTTTAGTAGTTCATTTCAGGCTCATCTTTTTGGATGTTTTGGTAAGAGAAATGAGAAAGAATCTCCTTGAAATTGAGAGAGAGCCATTCAGTGAGACAATCTTATTCCTTAATGATACCAATTCTCTCCACTTTCGAAGGTCAGATTACTCTGTCCTTCAACACTTGGAGTCTTTGTTTTCCAAAGTTCTACTTCCTGGAACTTATGAAGGAATTGTTCTTTTCTTGGAATCTCTTATATTGAGAGACACATATTTGTCATATATGTTTGTAAGTTGCTTAACTTAATAGTCAGAGGTGCATATTTGTAGGATAGTTTTTTTTCTTTTTTAAAAGCTCAGAAAGGTAAAAAGATTCAGTTTTTCCACATTCTTTGAATCACTTTTAGCTCTTTGTGATAGATATTTACTTCTAACAAGCTTTTCAAGACAGAGTAGCTTTAGACTCATTCACAAGTTGCAAAGACTCTAGGGAAGATTCTCATATACAATGCACCTAGTTTTCCTTCTTAATAAATATCTTATAGCACTATGATACATTTATTATATGAAATAGACCAACACTGATATTTTTAATAAAAGCCCATATATTTTACTCCATGTCCTTTTTCCCCCTAATTCTCTTCTGTTTCAGAGTTGTACTTAGGATTGCACTTGATGCTGTGGGCTAGTGACTCTCGAAATGTAATCCTAGCTACTGTAGAGGCTGAGATCAGAGAGGATCATGGTTCAAAGCTAGTCCAGGCAGGACAGTCTCTGAAACTCTTATCTCCAATCAACCACAAGAAGACCAGAGTGGCTCTGTGGCTCAAAGTGGTAGAGCACTAGCCTTGAGCAAAAGAGCTTAGGGACATTGCTCAGGCCCTGAGTTCAAGCCTGCAACTGACATTGACTCCTCCTGTCTGTATAGACTCTTAGACTTCTGTTTCAGTTTTGATTACCCTTCCTGGTTTTAAGGAGCATGCTTTGTGAATTAGATAGTATGTTCCACTGTCATAATTCTTCTCTGATGATCAGAAGGAATATCTAGCATTCTGAGAACATAGAAGTAAGACACTGTTGTTATCATGCCATGTTAAAGGGACATACTGTTGATATGTTATTACTGTTGGTATTATGTATTTCTTTAGAAGGAAATCATTATGCAAAATGTATATGCACATGTAGGGAGTTGTTTCTGAACCTCATTGAGTTTGGAGTACCTTCATAAATTATTTGGAAATCTCTATGAAGGAGAGATTCTCTGTTCTTTCCTTCTGTTCAACCTGCCCTTTAGATGAGAATGAATTGATGGACATTCGTTTTATACTTGTGGTGATAACCTAACACAAATCTAGTACTACCTAGTTGCCTCTAGAGCTCTATGAGCTCTGGGCTACAACTCTGTCACATGATTACCAATATATTTTTGCTTTTAAAATTCAGTTTTTATTTTTAGTACAAACTATTTATGGTCACAATGTTAGAAACAGGCATTCCCTGAGGATTATTGTCTCCTTGTATTGGAGAATGGTATTATAAACCCAGATCTGGAAATTAGGCATGTTTATTACGATTTGTGTGTTGCTCTTTGTAGCTGAGAGAACAAGGTGAAAAATAGTATCTTTTGCATGGATGGACACATTTCCATGTGTTTTTTAAGATGTATGGAAGTTCATATTGCTGTTTCTGACCATTTCTTTCCTACAGGCTTTGAGTTATTTTAACTCCATGTGATATATATTTACTTGTAATAAACTTTTAAAGTCCATGTAGTTTTAGATTTTTGTGAAAGTTGTGAAGACAGTACAGAGAGTTCTCAAGTAGTCTACAGCTGCTTTCCTGTATTATTAATATTTTACTTTTGTATGGTACATTTGTCACAATTAATGAACCACATGAATCACTCTAATTTTGCCTCCTGGCAAAGCACACAGCCTCTACCATCTACCATACATAATTTTATTGTTTAATATATTGTGTAAAATGGTTCATGAATTGTTAACTGATAACCAATGGGAAACAACCATGTCAACAATATAGTGTAATGGCAAGTTATTGTTGCATGTATTAACAGTCTTCCCTCATTTTTAAAGTTACTTAGTTGTGTACATGTTGTCCTCACACTTCTCAATCAAATTATTAAATACAATTTTATTTTTTAAAAGAATTTATTAACATTGATTTTTACATCATATTTCAAATGACATGTTTAACAAATAAGTGGGAATTTTATTATAAAGAGCATCACTTTTGACTATAAATTAACAATACATACATACTTTGGAGAATTTGAGCATCAAAATGACTAAAATTAAAGGTGGAAATATTCTTAAATATAGTATCATGTAGGAAAATATATTAGTCACGATACCTTAAATGAGCAGGCAAGTCATTTGAAACCACACATAAGCATGCATTTTACCTCTCAATGATGATGTTGCTTAAGAAAAGATTAATACCTAAGAGTTTGTGATTTTTAATATTATGAACTGAGTTTGAGAGATTTTCAAATGATGTTATCTGAAAGCTTTTATTCTTATTGGATTTGTTGAAAATTGTGGCTCATGAAACCCTGACATTAATCAACAATTCGGTACACACAATACAGTGCTGATACATCATGGTAAAATTTGCCATATTTTTAACAGAATATCACACTCATTTTATTTGAAAAATTTGACATTTTGAATACAAAGTAGCATTAAATACGATTTTAAGTACAGTTAGATGGACTTGTTATAGTCTACCTTCCATATTTGTTTTTCAGTTGAATGTCTTTAGCCATTATGTTTAATCCTTACAAGTGTCTTTGTTACTCATCTTTTAATCCTTGCCTATGAGAGAATTTATGTAATAAATCATGTGATTGAATTGTGTGATAAATCTCCACCTTAGACCCTGTGAATGTGTCTGCTGTCATGACCCCTTCTACTTGGCCTTATGATTATTTGCTTGCATATTTTATGCCCTACTGCACTGTGAACCCTTCCTGTGCTGCAATTAAAGTCTTCTTTTTTAGAGGTTAGTATGATGCTTTTGGCAGAGAAGATATGAATTAAAGTTTTGGATCCATGGGTCTTTGAGCTTCTGTATACAGAGTAACATTATTATCACAGCATGAGTACTGGGTGGTTGTATTGTCTTGAAACACACATTTAAGTTGCTTGTCAGATGTTTACATGCAACATTTGGCCCAAATCTTAGTGTACTGCTCAAGAGTGAGGACTCTGTGATTAGAATGTCTACAGCTCTTTGTTCTATCTCTCTCTTAAAAATTGTGTGACTTTGGGGAGAGAACTTAATTTCATAATCTTCCAATCTCTTCTTCTGTACAATGAGATTTATAATAAAATCAAGTTTATGCCATTTTTATGTGTTGAATGCTATTAAAGCTAGGCATTATTAATACTGACTTACTGATAAATTTATTCTAGTCATATCTGCAATACTTTTCCCATTTTTATTACTTTCAATAGAATATTTTTATCCTCATGGTCACTCCTTATTTCTAAAGATTTGATGGCTGGTTTTTCTAGGAGAGAGAGAGAGACAGACAGAGAGAGAGAGAGAGAGAGAGAGAGAGAGAGAGAGAGAGAGAGAGAGAGAGAGAGAGCGTTCTCTTTCTTTCCACTGAAAGCAGTGATGATTTCCCAGCATACATCCATTGCTTGGCTCCTGGTTGAGAAGTAATTACTTTGGCATTATCTCCTATGGCATTTGCCATCTGCTGGCAGCATCTCTGAAATGATCCAACTCTTCTGTAGTCTGCCAGTAGTTTATATTTTTATTGGCTGTATTTCCAATTCAAGTTCTCTCTTCTACATTGGAAAATATGGCTGATTTCAGGAGACTTGATAATTACAGGAATCTTTAGCTTGCACTACCGAAAGTATCTATTTTACTTTGTAAAATCCTGTTAAATGTGAGAGAAAGAACCCCTTAGAAAGGAGAGCAGAATATTGTGATACCATAAATTTTGGTTATACATCATTTGTTAACACAGAAATTATTGGAAGTGATTCAACTTTGTAATTTCTATACCACAAATGGCAGTGATCTTTGAACAATAAGGTTTAGAAGGCAGTGCATGTTTTGCTTTAGTGCTCAGCTTCTCTAATTTTGGATTCTAAGCCATTTTCCCTATAGGTCGTCTAGTTTCCTGATGTTCTTTTCAAATGTCATTGCCAAGGACTGTTCAACAGGCTGGATTTGCATCTTCAGAACTACTGCTTTCCACAGCACATGAAGGATATTGTCAACCTGACACATCTTTTATCCTTTGCACTTCTGTATTTATCTTTCATGTGGATCTATGCCAAAGCCTCCTGTAAGTTTTAGTGGAGTGCTTCTTAGCCTTTGAATTCCCTTTGTCCGTAGGGAGGCATATTCTTGAAAGGACTCCAGGAGGGCAGTTATAATAAGTAATCCTCTCATTTTCCTCATACTCTTACAGACCTGCCAAAAAGCCGCTTATTTCACCAAAGGATGGTGCTGTCTGAAAGACACTCTTGTGAACCTGAGGGATTGCTGCCTAGTCAGGTCCCCTGGAAGATGTCTTTGATTTGCATTTTAATCACTAGACCAAAAGCACAGGCATGAATTATGGAAAGTACTAACTCTATGACTTTAATTCTCTACTTTATTGCTGTTTGTATTCTGCATCATGTGTCCCTTAGGAATATATCCCAATAAATTAAATATATGTATATGTGTGTATATAGGCCAATACGTAATATCTATATACACACAGGTTATAAATTAGGGTTTGACTGTTGAATTGACAAAAATCTTTTCTGTTTTGAAAATTTGTGATTTGTGCAAATGTTGATAATGTCCAGTATTGGTGAAAAGGTAGAGAAATAGTTATGATTATTTTTATATACTATGGGAGAATAAAAATTGCATAACTCTTTAGGGATGTTAATCTAGCAAAAAGTTTTAAAATTGTTCATTTCTAATTCACTTCATGAGAAACTGTGTATAAGATGTGGTATTAGTTACTGGGAATGACAACGTATTGTTACCATTATCAATCACATTTTTGTTTGAAGTAGGGCTATAAACAAATTAAACAAGCTAGTGAATAGCAAGAATGTTTTATGGTGATTAATGTTCTGGTAAAAAGTAAGAAATGGTATTGGGGAAGTTATTGTATTTGTTTCACGTGGGTAGTCAGAGAAGGACTTACCATGGATGTAATATTTAGGTAAAAAACAGAAGGAAGTAGGAGAGAAGGGCATGAACAAAATTCCAATCCAAGCAGGAGAAACTAGCAAATGAAGAGGTCTGAGGTGGAGGCTTGTTGAGGAATTCTGAGTCATTCTGAGCATGGATATTGGAATAGAAGCTGTTAGAATGGAGGAGATGGTAAAAGTAATGACAGAGTGAAGATGACCAGTTCAGGGAGACAGAGGTCATTGAATACACTTTTTAAAGGACTTTATAGACTTTATAGACTGTTGCTGTTTAATTTCTATGTAAAAGAGGCTATCAGTACCTAAAGTTCTATATGCAAGGATTTTTTTGGAGCACTGGCTTACGTTGTCTTTTTTTGTTTTTGGCACAGGTGTATATAATTTTATAATTTTATATGTACTTTCAATGTAGGATACGGTCATTATATGAAAGCTAGTTATCATTTTTTATCTAGTTATTTAAGGTGCTTGTTTACCCTTTCTCTAAACTTTACAGAGAAGTGATTCAATAATTTGCATTGTAACTTATTCCCTTGTCCAGATATAAATAAATACACACCAGAAAATGCTAATTAAAGCAAACCTTGTTATTCAAACAATTCATTATTCAAAGAAGTTCTCTAATATTTAATGTTAATTTTATTTTGGGCATGTCAACATTCTCTATGAACTTTTATCATTAGAATTCATAAGTGGCTAATCAAAAACACAAATAAGCATAAGAGTATTGAGATTTAAAATCATAGTTTATAAAAATACTTTGGTAGTGGTCCTGTAATACTTTCAAATATTTATTTGGTGGTAATGGATTTTGTATTGCCAGAGGGCAGCAGTTCTTCTACTGACTGTTATGATAACACTTTTATGTTTCTTTTCTTGTTCATTTCTTGTATTTTTTATTTTTCTTATTAAGTAGTTGTATAAAAGGCTTACAATTTTGTAAGTCAGGTTATGAGTACAGTGCTTCTTGATTAGTATCATCCCTTCCTTTGCCCTCTTTCATTTTCCCCTCCCATCCCTATCCATAAATTCATAGTTTAGTTTTTATTTGTTTTATATTTTTTGTTGTGCTGCATTAAAGTTGAAATAACTTTTGTTCTTAGATTACTACCTTTAAAAATAAAGGTGGAAAATTAATTTATACTTCGCAGCTAAGGTTAACACTCTTAACTTTTCCCTACAACAGTCTTGTCCTCATTTGGCTTGCTTTGTAGGCAGAACACTCCATCCTTCAGTCCTGATTTTTGTTTTTTTGAAGAGATAGTCTCACGGACTTTTTACCTAAGCTGGCCTCAAACTACAATGCTGTAGGTCTTAGCTTCCCGAGTAGCTTCCTGAATAGCTAAGATTGTAGACGTGTTTCCAGCACCCAATAAGGGTAGTCATCTGAACCCTTTGATTTTACTGAAGAGTGAGTTCCATTTTGATTTACTACACTTTCTATAGATATTTATGTATTATCTGAAACTGTATGCAAGAGATTATTCAGGCCAGCCACCCTGTTTCTATGTCATCTAAATTGGTCCAATCTGAGAAAGATGCACTTTGCTCGAAATTCTGGAGAAAAGGTGACTTTTTCCCCACTGAATGTGAATGAGGAAAGTTTAGTAGATCTATAAATATCTTGGAAGATGGAGGGAAGTAGGGAAAACTCACACACAAATCTGGGCATGGGTGGCTCACTCTTGTAATCCTTGCTACAAAAGAGGCTGAGATCTGAGGATTGTGGGTCAAAACCAGCCCATGCAGAAAAGTCCCCATGAGATTTTTACCACCAGTTAACCACTCCAAAACTGGAAATGATGCTGTGGCTCAAGTGGTAGAGCTTTAGCCTTGAGCACAAAGAGGCTCAAGGACAGCCCCCAAGCCCTGAGTTCAAGTCCCACAACTGACAAAACAACAACAAAAATACCAAATAATATCAACAGAAAACCAACTTCACACATAAAGATAAACACACACAGAAATTTTGGTGCCATGGTCAAGTGTTTTAGATACATGAGCTAATACATTTCACTTTGAATTAGATGTTTTTTATAGGTGAAAAATAACACTTAACCAATGTTTAGCTTTCCAAATATGCCAGTTAACCCTTGGATCAATCAGGGACTTATGATAAAAACTCTAAAATAGGGCTTTGTTGAAGGAATGATAATGTTGAATTGGAAAAGGGTAGGCCTTGGGGTAAGCTAAAATTAAATTCCTACTTAACTGTGTATTAGCAGATATCTAGTAGTCATTTACAATGTATATTGTACAATGTATAATCAAAAGTACTTTATTCATGTAATCCTTTTAATGTCTCTAAAATAGCTGCTTTTTGTCCTGATTAAAAAAATCAAGTTGGAGAATTATGAAGACTAAACTGAAGTACACACAAGTAATTTTTAATATATTTTTTTCTTGTTTTCCAGCAGCATTTAAGTTGGTTTATTTATTGCATCTTTATAATATTTAAGCTACCACTTGAAAATGGGAGAATTTTTAGTAGGAATCTTGATTCGTATCTGCCTTGGAAAGCAATGAGGCCTTGGATGTCCCTCTCCAGGGGAGCTACTTGCTGAAGAATGGGGTGCTGCTCTTGGCTAGGGGAAGTCCTCTGAAGCTTGTCTTCCTTCCAGGTTGTTGCTCTGACTCAATGACTTGCTAGTATCCCTGCTCCTTTTCTTGTTTAGTTCTGGGAGATCTACAGGTAGGAACTTTTAAAGAAAGGAAGAGAGTACTTATAGCTGAAGAGACAGAGATCATTTCTGCTTTTCCTCATCTTTCCCTTTTCCTCATCTTAAAAATGTAGTGGAATTTCAGCAATCTGCTGAGAAAGAGAGGCCCTTATTCCCTCTAAAATCAGGAACGAGACAAGGATGCCCACTCTCTCCACTCTGCTAAAAACATAGTATTAGAATTCCTACCCAGAGTAATAAGGCAAGAAGCAAGCATAAAGAGGATCCAAAGGGAATCTAAGATTCCACCTCACTGCAGTTAGAATGGCCATGATCAAGAAATCTACTAACAACAGATGCTGGAGAGGATGTGGCCAGGAGGGATCACTGCTACAATGTTGGTGGGAGTGCAAACTCATTCAACCACCATGGAAAGCAGTATGGCAGTTCCTCAAAACACTAAACATAGAGCTCCCCTATAACCCAGCAATTCCACTACTTGGCATTTACCCAATTGTTCAGAAACAAGAACATACTGAATCCACTTCCACAGTGATGTTCATTGCAGCACTATTTACCATAGCAAAGATATGGAAGCAATCCAGATGCCCCTCAGTTGATGAGTGGATCAACAAGGTGTAGTATTTATACACAATGGAATTCTATGCTGCTGTCAGAGAGAACGACATCGCCCCATTTGTAAGGATATGGAAAGACTTAGAAAAATCATATTCAGTGAAGTAAGCCAGACACAAAGGAACATAGGCTCAATGGTTTCATAATCAGTAAAAACACTGAGCTGTCCTAGAAGAGATTTACAATGGAATAAAACCTAGATACATAAGGCCATATAGTATGATATTAAATGAAAGGACCTCCAGGATATAGAAACAAAAGCCATATAATGAGTGAGTGTTTTCCTTAATGTACTATGTTATCTCTCATCTCTTTTGCTGTCTCTTGGCTATCTCATATTGTTACAGTATTTCACCTTGTTATCTGATATATTGTATATATGTTTATTTGGTTATTTGAAATCGGATAGGAAAGGGGGGAAAACAAGATGAGGGGCGGGGGTGGGGGAAGGGAAATGGGGACCAAGACATGAGAAAGGGTATCAATGTTTGTGAAGTAATGCACCCTATATCTGGTGAATATAATATAACCCCTCTATTAATTACAATAAAAATACATGAAAAAAGCAAAGAAAGGGAGGCCCTTATTCTTTTTCTTTTCTCTTAATTTATTTTTTGCCATGAACCGGGCCTACTTTGCTGTAATAATTTGTGTGCACACTCTTGCATTGATGGGTTTGCTGAATGTGCCATTTGCAAACTCCTGTTGACCTGGTCTTGCACTTCAGTGACCTGTGGGCATTGTCTCCCCAATTTGGGCTCCGGGAAGAGGGAAGAGTAATTAACACCAATGGATGAGATGGCTGTGGATTGAAATTTCCTATGGCTGAAAAAAATTAAGCAACAGTGTTGGTTTCCTTATTGTGCCCTACCAAGAGGAGGTCTGTGACAGATAGAGGCCAAATTGCACATCTAGAATAAAACAGGGGCAGACTCCCAGGGGGAAGACACTCTAATTGGTGATGGTAGTTGTCAAATTTGCCAGTAACTGTCACTGTGGGGGTGACCTTTCTGGAGGATTGTTTTGAAAAGTATATTCTTCTCAGTGTACTGACCCTTTGAAATTATGAAATATGTAGGGAAAAACACGACTTTCATCCTCTGAAAGTCACTGTCATTATCTGTCTTTCGTTAGTTTTGAGGGAAAAAAAAACTAGGTTTCATCTCCGTGTCTCTCTAAACCTTGTCAGTCATTTGAAAACTGTGTAATTACAGTAGTGAAGAGAGATTTAGGTAGACAACACATCAAAATAGTTTAAGGAAAAAAATTTATGTGTATTTATCAACATAATTTGACATTTCACCTGTAATTGCATTACACAAATACAAAGCAATCACATAATTTTATCTAGTCTTTAAGATAAATCATAAACAGGAAAAAGAAAAGAAATAATATCACATAGTACATTAAGAACAGCAATCAAGCATCCCTGAAATCCTTTTACCTGAAAGCAGTTCAATTACTAGATTTTGCCATTTGGAATTTTTCATTTTATATCTTATGTTAAGGCTATGACTTTGCTGAAATAATTATCAATTTTATGTTGGGTATCAATAATCAAATGTGAGGCTTACTAGGTAGTATGCATGTCAGTATTGTCAAATACCATTTCAGACATCATTATTTATCCAAGAAACACTATTGCTATTAGATTGTTTGAAGGTATTTCAGAATGTTTATAAGCTGATCTACAAAGAGTAGGTTGAACTTTCAGTTAGTTTTTTTTTCTTGAAAAGATGAGTGAGAATATTACGAGGAGGAAGGAGTGATGAAAGAAAATAGTAGAAATATATGTTTTGTGCTTATGGTATTTTTCTCTGAAGTACTGGATATCATGCATGTCTGACTCGCTTCTTCCTATTCTTGGGTAATGCTATCCAGACATTGTGGTCCACTAGATAAACGACTGATTCTTTATTCTTAAATGGGGTAACTTCCAACCAGTGACAATTTAAATATTCTAATAATTACAGTTCTTAGCTCCCATCGCAGAATGCTAATGGTAAGGACCGTTAGGAACAAGACTAATTTCTCTTTCTGAAAAATGCCCAAATTGATTTGAGAAGGTTAATGGGTTGAAACCCCTTGAACTCTAGATAGACTTACCTTTACTTTGTCCTTTTCCTTCCTCTTATTTCTTTTTTTTCAATTTTTTATTGTAATTAGTAAAAGGGTTACATGATATTTGCCACATAGAAGGTGCATTAATTCACATACAATAATACCCTTTCACATGCCTTGGTACCCATTACCCTACCCCCCGCCCCCCCACCCGTCTTGGTTTTCCCCCCTTCCCTATCAAATTTCAAATAACCAAGTACAACTAAATTCAATATATCAGAAAACAAAGTGAGATACTATAACAATATGAGATAACCAAGGGACAGCAAAGGAGATGAGAGACAACATAGTACATTAAGGACAACAAACATTCATTATATGGCTTTTGTTTGAATATCCTGGAGGTCCTTTCAATTAGCTTCATACTATATGGCCTTATGTATCAGGATTTTGCTCTATTGCAGATCTCTGCTGGTAGAGCCCAAGGTTTCTACTGATTATGACAAATGAGGGAAACCATTGAGCCTAAGTTCCTTTGAGTCTGGCTTACTTCACTTAATAGGATTTTTTCTAAGTCTTTCCATTTCCTAACAAATGGGGCAATGTCATTCTTTCTGACAGCAGCATAGAATTCCATTGTGTACAAATACCACAACTTGTTGATCCACTCATCAACTGAGGGACATCTAGGTTGGTTCCATATCTTTGCAATGGTACATAGTGCTGCAATGAACATTGTTGTTCTAGTGGATTTAGTATGCCCTTGTTTCTGGATGGTTGGGTAAATGCCAAGTAGTGGAATTGCTGGGTCATAGGGGAGTTCTATGTTTCGCCTTTTGAGGCACTGCCACACTGCTTTCCATAGTGGTTGAACGAGTTTGCACTGCCACCAACAGTGTAATAGTGATCCCTCCTGGCCATATCCCCTCCAGCATTTGTTATTATTCGTTTTCCTGATCCTGGCCATTCTAACTGGAGTGAGGTGGAATCTTATAGTTGTTTTGATTTGCATTTCTTTTATGACCAGAGATGTTGAGCATTTCTTCATGTTTCTATAGGCCATTGTTGTTTCTTCTTTAGAGAAGACTCTCTTTAAGTCTTTGGCCCATTTTTTAATGGGATGGTTGTTAATTTGGAGATTAGTTTTGGAGTGATTCAATTTTTTGAGTTGTTGATATATTTTAGATATGAGGCCTTTGTCCGTTGTTTGGTTGGTGAAGATCTTCTCCCACTCTGTAGGCTTCCTGATTAGTTTACTAGCTATGTCCTTTGCCATACAAAAGCTCCGCAGTTTAATGCAGTCCCACTTACCCAGCCTTTCTCTGATTTGTTGTGATTCTTGGTCCTTATTAAGAAAGTTTCGACCTGTGCCAAGGAGGCCTAGTGTATCTCCTAATCCTTCCAGTAAAGGTTTCAGTGTGTCAGCTTTTACCTCCAGGTCTTTGATCCATTTGGAGTTAATTCTAGTGCATGGTGACAAAGAAGCATCCAACTTTAGTTTTCTGCAGGTGCTTAACCAGTTCTGCCTGCACAACTTGTTGAAGAGGCTGTCTTTCTTCCATTGTATTTTTTTGGCTCCCTGGTCAAAGATTAGGTGGCCATAGGTCTGTGGTTTAATATCTGGGTCCTCAGTTCTATTCCATTGGTTTTCAGGCCTGTTCCTATGCCAGTACCAAGCTGTTTTGAGAATTATAGCTCTGTAATAGAGTCTAAAGTTTGGAATGGAAATTCCTCCAGCGCTGTTCTTTCTGCTTAGAAGTGTTTTTCCTATACGGGGTCTTTTATTATTCCGTATGAAATTTTGAATTGCTTCTTCTATTTCTTTAAAGAATGCCATTGGGATATTGATGGGTATTGCATTGAAGTTGTAGATAGCCCTTGGCAAGATTGTCATTTTCACAATGTTGATTCTTCCAATCCAGGAACATGGGAGGTTTTTCCATTTCCTTAGTTCTGCTTTAATTTCCTTTTTCAGGGTTTTAAAATTTTCATCAAAAAGTTCCTGGAGGATGCCCCGCTCAAGAATTGAGGGGGGAGAGATGCTGGCTCCTATTTTCCTGTACACCCTACCCACTTTTGTAAGGCCGGGTCCCAGCGCCCTCCACTCTCCAGATCCAGTGGCCTGGGAGAGGAGTCTTAGCGTCCGCCTGCTTGTCAGTCTCCAGTCAGAGGGCTGGGAGTTAAGCCCGTTGGGCGGGTGGAAGTTGGGACAGCCCCGCCTCCCTTGGTGGGGTGCTGGTCTTAGGTAGCCCACCTGTCATTCTCCAGTCAATGGCCTGAGGGAGGGGGCTGTTGAGGGAAGGGACAGGATTCTTAATTCCTTGCCCCCCTACTCCTGCCAGTCTTTCTCGGGTGGGATGAAGGGGTCTGAGTTAAGTTCTATTGCTTGGCACCCGCCCTGCATTCCTGATGGGTTTAGGAACTCGGTGTATTACTCATGCCTCTGTGTTCCATCTGTGTGTGTTCCACGGTGGTGGGGAGTCTTCTACTCCCCTTGGGTCTCCACCACCGCCTGTGTTCCGCGTCTGGGTTCTGCTGCTAACTGTTCTGGTTCTGCGTCTGGGTTCCATTGCTTCCTCTGCTCGCTCACTGGCCAATTCTATGCTGGTTTCTGCAGGGGTCGGGCTTCCCTCTGCCAGCCCCCAATTTTCGCAGCTTGGAGCCGGCCGAGAGAGTTGGGGGCGGGGTCCTCGCGTTCCGAATTCTTTGCGAAAGTTGGATGTGAGCTTTATCTGGATTTCTTTTCCACTTTGAGTCCTTCTCTGTTACTTTTTAAGTTTGTTGGTGTAGATTTCTTAAGATAATTGGCTCGTGGGACTCCCTGGTTCTCTCTTTTTGTGAGAGAGAACTAGGCAGCATCCCTATTGTCTCGACACCATCTTCTGTCCTCTCTCTCTTTTATTTTTTAAAATCACTGTTTAACCAGGGGAGTAATTGTAGCATGGTGCAAAACAGGAAATCGTTCAGAGCGATAGGGGTTCTCATCCTACTCAACTACAAAGCCAAAGGAGAGGAACTGATGGTAATGTTTTCTCTATGCTTTTTAAACTTTTCCCTTTGTTAGGGACACTTCTTGCTTCCCTTCTGAGAGAGCATACAGAACTTAATTCATTACTATGTCATTTTGAAAGGCTTTGCATTTTGAGTGCAAGCACCTCAACCCTTATCTTCTTTGTGTTTTAAAATAAATTCATTGTATATATACTTACCATATGTATTTATGTATCTATTTATCTATCTATCTGGCGAGAGAGAGAGAGAGAGAGAGAGAGAGAGAGAGAGAGAGAGAGAGAGAGAGAGAGAGAGAGAGGGAATATTATCACATTTTACACTAATGGATTCAAAACTAAGTGTTGGAAAATGTAGCATTAGGAAGTCTGAATCTTGGACTTACAAGGTTACCAGTGATGGAGACTTGATTATATCACTCCTGGGTTCTGCCGCTTCTTAAGTAAATGCAGGACCTCTTCTTGTCTCATAGCTGGTGGGAGTCATACAGCACTAGTCTGCTCTTGGAAAGGCACAAAATCACTCAGAGAGAGAGAGAGAGAGAGAGAGAGAGAGAGAGAGAGAGAGAGACAGGGACCGAGACAGAGAGAGAGACAGAGAGAGAGACAGAGACAGAGACAGAGACAGAGAGACAATGAGAGAGAGACAGAGACAGACAGAGACAGAGACAGACAGAGACAGAGAAAGACAGAGAGAGCAAGAGAGAGAGACAGAGACAGAGACAGAGACAGAGACAGAGATAGAAAGAGCCAGAGCCAGAGCCAGGAGGGAGGGAGAGAGACAGAGACAGAGACAGGAGGGAGGGAGAGAGACAGAGAGAGAGAGAGCAAGAGAGAGACAGAGACAGGAGGGAGGGAGAGAAAGAGAGACAGAGACAGAGACAGGAGGGAGGGAGAGAGAGACAGAGGCAGAGACAGAGACAGGGAGGGAGAGTGTGTTCATGTACATGCATGTGTCTGTGGTGCCATATTAGATGATGAGAAAACACCATGTTCAGGACAGAAATTTATCTCTCAGATATCCTTAAACTTACAGCTGTTCTTACAAAAAAAACTGAATAGTTCTAGAAATCCCTCTGTAACCCTCACTTTGCATTAAGAACTAAGGATTCTTCCTTTCCTTCTTCCAGAAGGCCTTCTACCATGAGATGTCTACCTTACCATTTCTTTTGGTGACTGTCCAGGAGTATTAATTTCCTTTCTACTCCTGGAGCACTTCAAGTTTCCCCGACCAGTTCCTTTTATAAGCTGCAATGAAGCTTTTCCAGTACTGCTGTCCATTGTCTTCTTCCTATCCTCTGTCTGTTACCAGTCTAACTCCTTTTAGATCATTATAATCTTAATGACTTAACCTATTCCTCCAATTTATAGTTTTCCTTTCCTTTATAATCCCAACTTGTAAAACAGCGCCAATTCGTTTTAGATAAAATGCCCCATTAATAGTGAGAACTGAGGTTTATAGTTATATTGACAGTATTCTGTGTTATGTTTAATACATAGTAACTCTCAATAAATATATTTGATTAGATAAACAGCAGCATAAGACTAAGATTGGAATTTAAAATGCATTGGCAAAGTAAGGAGTTGTATTTTTCTTGATATAAAATACAAAAGGATGCACCTAAGAGTTGAAAGATGAATTTAAATGCATACATTTTGAAAATTTGTGTCTCCAGATCTTCATATGTTGTTTATTCACTTTGCATGCCTCTGCCACCTCTCTTTTCCTATCTCTTTATACATCTGGCCTTATTTATTTATTTATCTTTGCCAGTCCTGGGTTTAACTGAGGACCTGAGCACTGTCCTTTGGCTTCCTCAAGGTAGAGCTCTACCACTTGAGTCACAGCACCACTTCTGGCTTTTTTCTGTGTATGTTGTACTGAGGAATCAAATCCGGGTCTTGGCTCATATTAGGCAAGCACTCTACCACTAGGCCAAACTTCTAACCCTCTGGCCTCCATTTATAAACCTCTGGCTTTTGTTAACCCCCATGTATGTTCCAGATCTGGGTATCTACCAGTGTCCACAGGGATATTTTCTCATATTTTTAGAACGAGGCTCCATCTTTTTTATGGTGTTGTTGCACTCTGTTTGCAAAAATCCCTCACCTTGCATTCTCTTAGCATTGAAGTATTGACTCTGTGCAATGAGGTATTGACTCACACTTGAGGCTGATGGGGTCATTGCCTTATCACTTTGGCCTTAGAAGAGGCAAGAGATTGACTTGATAATGTCAGTTTAATAGGAGTTTTATTCCTATTTGATTAACAGGGGCAAGACCCCTGGACAAGAGGGCTCAAGTAAACTTCTCTGGCTGACAATGTTTGATGTCGGTTGTCATACATCATGGCTGGGGAAATTAAGTATGGTCTGTGCTAGTCCACTGGGAGAGGATAACAGAAACCGTGCTTGGTCTCTGGACTCTGACATAGGAGGCTTTTTTTTGTTTGCTAGTAATAGTCTCTTTGTGCTGTAATAAACTATACCCCCAAAGAATACAGCTTTTTGCTTAATTGTTGAGTTCTGATGAATCATTGCTGCTGAGAGTTATATGGGAAACCTCTTCATATTATAGTACATATTCAACATAGAAGGTCCCTATGGAGGGCAGGGTGTACAGCTGTGCATGGAGCAGATAGGAAGGAGTTCTTTCTTCAATGAGCTTTCCATCTGGTGATGAAGCAGCCAGTTTGCATGTGGAAAGACACAAATGTTTACCAGTGAACGGTATGGAATCAAAACAGTCAGAATAAAGTGGTAGGCAGATCTCTGCTTCTTGCTAACCATGGGACATATTTGGGAGATGGTGTACATTTGAGTTAACATATATGTTCAAAGTGCACCAGGTTCCAAGTAGACATTAGACACTCAGTAGATGCTGGTGACTTAAATAAAATCCAGCGCTTCCTCCTCTTTCTACAATTTTTCTTATTTGGAAAATTGCCTGAGTAGGATGAATTTAGAAAGGCAAAATGCATGCACTTGTAGTGTGTGTTTGTGTGTGTGTGTGTGTGTGTGTGTGTGTGTGTGTGTGTGTGTGTGTACAGTTATAGAAGGCATAGCTGACTTTTGAGAAGAAAGAGCTTCTCTACTTTGCTAACTTGGGTTTTGAATTGCTGTTCATTCTGACTAATCATGACTAAATACTTTATATTGCCATTTAGTTTTATACAAGCATATGTGGAATGTAAATGTCACAATAAACACGAAAGTCTTTTCTCCACGTTGAAGATTATGTTGAAGAAGCACAAGCTTGCTTTTGATTCCTGATACTATGAGCAATGTCTGCATTTAATTTGCTAGTGTAAGATAATGTGGTCATCTTTTATTTTCCAGATTGAAGCTGGCCACAGGATTGTTCCAGCAGTGCATTCTGGACCCTCCCTTGGCCTAACAGTCCACACTTCAGACCCTGGCACACGTGAGTAATGATCACGTTCACTTATCAGTATTTTCCTAACACACTAGACTTTGCTTTTTGAAACATCTTCCCAAGACATTGGCCAAGTTGGGTGCTAAATAAATGGTGTCATGAACACATTTAAACATTATAACAGTAACAGCATAATCTGTGGTTTCCCAGTTAAAATATTATGACTACACTTTCTTTTTGGTGCACATGCACTCTGTGTTGATTGAGTAGAGAAAAACCTCCTCTTCTTTATATGAGAATTAGCAATTTCACAAGGCTGTGTGGAGTAGGCAGCAATCGTAGCCATGTATTGTGTGTGTGTGTGTGTGTGTTAGACCTTTCATGTGTTGTGTTCTTGTGTGTGTGTGTGTGTGTTAGACCTTTCATGTGTTAGATCTTCTATTTGTACCTGTCAGAAGATGACAGTGATGGAGGAACTAGGCCTAAAAGCTTTGTATATGGTTATTTTCCTACGCTTCTGGGTGGATAGTAGGAGAATAATGACAAATTATTTTTAAGAAAATCATTTCTTGATTGTTTATATTCCTTTAAATAGAAATAGTAATCATTTATTGCATTTTGTTCTTGAAGGAGTGTGGGGGAGGGGTACATGATAGCAAAATGGCAGAATAGAAGCAATAAAGGCCTGGGGTTCAGACAAACAACCATATCCAAAATACAAAGTAGCATTAAATACGATTTTAAGTACAGTTAGATGGACTTGTTATAGTCTACCTTCCATATTTGTTTTTCAGTTGAATGTCTTTAGCCATTATGTTTAATCCTTACAAGTGTCTTTGTTACTCATCTTTTAATCCTTGCCTATGAGAGAATTTATGTAATAAATCATGTGATTGAATTGTGTGATAAATCTCCACCTTAGACCCTGTGAATGTGTCTGCTGTCATGACCCCTTCTACTTGGCCTTATGATTATTTGCTTGCATATTTTATGCCCTACTGCACTGTGAACCCTTCCTGTGCTGCAATTAAAGTCTTCTTTTTTAGAGGTTAGTATGATGCTTTTGGCAGAGAAGATATGAATTAAAGTTTTGGATCCATGGGTCTTTGAGCTTCTGTATACAGAGTAACATTATTATCACAGCATGAGTACTGGGTAGTTGTATTGTCTTGAAACACACATTTAAGTTGCTTGTCAGATGTTTACATGCAACATTTGGCCCAAATCTTAGTGTACTGCTCAAGAGTGAGGACTCTGTGATTAGAATGTCTACAGCTCTTTGTTCTATCTCTTAAAAATTGTGTGACCTTGGGAAGAGAACTTAATTTCATAATCTTCCAATCTCTTCTTCTGTACAATGAGATTTATAATAAAATCAAGTTTATGCCATTTTTATGTGTTGAATGCTATTAAAGCTAGGCATTATTAATACTGACTTACTGATAAATTTATTCTAGTCATATCTGCAATACTTTTCCTATTTTTATTACTTTCAATAGAATATTTTTATCCTCATGGTCACTCCTTATTTCTAAAGATTTGATGGCTGGTTTTTCCAGGAGAGAGAGAGAGAGAGAGAGAGAGAGAGAGAGAGAGAGAGAGAGAGAGAGAGAGATCTTTCTTTGCACTGAAAGCAGTGATGATTTCCCAGCATACATCCATTGCTTGGCTCCTGGTTGAGAAGTAATTACTTTGGCATTATCTCCTATGGCATTTGCCATCTTCTGGCAGCATCTCTGAAATGATCCAACTCTTCTGTAGTCTGCCAGTAGTTTATATTTTTATTGGCTGTATTTCCAATTCAAGTTCTCTCTTCTACATTGGAAAATATGGCTGATTTCAGGAGACTTGATAATTACAGGAATCTTTAGCTTGCACTACCGAAAAGTATCTATTTTACTTTGTGAAATCCTGTTAAATGTGAGAGAAAGAACCCCTTAGAAAGGAGAGCAGAATATTGTGATACCATAAATTTTGGTTATGCATCATTTGTTAACACAGAAATTATTGGAAGTGATTCAACTTTGTAATTTCTATACCACAAATGACATACAAAGGATGCAACTCCTGATTACTCATAGGCAGGGAGGTTCGAATCCAATTTATATCTCCCAAAAGTTTTTGGAAATCATTCAAGGTCTTTAAATTATCTTTTCGCAACTGCTAATTTAATGGAATAATTTTTTGGGCTGTTATTCTACTTCCCAAATAATGTACAATATTGTTCTTCTGTACCTTTTCTGGGGCTATAAATAATCCTTTCTTTTCCAGACACTTTATTAATAAAATAAAAGCCTCATTCAATACCCTTTGATCTTTGGAAGCCAACAAAATATCATCCATATAGTGTAAACACCGTACTGATGAAAACTTTTCCTGCACATGACTTAAAGCTGCATGTACATACAATTGACACAATGTGGGGCTATTGGCCATTCCCTGAGGTAACACAACCCATTCAAATCGCTTATCAGGGCTCTCTTGATTAATGGAGGGCAGGGTGAATGCAAACCTACAAGTATCCTTATTATTTAAAGGAATAGAAAAAAAGCAATTTTTTATATCCAGAACAATTATGGGCCATTCTTGAGGCAAAGTAGAAAGTAAAGGCAGTCCTCGCTGAACAGGCCCCATGATTTGCATTTGATTATTAATTGCTCGCAAATCATGTAATAGTCGCCATTTCCCAGATTTCTTTTTAATAACAAATATGGGAGTATTCCAAGGCGACACTGAGGGGCGTACATGTCCTAACTCCAATTGTTCTTGTACCAATCCTTGGGCAATAGCCAACTTTTCGGAGGGAAGGGGCCACTGAGGAACCCATACAGGGTCCTTGAAAAACTGGGCATTTGAGACAAAGTTTCTTTTGTACGTGTTTTCACACTTCTGGAGCTCGGGAGCGTCCAACACCCATAGCAGGCAGGGTAGGAGGAGGGGGGAAAGGAGGGGGCGGGGGAAGCGTCTCAAAATGAGGAGTTTCCTTGCCCTGTATTAAGGTCCAACCTCTTACGCGACCTTTTCCAGTCTGAGATAGCACTAAGCCGGGATACTGCACCTAATGCAGGCTCTTCTGGGTCAGACTCCTCCTGCATATTTTCAGGTGGCAAGGGGGGATAAATCGAAGGAATTTTTCTATCCTCCCCCGACTTCTTACTCCTTGATTCTGACCTTTCCTCCTTAAATTCCTCCAATGCCATTTTTCCTTTCACTAGTGCGCCGGAGCAGTGCTCATCAGACAAACAGCTCCTAACTAGTTTCCAAATGGGTTTTACTCCGGGCCCTAGACGTCCTTGATCTGCCGCAGCGTCCAAGTCTCTCCCTAACTTTTCCCGCTGGCAAAGATAGATTTCCCGAAACTGAAAACCAAGGAGCTACCTCCTCCACATTTGACAAGAACAGTCTCAAAGTACTTTGTTTCACTTTTAAATTCTTAGCGCGTAACAGCGCATCCAGGACAATCACTAACTGTGATGATTCTGAGGCTCCCATCTTAAAACTGGAGCTTTTCCCCGCTCTTTCTTTATCTACAGAAAAGAGCAGAAGTAATCGGTCCCCTTTTACCTGGGACTTTAATTGGTCCCTCTTACCCGGGACTTTAATTGGTCCCTCTTACCTGGGACTTTAGTTGGTCCCACTTACCTGGGACTTTAATTGGTCCCTCTTACCTGGGACTTTCCGGTGCACCACCTCGAGTTCTGAAGTCTGTTGGAAGTGAAGGTCTTAGCGTACGGGCGTCCCCGTACGGGCCACCAGCTGTCGCAACTCCCTCGGCCAGCAAGGAAGGACACGACAAAGATAACTTCTTCTTGAGCAGCAGTTTATTCAGCAAGCTAGTACAGCCATGCTGGGTCGACCCCAACTTCCTCAAACATAGACCTTAAATAGGCTTATTAACCAATCACAATTATTTCCTTAAACACTAACATCCAATCAACTACAGCATATCTCCAGCACACTCCGGACACACAGCAATATGGCTACATGCATACTTCCGATCACGCATTAAGGGCATGAACAGTCAAATCTCTTCCTGGAAACTTTTAGACAAACAACTCAGAAAAGCAACCACGGAGGCGGATGTCAGCGCCATCTTGTAATGGCGATTGCAATGGCTCTCTACAATGGTTGTGAGGCCATGTTTTATATATTTGCGCCCAGGCTTACTTTGAACCTTGATCCTAAGATCTCAGCCTCTTGAGTAGCTAGGATTACTGGCGTGAGGTACTGTGTGTGGCTACTACATGTAATTCTTGACTACCTCTCTCTCTTCACCTCTTCATTTGTCTACCCTTTTTCTCTTGACTCCACTCTATCCCTTCCAGCAAATTTTAATTCTCATCAAAGCATACTTTTAGACAGTTTTTTAGAAATTAAAAAGGTCAAAGCAGTTATACCAGGGAATTAAGTAGCAAATTGATTGAAAAAGGGCTTCAAATTTCAAGTCATTAGATCTAGCATCCTGTCTGAGTTCTATTATATGTAGATTCTTTGGCAAATCACTTCCATGTCTTAAGTTCAGTTCCCTAATCTGCAAAATGTATCCAGCAAAGTTGTTAATGAGAAAATGTAATAAATTTAAAAGACCTAATACTTTTCATAACAGTTGATAATAACAAAGATTTTTGCATAATAAGTAAACTTAGTCATCTGAGTTATCTAGAAACCAGTTTACCTTCAGTGTCCCTCAGCCATCTTCAGAAAGGAGTTGAAGGCAGGGAATCTTAGTTCTCACTGGACGAGTTCTGAAGACCACAGTTTTCTGTTTCCCATTCGTTATTTGTACCAACAACTCATCAGGTCATCACAGTCTCTATTACCCTGGGAACGTCAACATATGCATTCTTTTTTCTTAACTGCCCGAGCAAACCTGGCAATGTACCTGATACTTTGCATTCTTTAATCTCAATTTGTCTTTATAACCACCCTGGGAAACCACAAAATAGCACAATTTCAGATGGAGAAACACAAGGTGAGGTCACTCTTCAAGGTCAAAGTAGGTAACAGCATTTAACTCAGAGCTCTTGGCTTCAGCCTGTGTAGTATAACCTTAGGTTGTGATTCTGAAAACAACCAGTTCCTTGAAGATAGAAGTTGTTGAGAGTTATCTTTATCTGGGAAATGTGCAGATGTTGACTGTTGGCTTTATACTTAGGTAGGATTTCACACCAAAATTTGATTTCTTCTTCATACTTTTTCAGTATGCCTATTTTTTTCATTTCCTTCCCAGCGACTATGTATACACATTTAGAAAATAATACTTTTAATTGAGTACCTTTTATTGAAATTTTACCTCCTTTCAGGTAATGCCAGGGAACCAAGAAAAGCTTTTTACTAATTATTTGAGGCTGAGTTTCAGCCTTACTGACAGTCAGGCTGGACCCACAACTATTGTTCATGCAAACAGAGTTCTGTTTTTAGAAATAGTGACTCATTAGAAAACAATGTGACTTGTCGGTCCAGTGGTTTGAAAATAAATGTGAAGGGACAATAGAAAGCTAAGAAGCAAACACTTGTTTTGTCTTCTGACTTTGAAAGCATTCTTGGCAGACACGAACAGTTTCCTTTTCTGAGTTTGCAAAGGGTGTTTACAATTAACTTACACACCTCCAAAGCTCACCACAAAGACTGGTTGGCTTTGTGAAAGCAGATGCGGAAAGTCTATCTCTCTTTCCTTGACTCTTAGTAAAGGTTCTCTATGAGATGTGTTTAACAGCATTCATCCACGGAACTGCCCATTTCCAAATTGAACTTACTGCAAAAAGTGAAAAGGAAAAAGTACTTACAGACAGAAAACCAGAAAATCTGGCAGTGTCATTAATTAGTTGAGCCTTTGGTTGTATGTTACAATCTTTCTGATATTTATGATTAGATTATTTATTTAACCGGTCTACATCAGATCCATATGATGTGCCAAAACTGTGCACATCTCTGTGGGGGAAGAGCATGGATAATATAGCCGAGAGATGAGAGCAGGCGTATGTTGATTAACTTGTATATAAATACAATGGTAACAAGTACATGCAAATATGTTAATGGAAATACGATAGATTTAAGGGAAAACTCAACAAATGTAATTCCTTAAGAAGGCAAAGTCAACATTTAACAAAGTTAACACCAGAAAACAAGTTCTTGAAAGGGCTGGGGGGTCATCAGAAGAAAGGAAGGAGGAATGCAGGGGAAAATAGGGGGAGGATACAGCCATGAATTAAATGTATTTCCTACCAAATTAAGAAAAGTGAGGGAAGAGGTGAGTTGGGAGTGCTGGGTAAGAATTTTGAAAGGACTGACATTGATCAAGAAGCAGTGTATTCATAAACTGTTATGTTAAATGGCAACTCCTTTATGCAATTACTTAAAGACATTTAAATGGGTTTTAAAAAGAAAATGAAAGGTATCAGAAGAAAGACAGTGATACCCCTCCAGTCTAGTAGGCTCTGTAAAGTGTATTCCATAGTCTGAGACAATGAAAGCTGGAGCACAGCTGTCTGATACCTCTCCACTCCTCTGGTGGTCAGGTTGGAGACTTCACAGGAACATGGAGAAATCTCAAAACCTAGGCAACATGGACATATCTGGAGATCAGGTATTTGGAGAATTTTGATAACAGTAAATAAAAACTCATAGGTATATCTACCACTCTCACAGGAACTTTTAAGAGGCCAAATATGAAAAAATAAGCCCAGTATCTTCTAAAAGGTATATTGTGATACAAATACCTTGACTTTATTACATGATACTAACATCTCAGCTTCTTTTTCTTCCTTTGTCCTGGACACTAGGATATTTGATAAATTTTGCTGTTCTTTGATGGTTGTAGTCCATATACCAAAAAGCAATTCTGTGAAATTGGTTAGGCCATTCTGCCTTGCAGTCAATATCAATTTGTTATATATGGATTGGAGAGTGGAAAATTGCTTAATGGCAGAGTCCTCGAATGTTTCAGAATCAAGTTTTCAATCTTCACCCTTGTTGAGATTCCAATATGTGTTACTTTAATTCAGTCAGAAAAACCTGATGGTCTCATTTCTTTGTCTTCAGCTAATCACTGGAAGTTTGGGTTGAAAAACAAACTTTGGACCAGACAGAGAAACACAGTAAAAAGTTAGCACTTTTATTTTTTGGTCAGTGGGGCTTGAACTCTGGGCCTGATCGCTGTCCCTGAGCTTTTCAGGCCAAAGCTATTATTGCTCTACCAGTGAGCCCCAAACCACTTTCTAGTAAAATGTTAGAAAAAAGCTTTGCAGGCACCCTGGTGGGACCATGATGCAGAGGGACTCTTCACTTCAGTAGCCGTGAGTGAAAGTGGAAAGATACATTCTCGGAGGACATACCTTCCTTTCACTAGGCCTTCCCCCTTGAACGTTCCACCATGTCCCAGAGCATCACAGGCTGATCACTCAGCCTTTAACACAGGCATTTGAAGCATTTAAGGTCCAAACTATAGAAATCTTCTTATATAAACAGTTACATACAGAATTAAAGAGAGAATGCATTGTAGTAGACCTGGAAAATACATTAATCTTCTTACTTCATATATGCTTATAAGACCAGAAAGATTTTTTTATATTTGGGTGAATTCAATAAAAAAATGAGTCATTTGCTGATTTACCAATCTGGCATGGTTTAGTACATTGAATTCGGTAGCAAAGAAAGCCCTAGGATTCCATGGTGATTAACACAAGTATAATGGATTGAATAATGTACACAGAAATTTGAATTTTATATTTAATGGATAACTTCACAATAGAAAAAGCAAACATTTTTCTAGAAGGTTCCTATAGACATTTTAAGCTACTTGAAAAATAAACACATATTGGGGCTTCGTAAAGTTTTCTCCATGTTAGAGTCCCCCAATTTTTTCTTGGCATTTTTATGAAAGGTTTACCAGTAAAAGGTAAAAGTGTAGCATTTTACATCATTCATATGAGAGATCAAATCACAGGTATAGTAAAGCAGAAAGAATAACACTTGAGGCCCAGTGGAGTAGGTAAAAAAATCTATCAGTGCTCTGCTGAAAAAAGTAGGAAAAATGTTTAAATCGTAGTTTTGGTGCTCCTTTCAAGAGGCACAGCAGTGAGAACAACTGGCTCTGATAGGAACTCAGAAGCTTGCCTAAGCTCAGAAACATTTCCACATAGGGTCCTCATAGCATTTCCCCTCAGTCGTCTTCCCCTATACTGGTTTCTGGGTTATTTCTGAGCACCAAATGACTCTGTAGGGAGAAAAAAACTGTTGCCAAAACTGTTGCTGTGGTGTTAGTGTTAGATGAATTAGTATGACTTCATTTACTTCTTTTTTTTTCTTTTGTCTTACTGCACACAGAAGGTTATCTTTCCCTGGTAATAAAAGTGGAATTTTATGTGCTTTTGATATGGTAGAAAGTACCCTTTGTGCATTATTGCATTTAAGTCATATAATAAAAATGAAGATCATATTATTGTATACTATACTGAAGGAAATATATCCAGTAGATTATACCGTATAGATCACGTACATGTAGCAGTGAATTTGTACTACAATTTGAATTCAGGACCTGAATTGCTTGGCTGGAGCTCTACTAATTGATATTTCTGTAGTTATTTTGGATATGAAGTCTTTTATACTTTTATACTTGAATTGGCTCTCAGCCAAAATCTTCCATATCTCAACCTCCTGAGTAGATAAACTTACAGGCACAAGCCTCAACCAGTCTCATCTGTTTTATTTATTTTTTTAAATCAGATACACGTTCTTGCTTTGTGTTCCCAAATCCTCAACATTATGAATACATAAACATTCCCAGCACAATTTCATGTCAGTAGTAAATAGTATCAATGACAAGATAATAAAAATCAACATAAGCGAAATGATTTTGCATCTTGATAGTCATCTCCCATTTTTAGAACAGTATTAGAAATCAGAGCACTTGTGAGTAAACAGTCAGGAGTCACTTACCAAATCACATTATTTTTAATGATTAATATTTCTTAAAATTGGACCTGCAACGTATCACTCAGTGCCTTTTCCCTGAAGCCTGTCATGCTCACATGTCTTATGTCCCCTTGTGAGGCTCCTCATGAGGGATTGCTCATTGCTGACTCAAGGGGCTGGACCACAATGATGATGCAGGAGTGGAGCCCTGCATGCTTCCCAAGAGCAGGAAGATTAGTCAGCCTCTTCAGTTCATAAGACTCAAGCTGTCATTGACACTTGGACTCATGGTGAGCAGTTATAATCCAACTAGTTTTATATGAAAGTGCTACGGAACAAATAGGTTTTGCTGTGCTTTCCTTTATAACTGGAAATTTTCCTAAGAATGCACAAAACTTGGCTGTGATGATATAATGCATACATACGCCTGTATGTATGTGTATGTGCACACACACACACATATATATGTATATATATATATATATATTAGAGTCACATATTGCTGCTCAGCATCTCACTGTTAGACATCTTGGAATTTGGTCCACTTTCTCAAAAATATTCCATCTGCATATGGGCTTTTCAATGGTGAAGCACTGAGCAAGATAATCATAATTTATGGCATAGAACTACTGAGAAATTATTCTTTTTTTTCTAATCCATCCCCTACAGAGAACACAGGCAGATAAAGATGCACTACTTCTCTGAAAGGCTCATGTATAATGTAATAGAATAATACTGAGTTTGATTCTTCACTTACAGCCAAGCTTGGAATAATGAAACAATTTCCAAAACTTCACATGGGAAAAAATTTTCTTTGAGCTACATCTATTGGAGAAGAGAGAGAGAAGAGGGTGGGTATGCCTCACTCTCACTTATTCTGATTCATTGGTATACAATTGACCTAGAAGCCGATCATAATATTAAATAGTTATAATCTTGTATGAGTTAGTAAACAAAACTGCTCTGAGCAAAGGGTCAGCTCTTAAGCAGCAACAAGTCATGGCCCAAGCCAGTAAACAAAATATGTCTGACTTACAGATAGATTGCTATGCTTGCCTTTGAAGCTAGATATTCAAGTAACCTGAATTTAATTGTAAAAGCTATGGAATGATATTTTCACACACATATACTGTGTGCCCAGTAATCTAAGCTACACTACTGATCAAAACTATCATCGGTGCTCTTTCTGGTAATACATGCGCCTGCTGCTCTTATCATGATAAGCTTCCTTTATTATTTGGTCCAAACCCATGATATCTGGCATTTACCTCATCATTAATCTTTCATTATTGTTGGAATAAACAGTGATGTGATGAACATCCATTAGTGTAAAAATGTGCTGAAATGCAATCACATTGTTAAGATTTCTTGTACTTATTGGCTAAAGTATCCGACAACATTTGATTTTTTTTATCAAATTCAGCTTAATGTATTTGGAATCCATTTTTGGTAACTGTGATACAAATGCCTTAGGATTATTTTTTAAATAACCAGAAAATTAACCAAGGACCATTAGGAAGTTCATCTGTCCTTTGGTGGCCTAATGTGTCCTTTACACTCATTTAAATTTTTTATTTTGTTTCATTTCATTAATCAACCTTGGTTTACATCCTCACTGTGATGAGGTAAGAGGTCACAGAGAGAGAGAGAAAGAGGTGGGGGAGGGAGAGAGTGAGAGATATTTTGGAGGACATTCTCAGTTATCAGTTGCTGAAATGCCTATTTAATCAAGCAATCTGATTTCTCAGGAGAATTTTACCTCCTGAATTCTAAATGCATGCTGACTGCTTTTCATAATGCACAGATATTTTTAAGCTTTTTTTAGTCTAATTCTTGCAGAGAGCAGAAGTGGCAAGAGCAGTAAGGCAGTCTGCTTTCCAGGGTGGTATCTCTTGATGTTTGAAGCCACACTGGCTGTGAAGGAGCAGAGAAGAGGGCTAGCCACCAGCTTTTCCTCTTGACCACTTCTAGTGTCGCCTAGGTCAAACTGATTAACCTTAAGAGACCCATTTCTCAGTAAAGTGAAGCTACCTACAGTTCTTATACTATGAATGCTTCTAAGAAAAGGTGGGTTTTTTGCACCTTTGAATTCTAAGTTGTCACAGGTGAATTTCAGATTATTGGAAAATGAGATTGGCAGTGGTAAGGATGAACCTAGAAGTCAATCAGAAGAAAGAAAATATCTTTTCTTGCCTAGGCTGGCATCTAAGCATAATTCTCAGGCCTCAGCCGACTGAATAGCTAGGATTACTGGTGTGAGCCACCAGTATATATGCATATGTGTACATATAATTAGTTTAGGCTTTCTATTTCATTAATTAGTATTATCTTTAAGTAGTTGTACAAAGTAGTTATTCAGCATAGCAGCTTATGGATACAGCACGTGTTGATCAGTGTCACCCTGCATTTGGAATTTTTTTCCAAGAATTGAGGTGATATTATCAAAACTAAACAGAATGAAAGGAAGAAAGAATAAGAAGAGAAGAGCAAGTGGAGAAGTTCATGTTTGTTTGCCTTTGTCATTCTGCAGCTGCAGTTTCAGAGTAGGTCTAAGATTCTGGATGGATTTTCCCAGCCTCTCTGCCCTGTGTTATCAAATAATCTTGAGAATAGCATCCCCTGAGCCCTGGGACAGGAGAAAATGCAGCCCAGGTGCTTCCTCTGCCTCCATTGGAAAAGTGAATCCTTGGCCAAAGGCACAGGCTTCTGTTTCACAGCTAGCCCCACCCCTTATTCTGCAGGGTAGCTGTCAGCTCCGATTAGCCTTTCTGACTGAGATTCATGAGCTGTATGAACAGTCTTCTTCCTTCAGCCCTCCTCCTCCAGCTGCAATAGTTGGCTATCTTTACTGTCTGATGAGCTGTCATAGCTGGCTGATGGCCCTGTTGTCCAATCAGCATCCCTCGTATGCAAACCCCAGACTGACCTTGCTTTGTCTTTGCTTTTCCTATCCCTCTGATCCTCCTGTAGTTGAACCTTCTACCCCTGCTGTCTGATCTCACTGCTTCTCTAATCATCCTGGTCGACAGTTTGATTAGCTGCTCCTTCCTCCCTCCCTCTTTTCCTCCCAGCATTTCCTGCTGCTACCAGATGTACTCAGGACCTGCTAATAACTCACCATCGGTTCCTTCTGACCCTCCATTAGTGCTGCTTGATGATCAGCTTAATGTTTTTCCTCAGCAACTCACTGATCTATTACTGTGTCCTATTACCACAGACTCTTGTCCTCCTCCTGATGGCTTCTGTTTCTGTCTCCTACTTGATTTCCCTGTTATTGATCAAACCATTTTGATGGCAGACACATTTTCATATCCCGAGGTTGAGGTAACTTTTGGCAAGTGCATTCTAACTCCAGGTGCTGTCCTTACATCTTTCCCCAATGTTCACTGGTTATCTATGTAACCTGGGCAAATTACTTAACCATTCTGGGGCTTAATATCTTATTTCTCCAATTATTACAGTTATTTATTTAAGTAACAATTATTGAGCAACTACTATGTTAGGTACTGAGCTTCTAAATGAAATATGCATGTGGAAAAGATTAGAGAGAGTCTCTCTCTATGCTTAAAGAGCAGGAGTTGAGCATTATTAGAACACAGTCAAATCACTTTTAACATTACTATTTTTAAGCATCCTTTAATGTTTATTTTCCTCTTAAGCAAGTTACCTTGAGGTATAAATAGGAGGACTTCAGGCCAGGTATTAAGTATGAAGTCATATTTCAAAAATAATGAATGTAATACAGGCTGGAGATACAGGTCAAGTGTCACAGTGCTCTTCCAGTAAGTGTGGGGCCTGAAATTCACCCCCCCCAAAAAAGGAAAACCAAAAATACAAGAGCCAGGAGTTTGGCCTAATGGTAGAGTGCTTGCCTAACATGCACGAAGACCCAGGTTTAATTCCTCAGTACCACATACATAGAGAAAAAGCTGGAAGTGGTGCTGTGGCTCAAGTAGTAGAGGTCTAGCCTTGAGAAAGCTCAAGGACAGTGCCCAGACCCTGAATTCAAGGCCCAGTACTGGCTAAATAAATAAATGAATAAAAGCACTGAAAATCTCCAAAAGTACAAGAAATAAAAAAGTAATGGAACAGGAAAAGATTAGAGGTAGAGAGGCTAATCTCAGTGGACTTATGGAAATCTTATGGAATCTCAGGAATCTTATGGAAAACACAGTTCAGTTTTCAAGTACAGATTTTTGTTTAATTTGATATCTAACAAGGAATACCATGTGGATATTAGGAACTGATACGAAGTTTTAAATATTTTTCTAATCATTTAACAGATAATCAGTATAAAAGGAAGGTAATCTTTTGTATTTTCTTTAGTAAAAATAATAAATTTTATCTTAATGTATTTTTGGTACATTGCATGATTATGAAGTTCTTTCCCAACATTAAGAGCTTTTGTCTTTTATTAAGTCTCTGAAGAAAGTTAATTGTCTTGATTTTCAAACAAGTGTCCTTCTGAAGAAGAACATCTAGAAAATACTCTGTATTCTAATTGAACTGCATAATGGCCTGAATGTGGCTAAAACTAACATCCACAAAGATGAGAAGTATTGTGTTCAAAGATAAGGAGTATTGAAATGCTTCATAGGCAAAGCTGGGTGTCTGGGAGTTATTGATGAACAAAGTCTTGGTCTAAATTCCTGGGTGCCTGATTGCCTCCAGAAAACGCAGGAACATTGAGAGGGATAGAATTTGTTCACTTGAGCATTCTGAAAACTTCCTGAGGACTCTAATAAAAGTTGGGTATAATAGACACATGAAATTGCTCAAAAGCTCATCTTTTGAAGGAAAATACATAAAGCTTGAAAACCTTGAATACCTTTCTGACATTTTGCCATTAACATTACCATCGTTTGTCTCAAACTTATTGTCTTCTTTAGTTCTTGCTTCTGAAATATTTATTAGGGACCTCTCAGCATAGAAGCTCCCCCAATAAATCCTATTTACAACACTCATTTGTATGCTGGTGGAATTGAAAATGTTTTTTGAGGGGCCAGGTTAAAGCAGCTGCTTCACACTTGATTTATAGTTAGCACAAGTCCATTATTAACGTCAACTAACTGCACACTTGAGAAAATAGGTCAGAGATTCTCTGTCTAGAAAAGGGGTACGAAGATCAAATTGCAAAATCCATATGACATATATTGAAGGCTCTCCATCTTCTCTTCGTGAAGACTTACAAGAGTTACTTAAGATTCCAAACAGGCCACCAAGGTTGTGTGGTCAGTAATTCAAAAGGATTGAATTGGGTAAAAACAAAATAAAACAAAACAAAACCCAAAGGAACTTTTTTCACACCGTATAGTGTTATTTATTAATGAGTCAATTCATCCAGCCAATACTTTTCCTTCCCCTCTATATAGACTGCCAATAAGTGGTCTAGGTGCTGGTGAAAAGGCACTGAACAAGAGAAAGTTTGTGGGTTTTGGTCCATAATTGTCCACTTTAACTTGGAAGTGTACACCTCTAAACCTCTGTGGACATGTAATGTAATATTGCTCAAATCTCCCCCCCCTCTCCTCTCTCTCTCTCTCTCTCTCTCTCTCTCTCTCTCTCTCTCTCTCTCTCTCTCTCTCTCTCTCTCTCTCTCTCTCTCTCCCTCCCTCCCTCTCTAGTCTTCTGTGAAACTGGTCCAATGTGAACGGCTTATAGCATGTATGAATCCAGTGAAATAGAATGTGCACATACAAGTTACATGCAATCAGTTTAGGGTGGGTAGATGATACAGTCAGCTTAACGTTTTTTGCAAGGTTCAGAATCTTTCCCCACACAGCATATTATATGTAGTGCATTGGTTCAATCACCTACAGATATGTACCAAAGTCCATCTGTAGGCAGCCAGTCTATGATGCAGGGCAAGATGGTTTCCCAAGACTCAGGAAAGTTTACATGGTAATAAGGTATTGTCTGTGCATTTTCCACTTGCACTGAAGCTAACCAACCTCAGAAAACAGCCTGCCTCAGGCTATACACCAGAGGAACAATCTACTGACAGAAGCATCACATATCCTGGTTGCTATAGGAGACAGGAATAGAGCTGCTGCTGTCATAGGATAATGCACCATACTCAGTCATTCTTAACTACAATAAACAAGAAAAAGAGGAAAACTGGGTTAGCTCTAGGTTACCAAGAAAAGGATGGCTCACACCATCCTTTTCTTTTTGTTTTTGCCAGTCCTGAGCCTGAGCTCAGGGCCTGAGCACTGTCCTTGGGTTTTCTCAAGGCTAGAGCTCTACCACTTGAGCCTCGGCACCACTTCCAGCTTTTTTCTATGTATGTGGTACCGATGAATTGAACCCGGGTCTTCATGCTTGCTAGGCAAGCACTTTACCACTAGGCCAAATTCTCTCCCTCCCACTCCCCCCCACACACAATCCTTTTGCAGGAAGCACTCCAGAATGAGTTTATCTCACTTGCAGCACTTGCATCTTAACTAATACAGTAGATTATGTCTTTCACCCTTTAAAGACGCACTGAACTTGGATTCCTACTTCTCATCTCGTTCCCTCTAAAATCAGGAACGAGACAAGGATGCCCACTCTCTCCACTCCTCTTTAACATAGTACTAGAATTCCTAGGCAGTGCAATAAGGAAGAAGCAAGCATAAAGGGGATCCAAGTAGGGAAAGAGGAAATAAAACTATCCCTCTTTGCAGATCACATGATTCTGTATTTAAAGAATCCTATAGACTCTACTCCCAAGCACCTTCAGCTGATTCAAAACTTTGGAAGAGTAGCAGGCTATAAAATCAACCCTCAAAAATCACTGCCTTCCTTTACGCCAACAGTGAGAGGAACGAGGCAATAATCAGGAAAGAAACTGCTTTCACAATAGCCTCAAAGAAAATAAAGTACCTAGGAATTAGCTTAACTAAGAATGTAAAGGACCTTTTTGCTGAAAACTTTAAAACCCTAAAAAAGGAAATTAAAGCAGAACTAAGGAAATGGAAAAACCTCCCATGCTCCTGGATTGGAAGAATCAACATTGTGAAAATGACAATCTTGCCAAGAGCTATCTACAAATTCAATGCAATACCCATCAATATCCCAATGGCATTCTTTAAAGAAATAGAAGAGGCAATCCAAAATTTCATATGGAATAATAAAAGACCCCGTAGAGCAAAAACACTTCTTAGCAGAAAGAACAACGCTGGAAGAATTTCAATTCCAAACTTTAGACTCTATTACAGAGCTATAATTCTCAAAACAGCCTGGTACTGGCACAGGAACAGGCCTGAAGACCAATGGAATAGAACTGAGGACCCAGATATTAAACCACAGACCTATGGCCACCTAATCTTTGACAAGGGAGCCAAAAAAATAGAATGGAAGAAAGACAGCCTCTTCAACAAGTTGTGCTGGCAGAACTGGTTAAGCACCTGCAGAAAACTAAAGCTGGATCCTTCTTTGTCACCTTGCACTAGAATTAACTCCAAATGGATCAAAGACCTGGAGGTAAAAGCTGACACACTGAAAACTCTACAGGAAGGAATAGGAGATACACTAGGCCTCCTGGGCACAGGTCGAAACTTTCTTAATAAGGACCAAGAATCACCACAAATCAGAGAAAGGCTGGATAAGTGGGACTGCATTAAACTGCAGAGCTCTTGTATGGCCAAGGACATAGCTAGTAAACTAATCAGGAAGCCTACAGAGTGGGAGAAGATCTTCACCAACCAAACAACGGACAAAGGCCTCATATCTAAAATATATCAACAACTCAAAAAATTGAATCACTCCAAAACTAACCTCCAAAGTAACAACCATCCCATTAAAAAATGGGCCAAAGACTTAAAGAGAGTCTTCTCCGAAGAAGAAACAACAATGGCCTATAGACACATGAAGAAATGCTCAACCTGTCTGGTCATAAAAGAAATGCAAATCAAAACAACTCTAAGATTCCACCTCACTCCAGCTAGAATGGCCAGGATGAGGAAAACGAATGACAACAGATGCTGGAGGGGATGTGGCCAGGAGGGATCACTACTACACTGTTGGTGGGAGTGCAAACACATTCAACCACTATGGAAAGCAGTGTGGCAGTGCCTCAAAAGGCTAAACATAGAACTCCCCTATGACCCAGCAATTGCACTACTTGGCATTTACCCAACCACCCAGAAACAAGGACATACTGAACCCACTAGCACAACAATGTTCATTGCAGCACTATTCACCATAGCAAAGATATGGAACCAACCTAGATGTCCCTCAGTTGATGAGTGGATCAACAATTTGTGGTATTTGTACACAATGGAATTCTATGCTGCTGTCAGAAAGAGTGACATTGCCCCATTTGTTAGGAAATGGAAAGACTTAGAAAAAATCATATTAAGTGTAGTAAGCCAGACTCAAAGGAACTTAGGCTCAGTGGTTTCCCTCATACGTCATAATCAGTAGAAACCTTAGGCTCTACTAGCAGAGATTTGCAATAGAGCAAAATCTTGATACATAAGGCCATATAATGTGAAGCTAATTGAAAGGACCTCCAGGATAGTGAAACAAAAGCCATATAATGAATGATTGTTGTCCTTAATGTACTATGTTGTCTCTCATCTCCTTTGCTGTCCGTTGGTTTTCTCATATTGGTATAGTATCTCGCTTTGTTATCTGATATATTGAATTTATTTGTATTTGGATATTTGAAATTTGATAGGGAAGGAGGGAAAACCAAGATGGGTGGGGGGTGTGGGGGGGGAGGGAAACGGGTACCAAGACATGTGAAATGGTATCAATGTATGTGAATTAATGCACCTTCTATCTGGCAAATATCATGTAACCCTTTTACTAATTACAATAAAAAAATAAAATAAATAAAATAAAATCTAGAGCCCTTGAAATGGGAAAAAAAATTTTACTCTTGGATCTATAATGGATTTTTAATGAGAAAGATAATTTTGATAATATTTTGAATGGATACATAAGAGATATATTTTAATCTCTCCAATAAGGCATTATGTAATCATGTTTGCACTTAGAAAGCCAACACTGTAATTGTTCTTTTGGATTGAACAAATATATTTTATTTTTGCATTCCTGGCTGATTCCTATGTATTAAACTAGAGATAGATGGTTTACCTGCAGTAGAATGTGGTCTTGTGGTTGTTATTAAAAATAATAAAAGCGATGGCCATGGTACTCAATAAACACTATGTTTAAAAGGAGCTATACAACCTGTGTGAGGGACAAGAAGACAAAAAGGGAGAGATGAAAGGGTGCCTTTATCCAAAGAGAAATGTACTCTTCACCTAACTTATGGCATCGTAACCCTCTGTACATCATCTTCATAATAACAACCAAATAATAAGCTACAAAAATAGAAAAAACTAGAGAAAGTTTAACTCAGAAATCTCTATCTTTGTATTTGGTTACTTGAAATTGGACAGTTAAGGGGGGAAAGCCAAGAGGGGGTGGGGGTAAGGGTAATGGGACCAAGACATGCGGAAGGGTATCAATATATGTGAATTAATACACCTTCTATCTGGCAAATATCACGTTACCCTTTTATTAAATACAATAAAAAATAAATTAAAAAAAGAGATCTCTATCTGCTCTTGTGGAATTGAAGTATGACAAATATACCCAGTGAATGTATTTTGACTAAAGCCCAAAGTACTGGATAATTGCTGATCTTTGACTTGTTTATAATTTAGAAACGGTAAATGACAAATGAAGAATATTGATGCATAGATCATTAAGCAGTGATGCCAGTTGCCAAAGCCACTGAGTGTCAAATAGGACTCTATTTTGCCCCATATAGAGCCTCTCATGGGTAAAGCCAAGTGTTCACTCTGGAAAAAACAATAGGATTCATCTGTTGACATAAGATTTTGTTGACTATGGTAACCAGGAGAGTTAAATTGATATAGTTTTATTATTGCTTTGCTTATTGTGGGAGATTTATGATCTTTATTATCTTTGTGTTTAATCAATATGAGCCTCTTGGTGTGTACTTTTAAGCATTAGCCTGTAGTTTTGAATAAAACAATGAATGCATACTACAACTATCAGATATTCTCATGATAGACTATTGTAAGATGGAATATGGAAAATTTATCCATACATAGAAAGATGATAAAAAATAGTAGGCAGATTAATGGGTATGTTCTTGAGTTCTTCAGTTGGTAGACAAATGAAACCTAATTTTCAAATTTGTTGGCCAATTCTGTCCTGGGGGAGAGAGATGACTTGACAATTTTTAGGAAAGTAGAGGTAAGAAACAGTTTTTATTCTGAATGTACTCTGAGCTTTCTGTTTTGTGAAAAATGAGTGGGAAATTGTGGGAAAAGATCAGAAGTAAAAAGAATTAATAAATTTGTTGGAAGATATGAGAATTTCATCTTCTATAATCAAGATTTTTTCCCAGGCCTCATGTGACATTCTTAGTTCATGAATGCCAGATGAGTTCTGTACACTTTGCCAAAAATTCTATGATTCTAGAGCTTTGTTTTCTTTGGCCATTGAAGCCTGACCAGTGAGGCTTTGTTATTTGAATTGAGACTTTTTGAATAGATAAGGTTTCTAATTCCCAGATATGCAAATTGGAGTAATCTTTATAAACTTTGAGCTTGTTCTGGCAAATGAAAACTAAAGACAAAGAAAATGCTGTGATGTCTAGCCCATCCTTATAAAAGAAACACATCTGTTGTTTTAAAAGTTTTTGTAATATGCCTGTCCTCTAGCAAAAGTGGAAATATGACAACCTGAATTTCTCAGAAAAATCCTCGGAGATAATATCATTTTCTCCATATTAGAATGGGGAACATAGACCATAGTGAAGCAATATAATTTGTCTAAATTCACACAAGTTTTATTCCAGGCAGAAAACTTAGCATTGAAAGAAAGATGCAAAGCAGTGAATAGACACCTGCATTTTAGGGTCTTGAGGCAGTAGGATCCTGAATTCCAAGCCAGCTTTGAGTACCTATCAAGAAATTGTCTTAAAAGGGAAGAATATAATTACAACACGTGCGCACACGCAAACACACACACACACACACACACACACACACACACACAAGGATAAATTAGAAATCATTACATGATGAGAATCTGCCTTGTTCTCACACTCCTCAGTAACACCCCCAGGCCCACTGCCCATCTTCCCCAAACTCCAGTCAGAGAAATCTCCACCCCAGAGTGGGACAGTAAAAACATCACCACTGACTTATCTAAAAAAAGCCATTCTTTTCTGTCACAATAGGGGCAGCATAGCTTTTGACCTAAGTGCTCTTCATAATGTCTGTGATCTTCTGCTGCAGCTCATGTGCCTGTACAGAGCCCCAGAGTTCCTCTCTGCACTCCTCTCATCTCCCAGCCCATGGGTGCTGCTTGGTGCCTCTCTTCAGCAGTGATTAAAATCTGACCTGATCTGTTGAGGTCTCAGTCCCCCCTTTCTTTTCTTTTGTCCATTTGATCTTTCCTGACAAATGGTGCTGAAACCTGGGATGGATGGAAGAATCTCATCCTTGCAGGGGACTCTGCTTGCTCTCGCTCGTTCTCTCTCTCTCTCTCTCTCTCTCTCTCTCTCTCTCTCTCTCTCTCTCTCTCTCTCTCTCTCTCTCTCTCTCTCTCTTTCTCTCTCTCTCTCTCTTTCTCAATCTGTCTCAACAAGTTTTGACCTAGGTTTCTAACCATTTGGTTAGCAAACTCAGTTTTAAGTCCATTGCTCTGCTCTTTCTTTTGCTATCAGATTCTCATATTCTTATGACTCAGTTACCTTATAATTTAAAAAACTACTTTTCTTCTCTTAATAATAGCTTGGGTTGACTGCTTTTCCTTGTGGGCATTATTGTTTCTTTCTTCTGTGTGGCTGCTAGGAAATCTAAGAGACCCTATAACACATATCAGTGTTGCTGTCAGCATCTCACCATGAGTATACTGCTTCAAGAGAATTTTTTCTGTTTCTCTTGAAGCCTGAGCATCTCTAATTATTTTCTGTTATCCTTTCAAAGAAGAGATTTTTAACAGGTGAGTTGAAAAAGGAAACATGATCTAAAAGTTCCAGAGGATTGGTTCATATTTTCTACATAGCCCATGACACTTAAATAAACTGTATTGAAGTAATACTGTGAAATAACAATGTATTTTATAGTGGTGAGCCTTTGTGGTATTTAGAGGTGAATGAACAGATTTCATTTTCATTTCAAGGTCAAAGATCACTCATGAAAGTGAAATGGAATTTCTATGTGAGCATGAATTCTAAGTTGAAAATATTATTTTACACAGAAGATATATCTGAGATTCTGTGATACTCATGGAGAGAAATTATATGTTGCTTTTTAATAATGTTAACCAAGGGTCTGGGAGTTTGGCCTTGTGATAGAGTACTTGCCTAGCTTACACAAAGACCTGGCTTCAATTCCTTGGTACCACATACATAGAGAAAGCCTGAAATGGTGCTGTGGCTCAATTGGTAAAGCTCTAGCCTTGAGAAAGCCAAAGGACAATGCTCAAGCCCTGAGTTCAAGCCCCAGGACTGGCAAAAAAAAGATTGTTAATGTTAACTAAGTGGAAATTTGATCTTATCTGGCTCATGCCTGAGGATCATGGTTCAAAGCCAGGCTGGGAACTAAAGACTATTATACTTTTTTTTCATGAGTGACAAAGGCTTATTGTGGGGAGGAGCCAACAAAACATGGAGGACAAGAGAATATAGATTGATAAACACTAGATGTTGTCTAGAAATTGGGCCATGATGAGATGGCAAAGTGCTAGCTTTAAATTACAATGAGAAGCAACTTACTATCTCAGTGTTATAACAAATCAATGTCACATCTATAGTTTTGTTTTCTAGAGCAAATACTTTAGGATAAATTCTTTCCTCTCTGTAGCTTTATTGTGATATAAATCATATACATCCATACAAGCCACTCATGTCAAGTGTACAATGTAATCCCATTTAGTATTTTAAAACTATCACCACTATATAGTTTTAGAATATTTTCCACCCCCCTGAAGACCATTATACTCTTATCTCTAATTAACCCCTAGAAAACCAGAAGTGGCACTGAAGCTCAAAGAGTAGGGAAGTAGCCTTAAGCTGAAGAGCCCAGGGACAATGCCCAGGCCCAGAGTCCAAGCCCCACAACAACAAGAAAAAAGAAAGAAATGAAGAAAGAAAGAGAGAAGTTTGATCTTGGATCTCTCGGGAATTCTATGGCAATTTGTCCAAATTGACTTAATTTGTACTATGTGACATTTATATAATTAGGCACCTTATTGATCAAATCAATACACCGATGCCATTACCTTACTTAATGAATCCAGACTTAGAAAAGAAATGAGGGAAATTTTTATTTGATGAATCTGCTTCAGAAATCTAATATTTAATGTCCAGCAGTGAGGACCAGCAAATTCCAAGTACTTTAAAAATCTAATAGTGCTTATTTAACACAACCCATTTGCTTTCCAAATCAGTTCAGGGTAGGTTTGCCTTGGAGAATAGCATGAGGAGCCTCTAGAAATGGCAGATATTCTGTGGAGGGACATTAATTGAAGAAATTGAAAAGGCATTTGCTTCTGGCCTTAAAGTCCTTGGACTGGAACAAATGGTAGTCAGAATTACCCAGTCCGAGGTGTCTGAAAACTATCATCAGCATTTGTGTGAGTGATTCGGCATCTGCTACACGGGTGTTTTTGTGCATATCATTCAGGAGAGGGTGGTTAGAACTTCTTTCAAAGATAACACTGGATACAGCTCAGTGTTTGAGGTGAATTTCTTTCAATGACACAGTGCTACTAATTCTGTCAGGTCTTGTCTCTATGGAGGTGAGGACACAGACTTGTGGAAGCTTCCATGTCATGGTCCTTCATGAACTGCTTCAGTCTAGATGACTGAGGCATACCTGTACTGCTAATATCAATAAAAAATGAAGAAGGCACAGAAGCTGTACTTTCCTGTGTCTGTATAAACAAAGCCCAAGCAGCCATCAAACTGGTATCCCATAAAAAATATGCCCCTGGGAAAGCTACTTGAGAAACTCAGATTGGAAATTATGTCAGCTACACAGATAGCATTGTGGTGAAGCAAGAATCAAGAAAGTGAAAATGACACCTCCAAAAAGCTGATGTTGATGTGTGGCTCAAGTGATAGCGCATCAGCCTTGAGCAGGAACGTCCGGGAACAGTGCCCAGGCCTTGAGTTCAAGACCTAGTCCTGGAACATAAAAAACTACTAAATACTGCCTATGAAAAACTCATTGCTAATACCATACTGAGCTGGGAAAAAAAATCTCATCTATTTCTTCTGAACTCATGAATAAGACTTTCTATCACATTTACTAACATTGCACCAAAGTGTTATCTAGAGTACGCAGGCAAAAAAAGGAGAAACTTGTGCATACAGATAGGGAAGAATGAATTGAATTATCCTTGTTTGAAATTGACAAGGTTTTATACATAGAAAAACCTAAATACTTCATCAAAAAACTCTTGGAATAGATTAATGAATTCAGTGCAGTAGCAGGATGCCAAATCAGTACACAAAAAGACTTACATTTTAAACATTTATAATGAATTTACTGAAAAGGCATCAAAATGATCCCATTCATAATAGCCATAAAATTAAAATAATCAGGATTAAATTAACCCAAGGAAATGAAGATGCAAATTATAAAACACTGATGACAAGATCTCTGGAGGACATAAAAATGAAAATACACCCTATGTGTGTGCATTAGAATAATTAATATGGTTAAAATGGCCATGCTACTTACAAGAATCTCTAACTAGAGTGCTGTTTTTGAATCATTTTTTCAACTAAATAGAAAGCAATCTTTAAATTCATACAGAAGCATAAAAACTCAGAAAAGCCATAGTGATCCTGGGAAAAGGAAAAGAAGGACAAAGAAGATGAAAAGAGAAAGAAGAGGAGAAGGAAGTGGTTAAATCTGGTGGTATCACAACTGTATTTCATACTAAAAGCTGTAGTAATGAAACATCATGATACTAGCAAAAAGTGGACACATAGGTTAGTGGAATAGAATAAAAAACAGAAATTAATCCACTTTCATACAGCAGACTGAGTTTTTATAGTTATAAGAACGTATAGTGATTGAACAAGTTTACTGCCACCAACAGTATTCAGCCACTCTGGAAAGCAGTATGGAGTTTCCTCAAAAGACTAAACATAGAATTCCCTATGATTCAGCAATCCCACTCGTGGGCATTCACCCAAAAGACCACAAACAAGGCCACACTATCAGCACAACTATGCTCATTACTGCATTATTTACCATAGCTAAGATACGGAACCAACCCAAATGCCCCTGAGTATAAGAATAAATCAAGAAAAAACGGTGTACGTGCACAGTGGAATTCAAGTTTTTCCATCAGAAAGAGCAACATAGCCCCATTCATAAGGAAATAGAAAGACTTGGAAAAAAATTATATTAAGTGAAAGAAGCCAGACCCAAAGGAACATAGACTCCATGGTTTTGCTCATTTGTAATAATTAGTATATGTCTAGGATAGTCCTAGAAGAGGATAGCTCAATAGCTATGTATACATGACCATGTAAGATGAGGCTAAGCAAAATGAACCCCAAGATATGGAAACGAGAGGTTTTTGTTGTTGTTTTGAGGTACTGTGTGAAGTTACTTCATTTATTTCATTTGTTTTATCCCCGGTTGTTACTGTATTTGATTTTAGTCCCTGGGTCTTATGTATATGTTTATCTGAATTGGGGAAGGGAAAGAGCACAAGAAAATGACGAGACAAAGGACAAATGGCAAGGCAGTGCAACAACCATATCCAAAATATGCTGGAAATGAGCTTTACAACTTGGAGGGAGGCTGAGGAGAAGTCATGTGGGAGAAATACGAAGGAGGAGGTAACAATGTTCAACAAGAAATATACTCATTGCCTTATGTATGAAGCTATAAACCCCCCTTACTTCACCTGGATGATAAAATTAATTTTTTTAAATAAAAGAATGTAAAGGAAAGACAGTCTTACACCAAATGATGCTAAGATCACTTATACACACATGAAGAATAATGCAGCCAGATCCCACCTCTTATCCACACAGAAGTCAACCAAAATGGATCAAAGGCCTAAATGCAAATCCTGAGATCATCAAACGATGTGAGAAAACAAAACAGCATTGTTTAAAATAGTGATGTTACCAATGACTTTTTAGATAGCATCTCAGGGTCATAGGTAACAAAAACATACTAAGAATCTTTTGCACAGCAAAGGAAATTATCTAAAGGAATAAACAGTGATCTACAGAATGAGGATATGTATTTGCAAACTAGTTAGGTGATAAGTGATGACTATACAGAACATATAAACAATTTAGAGAGCTAAACACATTAATTATTTTTAATTTAAAATGAGCTAATGAACTAGATAGATAACATGGTAGAATGTCCTTAGGGTACATACAAATATCATAAACTGATATCTACAGAGAAGGATCTGACTTGTAAATAAGTAGAATAGCCATTCATACACTGTTAAAATATAATTTAGTAAAATATAACCTGAAGGTCGGATCTGACTTCTTATCTATGGGTAAATATAGTTTTATTGGAAAACAATCACAACCTTAGTTTGGATGTTATTGATAATTGTTTTGCTGCTGTTCTTCCAAAGCTAAATAGTGGTGGTAGATTAGATAGTCCATAGCATCTAAACTAATTGCTGTAAATCCACTTAATAAATGACTATTTTAAAACATTATGTAAATGAATGATTGCATGGCCTGTAGGGTACACCTTGATATCTTGTTCCTCTGTAGAAGGAAGGTTCTATTTACTCACACCCTGTCATACCCAGTGTGTCCTGAATGACAATGTATATGAGGTCTGTTCTAGGTACATGATAACCATAGAATATAAAATGTATGCAATCATCTTCGACAGCATTTATCATATCAGCCATACATGCTACAAACTAATTTGCTGAGTCACTAGCAGACAATCCTATTGTAGTAATTTTCTCATCCCATTGCAGCTACCTTAAAGTCTGGATAATATTTCTATGCAAAATATTTGTTATGACCACATATAATGTATAAATATCTCTGTCTGTGATATGCACAGGTGGACTGAATTCACGTGGAACTTTGATTAAGGCTAACTTAAATTTCAGACTATGAAGACACTAATGACATTAGCCAGCCTTCTTGAACTCTTAGAAAGAGGGGTGGGCATTGTATATCTGTACCTATTCATGTCATGAATACTGGAATAGAACTGATTATAATGAGACTGTAGGACACTGGATAAGAAAACCTTGCACATACAAATATCTAGTAACTAAATTAGAGTAGTAGTGGAGCAGATAAATAAAAAAAGTGAAATCAAGATTAGTTGATTTATGTCAGAAGTAAGATCCATAGGCTTTATTGATGATTAAAAATGTTGAATTGAAGCACTATAGTCTCATCTAAGAAGGAACAATGCTTTCTGTAAGGCAAAATGACATGTATTGAGGCTCTAAGATGGCATTTCCTGTCCTGATAGCACAAAAGAAGTTACATAAAATACAAGAATGTGTCTTTCTTCTAATGAGATTCAATTGTTTGTTAAACCAAAGCTCTAACAAGCTAGATTTGGCTCATGGATAAACCTTTCCTGGCTGTATTTCAGATTTCCATCTTGACAGTTTAGAGGACCATAATAATTAACTTATAAACGCTAATGCAGGGGGAAGGAAGATGGCACCGAGACAATAGGGATGCTGCCTAGCTCTCTCTGACAAAAAGAGAGAACCAGGGAGTCCCACGAGCCAACTACCTAAAGAAATCCACAACAACAAACTCAAAAAGCAACGGAGATTGTTGTTAGCTTAGGAAGTACCTTTGTCTAGCTGGCTGTATTAGTAACGAAGTTCTCTTATATGGAAAAATCCTTTGTTCTGCATGTACGCGATAAGTGTTTTTAAGAGTTCTTTGGAGAAGAGCCATGTAGCTAGTGCACTAGACCTCACCACCTCCCTCCACACACACACTTCTTTTTCCCATTCTTCTTTTCAAATTTCAAATTGGATTTTTGACATAGATTTTTGGTTGATTTCAAATCATTGAAATGTCCCTTATATGTGGCCTGTTTTCTAGGTCACTGTCAGGCAGTGTTTGGTGGCAACTATTCTATTTACAGGGTGTAGAGTTTTGTTTATCCATACTTCTGCCTGTCTTCTGGTTTTCATTCTATGGTAACTGATTTTATCTACACGTTGCCTCCAATAATCAAAACATTTGAGATTGACATGGTTTCTTTACCTTCTCCACTATCTTCCCTTCCCGTAGGCTTTGAAATTCCACATTTGATATAAGTCTTTCCTTTGGTACTTTGGGTCAATTTCCTCTCAAATAATGACTCTGAATAATGCCAGGTTATTTTAAATCCAGGATGTTTGATGTTTCAACTTATTGAGACTTAATGGATCAAACATTTATATTTGAGAGGAAACAAATTTTTATCCGTTCAGAAACAGAATATATGGTGATTAAATATATCCTAAGCACTAATTGGAAAAGATATCACAAATGCAGGTGAAAGTAATGTTCACTTTTCCAGATTCAATAAATTATCATCTGCTTTAAAGATGAAGAAATTGAGGATACTAAAGTCAAATAATGTACTTACCTTAACCAAAGGTAGACTTTTTTTCTATGAAAATATGTGTTTCATAAATTGATCAATATATTTGCTATCCAAATCTATCACGTAAGAGCCAGAAGCAAGAAGAATTCACCATGAGCCGTTCTACAAATAATACTAATACAGGATTTGATCTCAACTGGAAGGAAAGGTCAGACTAAAAATGTGAAAAGGAGCAAGAGAATAATGCACTGAAGGTAGGAAGCCAACAGAAATGCACAGCAGGTGATGACATTTGACATTCACTGCCTTAATTATTCTACAAAATGACATCCAGATCATATTATATGCCATGCAGAATGGTGCATGGTAGAGACAGAAGTATAGAAATAAGTAAGACACTGTCTCCAGTATCAAAATTCTCCATTTTAAATACAAAGTTACTGAGTGTGGGGAAAAAAAGAAAAGAAAATGTATATTGTATAAGATGGAGTTCCCAGTTTATGAGGCACAAAAGGACTGCAAAATGCAGTTGTGCATGCAACCACATCGGAGCGTGACAGGGAGGAGGTGCAAGGGTGCCTGCATTAGATGCCAAGGGTTATAAGAAGGAAACGAAGGATCCAGTCAGAAAGGAGAGTAAAAGAACAGATCCAGAAATGGACATGTACTTGTCAGGCTTTATGAAATAGGTTGGAAAGAATGGGAGAGAGTAGAGAATAAGGAGGGCCCTGTGAGCCAAAAAAAGGGCTCTATCGATTTATTTTCCTTTCCCCGAGTAACAGAAGAAGTGATTAGAAGCTTTCTGTGGAGGGATTTCATACAAAGAACCACCTTGGTCACCGTGTCAAACTGGCAATCAGGAGGTGAACACAGTTCCAAGGCAGAGACAGGAACTGAAGTACCTTCTTGCCTTGAACCAAGTGGATTGAGACTAAAGATACAGTGTAAATTATCAGTGAAAGTCAACTTTTAAAGGGTTTTAAACGTCAGTCCAGAGACATTTATGTTTTATGCAGGAATCTTATTAAAGGTGATGGAGAATCTGTAATGACCTGTGAAGGAAACGAAAGGGGTGAGTTTCAGGAAGGGCTCTCCCCAGGTCTGGGATGTGGAGCCATGTTACCTGAAGCCTTGTGGGCCTTGAATTGGAGCTGGCTCCTTGGAGCAGCCTCATTTCTATCACAGACAGGAGTTTCTAGTCCTTGAAGACACAGAAAGATGAGTTGTTGGAAGTCTGGACCATAGCCAGCCCACTGATGTGAAGAGCCACTCTAGCAGTGATCTTTGGAGCGAACATATACAGAAAATGGATAGTTTCAGAGCCTCAGGAGAGCTGTTCTGAAGACAGATGGAGCAGAACAACTGCAGACAAGAAAAGCACGAAACTTATTTTTGGCAGCCACTGACATACAGTGGAACTGACAGAGCCAGCTGTGAAATTCTGGGAAATGGTGGCATTCCCCAGCTCCAGTCTTAGGCGGAGGATTTAGAAGAGGCTGTTCCTAATGTAAGGGCCAGACCAAACCTAGTGGCACAATTGTCACTGAGTTAAATTCTTTCTGAGGCCAGAACCCATTTTCCTCCAAATGCCATGTTCTTTGAGTTACACACAGAGAGATATACACATGACTGTGAAAAAAACGTTGGATTTGAGTATCGTGTAACATTGCCTGAGCTATATGATATTCCATATGGCACAAGCATCAGTAATATGCAAGCTGGGCACAGGAAGAGCTCAGGAGGACCACATACCTTTGCCTATTTTTCTTGTAATTAATATCAGAATGCATATGCACCAGACTTTTCTAGGAAATGACACCCCTTCTCCTTCCCTGTCTTCCATGTCCCTTCCTTCACTGTCACTTTCCTTCTTCACCTTCCTACCTTCCCCCTCTTGCTATCCTCTCTGTCTGTCTGTCTGTCTGTCTGTCTGTCTATCTGTCTGCCTCTGCCTCTTTTTCATTTTTCTTCCTAAGACAAGGCACAAGAAATTTTAATATTGTGCCTTTTAGCAGCCACTGTATCAGTCATTAGTGATACCATGACATTATTGGGACACTGGCAGCACTTGAATGTAACTGAGGATTGATTAGGTTTTAAAATATGCATATTAATTTTCTGATATTCACATTGAATTGAGGTTGCATGTGAGTACACCCTACCTTGTAGTTAATACTGTCCAAGGAGCCAGTCATGGTTGGGCATCACGGTGGCATTTTATTCTTCAATTGCTTAAGGAAAACAGTGAATTGTAATTCTGTACTAGTAGTCCACACTGGAAATCCTAGCTTCTTGGTAGGCTAGGATAACGAGGATCATGGTTCAGGGACGGCATAGACATACAGGCAAGACCCCTCCTAAACAAACTCAGTGCAGTGGCATGGGCCAACCTCCCTAGCTATGTAGGAGGCTGAGTCTGGGAGGATCAAGTGTCCAGGCCAGCCCAGTGAGAAAAAGACAATGAAATGCCATTTCACTGGGTGGGGTTGTTTGTCTGTCTTCTCAGAAATTATAACACTGGAAATAAGACCCTATGTGCAAAGTAACTTGTGCAGAAAAGGACTGAAGATATAACTCCGAGAGCACCTGTCTTGTAAATGCAAGACCCTGTGTTCAAACCCCAGTGCTACCAAAAAAAATCTTACATTCCACTTGCACCTTTGTGACACATTTGAGATAGCTCTAAAAATAAATATTTGTTTATTGTTGCCATCAAGTAGGTACTAAAATGCAATATCTAACCAGGCACTGGATAGCTTTCATCTTAAGTCACTAAACAGAGAGCTCCGTTATCTAAATACTTTTCAAAGGTTGAGGGAATATGAGAGATCTGGAAAAAACAAACATAAAGTCACTGACTTGATATTTAAGAAATAAAATAAAAATGACTAGATGTTTAAATAAACATATTATTGTGTCAACCTTGTTAGCTGCCATGGTTAATATTTATAAATTTCTCAGTACATTTTGAAAGCAATGTGCAGGTTCAATTTCTCACAGTAAAAGATTTTCTAGGCTTGTTAAATAATTGCTTAAAAATTCAGCCAACCGTAAGTGAAATGAATTTCTCAGCACTAAGTAATTTCAAAAATAAAATAACAACATGCTTGAAAATATGTTGAGTGAAAGCTTATGTTTAATGCAGGATGAGAATGTATTTTCATAGCTTTCTTGTGGTATTAAAATACAGACTCCTGAAAGACTTTTGAACATGGTTTCTGTGTTAATCCAGGCAATATGGCTTTTTTTCAAGAAGGAAAATTGTAACATTTCCCTTCAAGGAACCTGACAAAATATAGTTTTTAGAATTTTTTGACTGGTCCTTAAAAGGCTCGATTTTCCAAAATCTGTAAGGTGAATGCCAGGTAGAGGTCACTCAGCATTGTGGTATCCTGTGTCCCTGTTGGCCTTTTCATTCTCCAGACACTACTAACAACACACCCACAGGTGAACACGTGCGCATGTCATTTATTGTGTTGAGAAGAATCATTCTCCCCAATCTCTCAAAATTTACTTAAATTCTTCTTAGACATTTTCTTCACATTGCCTAGACAAACAGATTTAAACACAAAATGGCTCATGTCAGCAAAAGCAAATTTAGGTCTTTTATCATTTTCCTAATGAACAGTATTTGGAGGATAATGTAAGAAGAGCCTATGAAATTAATATTTGACAAAAATAAAATAAAATACACATAAAAGTCCATAATAATCTTTAATAACACTCAGCTTTAGTAAGAAAGCCATGATTACCAAATAAGTTAGCTAAGAGTGCAGTTGGTTGAGAACAGACCCTGTTACTATGGCAACCTGATTTGATATTCACAAGGTGTGTTTTTAGCATAGAATCCTGTCTTGAAAATGAATACAAGCAAATAATTAGGTAACTAAATTGCTGAAACAGCAATTATATTTTTGACAAATTCTGAAGTTTAAGTCATCCACTGTTGAATATGAATCAGAATAATAGCAGACTACTGAGCAGCGAGTTCCATTTCGAAACTATTCTATGTGATGGCTCAGATACTTTCCTTTCATCTAGACCTGCAGTGTTGTTTGTCTGGGATTGTTACTGAATTGCCTCAAAAGGTTCCGTTTCCTCATTTATAAAGAGAGATACATTGAAATAGATACTTCACCATCCTATTTAATGAGGCTCATGAGAAGTGAGTGACTGCTTTGGGGTTCTAGAAGTAGTTTGGAGACTTTAAAGAAATTCTTCCTTGAGCTAAATGCCAATAGCCCACATTTACAATCCTAGCTACTCAGGAGGCTGAAATTTGAGGATTGTGGTTCAGAGCCAGCTTGGGCAGAAAAGTCTATGTAACTTCAAGAAATTCTTTCTCGATAGTTTTAAAAAGCTTTTCTCTTGTTTATGTGGCATTTATTTAGGCATGAAGTCACTTGAGACAAGTGTGAGATGCTATTCAGATTTGTTCACGCTAACAAACAAATGAAGGACATTTGTGGAAAAAATACAAATACCAACACATGGCAAAGAAATGAAATCATAATCTAATAATGACGGGGATTCAGATTTGAAAGTCATTGTCAACATTGAAGCGTCTCTCTCTCTCTCTCTCTCTCTCTCTCTCTCTCTCTCTCTCTCTCTCTCTCTCTCTCTCTCTCTCTCTCTCTCTCTCTCTCTCTCTCCCTCCCGCTCTCCCGCTCTCTCTCGCTCTCTGCATCTCTCAAGTTTCTACCTTTGTATAAGTTCTCATCTCCCTGTTTCTCTGTCTTCCTGTACTTTTTCTTTCCTTTCTTTTCCTTTTCCTTTTCCTTTTTTTTGCCACGCTAGGGGTCCAATTTAGGGGTGTACATTCTAGGCATTTGCTCTACCACTTAGCTATATTGTCAGCCTTATTAGTGAACTGTTGTGAGTGTATGTGCCTGTGCTTAATAGAAATAATGGTAAGGATTTAAAAACTCAACTCTTTAAAGCATCTCAATCATATTGAATGTTCAGGATGATTTCTCATTAAAGATTTTTTCCTGCAGAGTTCTCAGAGAATTAAACTTATACTGAGAAATTCAAAATGCCTAGAGTACTGAAGAAAGAAATTTAGGAGACAATACAATGAGACACATGTCTCTTCCTCTTAGGAGAGGAGGCCTTGCTATAATTTTGTGAGATAGTAAAACCTTATCATTTCTCACTGACTTATTGATGTTGCTTGTTCTCTTGGGTCTTTTTCTTGACAACTCTGAACTCTGGCATTGTCCCTTTGTTCAGTGCCTGGATGATTTATACCTAAGGGCAATGCAACGTTGTAAAATTTATTATCAGAGAGACTCTGTTCTTCTTTACAAAGTGTGAAAAAGCACAATTTTTTAAAGGGATGTGTTATGGAAGACTGACAGATAATAGAATTTTCCAGGAAGAAATAATTTTCTTAACACTAAGCATGTCAATGTAAATGCTTTATAAACAACGTTTGCATTCCCTGGGTGCAGCTTTCTCAATCTGTGGACTAATTATTGGGCTTAGTCAGTGTCTCAAATACTGTGGTGTGTCAAGCACACACCCTAGATGCACATGGGATACTTATGTTCTAAAAATATATTGCAATTCTAGCTCCAAACCTGACTCATACCTTCAGACCTAAGGCCACAGAGTCAGGCTCCAAGGTCTCCATGTGTTTAAGATACACACAGCCTCTAGGTCATTCTTTTAAAAACATTGCTGTGGTTTGCAAAAGAAAACAAAACAAAATAATTAACTTCAATTTTCCCATGTTCAACACATCCAAGTATGAGATCAAATTTGAGACCAATCTATACTACATAGTGAATTTCAAATAAATCTGGGCTATATAGTGAGACCTATTTTGTCACAAAAACCAAAATGAAACAAGCAAGTGAATAAATACAATATGTCTACATATGGAACTTTTTATAATGCTTTTGTTTAAGTAAGAATTGTACTGTTCATTCATAAGTAGTCTGATCTTCTTTTAAGTACTGTAGTTTAAACTTAGGGCCATACCTTTTGAGGCTGGAGCTCTGACATGTAAGCCCTACATCCAACCTGGGATATTTTTTTCAATGTTTTGTTTTGTTTTTTAAGATGGAGTCTAGTGAACTCTTCTAACTGCCTAGCCTTGAACCATAGTCCTACAAATGTGAGCCTCCAGAGTCACTGAATATAAGTGTAAGCCACTGACAACTGGAATTTATTTTTAATTTCATGTTCACTTTGGATTTTTACAACATTATTTATTAGCCAGAAGTCTTGAAAGCTTTGTTGATTATACTCCCATGTTTTAATCTATAAGGCAAACCTTAATCAAAACGAATGCTTAGTGTTAATTTTTTGATCACATAATGTGTTGGTTAGTCTAATGACCAGTTGATTAACTGGTAATAACCACTTTGCTTTTGGAATATGCTCGGATGAAAACATCTATTAGAAGTCTATGTTTAGTGTTGAAAATAGTGGACATGTCATTCGTGATAGACCAGCTAGATCCTCTTCCTTTGTGGGCCAACCAAAATGCTATCCCTGTACAGTGTGACAATGGACAGATTACTCAGAAGCACTGAAAATACTTTCGAAGAGATGGTCATTGTGTCCTGCTTCCTGCCTTATGCCTCTAGATAAACCTCTCTTACATTTTGCTGCCACTTCTAACAGTCCTTTGCCCCCAACTCCTTGTCTGTTTCATGTATCTAGAGTTAGTTATTAATGAGCCTATCAGATGCTGAAACACAGTTCTTATTCCCAGATTACCCTTCCAAAATACCACAACAATTTCTGTTTTATCATTGGCCTATGGAAACAGGAAAGTAAGATTCTGAAAGAAATGGGAAAAAGAAATCCACCCCAGTGACTAAGAGGAATTAGCAATATTTTCATTCACAGTCACTGCTGGATCAGTATCTACATTCTGTCTTCTTTCATTGAGACATGTAATTAGGGGATTACAGTCAATATTATTGCAGTGAATAAATGAAATTTCAACCTCAAATGTGACAAACTTGCTTTTGATGGACTCCTAGTGCTCTTAGAAACACAAATGACCAAATGAGGATATTGTGCAGTGGGCAGACTTCCTCCTTATAAGAAGGCTAAGTCTCCTTTGGAGTCACTTGAAACATGTCTAACCTTGCCAGCAAGTGATCATCAGCTAGATGTTTCTGTAAATAAACATCCAATTTGCAGCAATGATTTTCAGATATAATTATTCAGCTGTGTATAGCACTGATGAATATTAGCAGTATAAAAATAGGCATGTATACATTATTTTAATGGTGATTAGGAAGCAAATCACTTATAATACTGATGGAAAGAGAGTAAGGATCTATTGGACTTGAATAATTTCATTTACCTTTGAAGTTAAATTTAAATTACAAGACAAACGCCTGTGCAAAAGAACATTTAGACTAATAGCTAAGCAAGAGATATGGTTCCTAGCAGGGAAGCTAAAGAAAAACGTACAGAACTGCTTAAAGTATTTCTTTCCTCAGCAATAGAAACCAAGATAGGTACAGAAATGCTTTAAATAAATCATTTGGGTGGAAAATGGAGAGCCTACAGAAGCAGTGAACTTTAGGGAGACAAGTTTGGTTCACCTCAAAGCAGATGCTGTTCAACAAAGGGAGTATGTATTTCAGCTATATGAAGGAATTGGTCCTTGGTAGAAATGAGTACATATGTTGAAATGTTGGCAGTATTCAGCCAAGGGAGTACACTTCTTCTTTAAATGATACATATGAACTTTAAAATCAGTTGCCTAGTATGTGAATCCTATTAGACATTCACAGAAGACAGCCAGAATGGAGTTGAAAATTCAGAGTAGATTGTCACCTAGAAGGTTCTAAAAGGAAAGGATAATTCCTCCCCTTTCTTTTTTTTACAGTGCATATATAGGCTAATTCTAGAAGAGGGAAGGAAGAAAGAAGGGATAGAGGAAGGGAAAATGGAAACATTGCTTGATAAAAAAACGCGTAGGTATGGTTCTATATATAAGAGAGTCTGTGTCTTCTTCATAGAAGAGACATTTAAAATTGTTTTTTGGGGTGGATTTGGTTCATTACTTCAGGGTATGATTTAACCTCAGAAACATTTAGAACATGGCAAAAGGCAAACAAGCCTATTTTGAATAGCATGGTGGTAGTACTTTGCTTTCTATGGGGGTACATTTGAATAGATTCTTCAGTGAATTTAGTTAGGATCTTGCAAGGGAACAACAAATTAAAATGTTCAGGAGTAGAATGAGCTTGGCACTTTCAAATATGAAGGTAGAGGTCTGTGTTTCTAAGAGGAAGAAGGAAAATGGGAAAGAAGTAGGGCAGTTTTACAGTGGCTGGCCATGTGGCTCTGAATGTGTTGCTATTTTACCAGCATAAAAATGAGTCATTCAGGCCATTTGATGACAGACTTTTGGTCAGCACTTTCCCTCTTTCCTACCTCTTTTCCAGAAGATGAAAGACCACAACAACTGATGAGCATTTGCCTTGTTTTACCCTCATCTACCACATCAACCATGACATGAGTATAAAACACCTCATTTGGCATACAGTCAAAGTTGCATGAAATCTGATTCCAAAATATTTGTGAGATTTCATGTAGCCAAACAAGCAAAACTGAAGACAAAATACTAAAAGCAATTAGAACAAAAGTATGAATCTGAGTAGTTGCCATTTTTTGAGATGAAAATTTTTATATACTACTGAGACTAACCAGCAAAATATTTTATTTATTTTATTAGAGGTTTGACAAATAACAATTGATTACTTCAGTAAATAATCAGATATATGGTATGTGTTTATTGAGTAAGTATGAATGACAAATGAAAACATTTTACATCCATGGAGAAAGCAAGTTATAAAAATTTATATTTAATTCCAGGTATGGTGGCCCATGCCTGTAACCCTAGCTACTCAGGAGGCTGAGATCTGAGGATTATTGTTCAAAGCCAGCCCAGGCACTTAAGACTGTAAGACTCTTATCTCAAATTAATCACTAGAAAACTGGAAGTGGGGTTGTGGCTCAGGGGTAGGGCAGTAGCCTTGAGCTGAAGAGCTCAGGGACAGTGCCTAGGCCCAGAGTTCAAGCCCCACAAACAACAAAAAGCATAATATTTAAAAGGTGACTAAAAGAAACTTTAGAAGAATAATGAGCTTGTAATACATATAGGAAAGATAAATCTCTAGATTCAGATTGCTGACCAAAATAAAGGTGACTTTACTGTGGGAGTTTTTAGGAGGAAGTTATTATCTACAGCAGATCATTGTTCTATAGTCATGTTCATATTCTTTTCTATTTGCAGCTTGTTTGAGAGAGGTTAGACTCATTATTTATCCAAAATGGAATGAAGTAGCATAATGTGGTATCTGCTGATGAGTTGTCCTGATTTTCCAGGGTTCTAGCACTGGACACACTATTGTGGTAATTGCCACCTGCTTTTTGTGTCTTCCACTGATGAAGCACTCACCCTTTAGCCTCATGTTTTGTGAGTATGCGTCAATGTTAATATGAATGAATTAAACAAGCAATTAATTAGCCTCACCTTGACAAGCTAGAGTGTAGTAAATACAGGCTTTTTTTTACTTGCAGGTTTTTTATTGTAATTAGTAAAAGGGTTACATGATATTTGCCAGATAGAAGGTGCATTAATTCACATACATTGATACCCTTTCACATGTCTTGGTACCCATTACCCTCCCCCCACACTCCCTACCTGTCTTGGTTTTCCCCCCTTCCCTATCAAATTTCAAATAACCAAATACAAATAAATTCATTATATCAGATAACAAAGTGAGATACTGTAACAATATGAGATAACAAAGGGACAGCAAAGGAGATGAGAGACAACATAGTACATTAAGGACAACAATCATTTGTTATATGGCTTTTGTTTCAATATCCTGGCATTTTTATTATGTCTGCTAATTACCATCACTTCTTTTAAATTGATCACTAAAATAATTTTAAGTTACGTTGCATTTATTTTTAAAAACACATTAAATTACATATAATACTAAGGTACTTTCACACATATATTATGTAATTTTAAATCCATTTAAACCTTTTTGTCTTAAAATTTATCTTTGTCTATGATAAAAAGCATTCATAGTTCTTTCTTTTATCCTTTTGAAAAATCCAGTCTTTCTATTTGTAATTACCCTACTTTACATACTTATTCCTACCTAACTGCATAAACATCAGTATTCCTACTTAGCTTAATAAATTCTATAATATATTTTAAACAATAAAAACAATCAGAGAAATCACAGAAGCCTATAATATCACCTATACAATCCTAGCTGAGACTGTATTTCCACACAATTTTATTTTATTTTTTAATAATTTTTATTGTATTTAGTAAAAGGGTTACATGATATTTGCCAGATAGAAGGTGCATTAATTCACATATATTGATACCCTTCCACATGCACAATTTTAAAACAGAAATTAGTCTAAACTGTAATAAAGTGGTGCCAGAAACAAGAAAAGAAAATAGGTCAGTGGGTTTGGTGTTCTGCAGCTTATTTTCTTTCATTTTCACTAAAGAAAAAGTAATTGGCTGCTGAAATTGTTCCTGTAGCTACCAGTGCTATTCACAATAAGCATCAGGGCTTTTTAATCTTAGAAATGAACTTGCTGGAATTGCATCAGATACAGTGATGGGGACAAAGTCATTACTAGCTGTATATAAACATTTTCTTATATTCCAGACTGCTGGTGCTGCAAGTAGTGGGGGCTGGACAGTAGTTGAGGCTGGGCAGTTACTGGCTGCTTATAAGCCATGTTTCCCTTTTTTCCTCTTGTATAAGTGGGCCTACATGACTGATTGTTGCCAAAGGAATGGGAACTGTTGTGATGTTTCAGTTCTATAATTGAAAAATGTAAATTAAGAAAGTAAGTCGCACCCTCTCCATACATTTCATCGTAATTTATCTGATTGTCTAACACAAATGATTCTAAGCTATGTCGGGGGGGGAAAGGTGGGGGAAGCAGGGAGAGAGAGGAAGAAAGAGAGAGGGAGGGAGAAAGAAAGAGAGGGAGAAAGAGACAGAAAAAGAATAGTTGAAGTTTAGACTAATTGAAGTTTAATAATTGAAGTTTAGACTAAGGAAGGAAATAGCATCTACTGGTCAGAAACATCTATAAGGAGTTATATCATCAAAACATTAATATATACTGCCAAAATGCAGCAGTATATTTTTTATGTTAAGTAGAGTACTCTCGTCACTAATACATACAGCTACTTTTGAGTCATTCTTTCAGTGACTTACCTAAGACAGTTTATTGTCAAACCCCCGTAAGTTGGGGGGATGAGGAAAATAAGCAAGTTGATTAAACAGTTTACAATTCTGGACCCAATTGCATCTAATATCACCCACTTATTTCCTGCATTCTATTTTTCCTCCGTCTATGCCTGTTCTTTTTTTTTCTATTTTTCTCATTCTGTTTCTAATTGTGTCACCTGAAAACCTGCTGAATAAATGCTAGGCTATAAGGTACCCTATAAACTAAACAGAAAAGCTTAGATTATTTGTAATTAGTAATGGAAAGTAGAGTTGACTACCAGCCAAATGGGACTAGAATTTAAAGCATAAAATTTGGGCAGGGGTTGGCAATGTACCTTAGTGGTAGAGTGAAGCCCTGGGTTCAATTCCTCAGTACCACATATACAGAAAAGGCTAGAAGTGGTGGTTTGGCTCAAGTGGTCGAGTGCTAACCCTGAGCAAAAGAAACTCAAAGACAGTACCTGGGCCCTGAGTTCAATCCCCAGGACTAGCAAAACAAACAAAAAAAGAATTAGGCCCTTCAGGGTAATATTGTTTATATGCAAAATCATCTTAGGGAACCTGTCCTAGTAAAAGTTTGAGAGTATTAATATTATAACATTGAAGAGACACCAGAGCAAGGTGGCTCACACATGTAATCCTAGCTACTCAGGAGGCTGAGATCTCAGGATCAAGGTTCAAAGCCAGCCCAGGCACAAAAGGAAGTGGGGTTTAGCTCAAGGGTAGGGTGGTAGCCTTGAGCTGAAGAGCTCAGGGACAACACCCAGGCCCAGGGGTAGGGCAGTAGCCTTGAGCTGAAGTGCTCAGCAACAGAACCCAGGCTGAGTTTAAGCACCATGACCCACAAAAAAAATGAAGAGGGATAATCATTCTGCATAGAAATACTTTGACTTATTAATAGTTGTATAAAACTGTATGCATGATTTAATTAAAAGTTACATAAAATGTAAGTGCTGAAACACTTGTCCTATAAAATAAAAATGAGTTACAGTCACAACCTCTTTTCATTCTTTTCCATTTTCTTAATGACTTACATATTATAAACCAAAAATACATTGTTCTAGGAACCTAAGCCTAATAGATAAGAGTTTGGCCAATTTATGTGATATTTTACAGCTAACTTTAATTATGACTCTAGCTGTACTCATGAAAAATTGAAGGCTGAAGTATAGAGCCTTTGGCCATGCCATAATAGCTTTCTACAGAAAATGCCAAACTAGGCTCCAAAAACAAGAACCATCCTCAATAACTTTCACACAAACTCAGTCTGACAAAAGGGAAAGTTGAACTCCAAATGCCTGGAATGTGGGAAATGCCAAGAATCCCTTCAGAGCATTAGCAAAGTTGCAGTTGGGAAGAATTTCTGCTTACAAAACTTTCTTCCTACTTCACCTTGAGGGCAGAGAGATGGAGTGTTAAGATAGTTTACACAAAAGCTCCTTCAGACACTGAAATCCCTTACCCAGTATTTAGATATTTTGTGTATCCAAGATATCCAAATGAGAGATCATAGGCTACCACACAGAATAATGATTGAAATCACTGGAGATACTGAGGCACAGAAGTGTGACTAGGTCATGAGGGCATCTAGTCACCACTTTCTTCTAGACTTATCTCATATCCTGCAATGACTCCCTGAGCTTTATGTCACATACAGCCTTTTTCTCACTGTAGGCTCTATGTCTCTGCAATGATTAATCAAAATCAAAGTAGTTTCCCTAACAGGAAAATGGTGATTGTATAGCTGATCCCCAGGGAAACATTTTCAGTTTAAAAAGCCCACATAATCGCAGTGCAATTCTTTCAAGTTCAAAAAGCCTATCCATCAATAGTGAGTTGAAGCCAAACTCTTCCTGGGAGACTGTAGGAAAGGAATTATTTTGTGGAGTTTCCCATAAACATTAATTATTATTCATCCATGAACTTCAGTTGCTTCTTGACAGTGGTGTGTGACAAGCAACTATTCATATTTATCTATTATTAAGCTTTTCTGTCTTGGCTTTATACTCATTAGAAAATTTCCATTACATTATTTGAAAATGTATCACCTGACTCCCAAGGCAAATGTTGACATGGTATGCTTTCTTTTTTTTCTCTCAGAAGACGTTTGCTGAACTTCAGCTATACTTTGAACACACTGGTTGGCTTCCAATGCAGTGTGACTGGGATAAGGTCAAAAGAGCAGCTTGGACCATTGCAGCAGGATGTCAAAGGTACATGACACATAATCCTTCTAAGAGTCAAGGACTTAACTTCTAACCCATCATATGGGCCTATGAGAACAATGCCTGGAGAACAATAGACGATCAAGAATATTGGTCCACAGATGGATCATAAGATGAAATGAGCATGGGGCTGAAATGTGAAGGCTCAACTCAGTCCACACTACAATAGTGTGATGAGAAAAATATAGGTCTCAGTCTAGTAGGTAAATAGATCTGTCCACTGAAACCAGATGTTTGAGTGCGGTCTACTCCTTGTTTCTTTTGGTCATTTGTTTAATTTTGTTAAGAAAGGTGAAGTTCCTCACATAAGGTTGGGATTATGAAGATAACATTATTGCATAGTTAGAATTCAAGATTCTCACCTAAGTAACAAATGTGACTTTGGGGTAGTTGCCTAAACTTATTTCAATTTCAACATCAGGAAAGGGTATATTTCAATAACCAATTACACCATGTTTAAAATGATGACATACCGATGTAAACTGAGCAACTTCCATGAGTTTGGTATCCTCCTCTGAGGCTGTCCCCTTCCCAGCATGATGACTGCCCTCATGCTTTGTGTGTCCCACATCTTAGCAACTTACTCTTTCTTATCTCTTCTAAGCCAGTTTAGATCTATGGCCCTCATTTGCTTTGGGATTTTCCTTCAAATTTCTGAAGATTAATAGGATGTATTTTAATCTCATACTTTATTTCTTTTAACCTTTTCTATTGATATCTAGACATGAAAGAAAAAATTAAAATTTTAGATATGAGGCCTTTGTCCGTTGTTTGGTTGGTGAAGATCTTCTCCCACTCTGTAGGCTTCCTGATTAGTTTACTAGCTATGTCCTTTGCCATACAAAAGCTCTGCAGTTTAATGCAGTCCCACTTATCCAGCCTTTCTCTGATTTGTTGTGATTCTTGGTCCTTATTAAGAAAGTTTCAACCTGTGCCAAGGAGGCGTAGTGTATCTCCTATTCCTTCCTGCAGAGTTTTCAGTGTGTTAGCTTTTACCTCCAGGTCTTTGATCCATTTGGAGTTAATTCTAGTGCAAGGTGACAAAGAAGGATCCAGCTGTATTTCTCCCCCTCTGAATTTATATTTTGAAGCCTTTATAATTGAAGACATGGTCTCTAATGAGATAATTAGGTTAAAATGAGGTCATTAAAATAAGCTCTACTCCAATATAACTGTTATTCATATAAGAGAAGAAAATTAGGACATAAACACACAAAGAGGAAGACCATGTGGTTCAGAAATTGTCTATAAACCTAAAATGAGGCCTCAGAGGAAAATTGTCCTGAACACCTAGTGCCAAGAATTGTCATGGCAGCCAACTCATACTGTCTACATCTTCTTTTTTTCTTCCTAAGTTTAAATGAATGTATATAGCATGTATTTCAAAGGTCTTTAGTTTCAAGCAACTTTGTTCCATTCAATTAAATAATTATGCTGGAATATAATAAATATAACTTCAAATAAAAGAAAAAGTTCATAACATTATCCTCCTACAGGAATATAGAAAAGTGTTAGGATTTGGGAAGATAAAACTAAGAGGTTCAAAACTATTTTCAGTTTTTTGTGTATCTCCTTTACACTCATTCAAAAGTAGAGAACTTATATCCCCTGGGAGAAGAATGAGGACACTAAGTTACAGTTTAACCAAAATTCTAGATAAAGACTAAAATGAAGTAAAAAAAATCAGTATTTCCTAGCCAGAAAAACAGTAGAACAGTTTAAGTTTATTATTTCATACTGGTAATTAACTTGGGTTATATTATACATGACCCATATATAGGGTATAAAACATTTGGCAAAAATTAACACCGTTTGAAATAATTCAAAGTAAATTTGAATTTTGTTCAGGTACTGCACAGCCAATCATCTGTTTCAGAATAAGAAAAGTCTGAAAATTAGTGCACAGAAAATATATTTTCAACCTAGTTTATTTACTATAGATACCTATGAGTTATGTGAAAATTTAAAAACAGCCATTTTCAGTTCTTTGTTTCATTCTTGAAATTCAAATAAAGGGAGGATAAAATATTTAAAGGTTATTATCTGAGTAGAGTCAACAGACCCCAAAGTTTCCCCTAGTTTTTTAGAAGACATTGTTTTAATGATAATATCATCTACTTTAGCAATTTCATCTACTTTCCATGGCCTAGAAAAAATACATATTTTCCCAAAGGCCCCATAAATTGGAAAAGGCTTTGCTTGAACATCTGTTATTCCATTTATTTTTGGTCTTGACCTAGCAAGCAGTTAGAGACTGTTAAGGGATTGGGCTGTATAGTTACCTTCTGCCATTTCAGAATGATTGCTGCCTTCGGGTGTAGCTGCTCTTCCACCACAGCTTCCTTCTGAGTCTGATTAACTGGAAAGGGGAATGCATACACGAATAGGTGCAGAGGTCCAACATTTGTTTTTCTCAAGGCATATCATTTAGTGAGAAGACCAACAGTGGGATACGCTATATAAAACATAGGAAGCCTACCGAGTTAAAGGTTTAGTTTTGACTTTTAAGATGGTAGCAGAGTCACAGTAGTAACAGTATTCACATTTAATGTACATGTTTGGAAACCGTATGAAATAACTGGAGGGGAAGACGTGGGGTTGGAACAGGTCTGGGCAGAATGGTGGAAGGTGTGACATTTATCAGGATGCCTCGTATTCCTAAGTTGACATGGAGAATTGAAACCTTTCTGTGAAACTACTTAAGATACATTAAAATAAACATATCAATAAAATATTATGTTAGCAGAAAGGAAGTAGAACCTAATCCCATGAAGCAAAGTTGAAAATGGAGCTTGGGCAGCACACTGATAATTGAGAACCTGACTTCTGGAATTGAAGCCCCTTTACACCACTACTTCATAAATATTTCAAAGGAATGCATTCTCACATAAATGATTGGTATGAATGCTTTTTGAAACAACTGGTGCTATGGAGAAAAATATATAATTTCAGAAAAAAACACATATATATAATTAAGATTCAGAGTGAGTACACTGGATATTTCAAATGTCTTACCGCTTAAAAAATCTTTGAATAATTAATCAGGGCTCTAAAAATATTACTAACATTCCTGAAATGGCAAATGCTGGGTATTATAATAGGCTTTAGGGTTCTGGCAAATGAGGACACACAAAATGCAGTCAAACCAGAATTACCTATAAATGATGATTGGTTTAGTGTGGCTGTTGCAGGTAACACTTGAGACATACATATCATAAAATTTGACTTGTTTTTAATTTAAAATGCAGAATTAACTAGTTTCTCTTTGGTATATATGGAGTGCTATTCACAAGGAAAATCCAACTCAGTTCCAGATATTTCTATGACTTGATTATTTAGTCTTAGAAAAATTGTGGTGTTTGGTTTAGACTTAAAATTTATGGCTGGATTAATTGGGGAGCAATTCTGGCCTTGAGACTCATCTTTTAAACTCTAGTAAGTCTTAAGATTGGCGCCCAAAATACCCTTGACCTTTCTTGTTGTGCTTATTGGCTTCTCACATCAGTCAGAGCCAATGCTATTTGGAACACCGTGCTTTAATTTAAACAAATTGTGGATTGATGTCTCCAGTAATAAGATGGATGTAGGAACTATTACTAACTCCTCTGAAGTACTTGAAGCATGCAGTGTCATTACTTTGGATCTACTCAATAAATTTTAACCTAATAAAATTTCCTTGGATTCATTCAAAAGTGAATACTACAGTGGCTGTGTAAGACACATTTTGACTCCTCTCCCCCCACAAAATCCTTAACAGAAAGCTTCATAATAAGAGAGGCTGAAAATGTTTTGGTTGGGCAAGACTTTGCTCAGAGAGGGGAATAACTGTACATTCTGCTTGTGAAAAGAAATGCTTCAGGTTTACTTTCTTATGCTCAGTGAGAGAAGGTTGAGTAGCTAGGATTACAGGTGTGAACCACCAGGCCCATCATAAAGATACATATAATGGTTGATGGAGGAAATGTGCTTTGACAGAAATTTGTGGCCACAAATCATGAGCAGTAATTATAAGCTCAGTAAATACCATGAGTTTGAAATGACTCGGGACTGCTAATAGACTTGTGGAGGAGTGAGCGGAGCACTGCATTTGCTATTGATTGGTTGGCTCCCACAGAGTACCCAGTTACAGAACTCCTCAGGCCTCCTAGCAAGCTGCTGAAAATAGAGTCTTTGTGAGGAGTTAGTGTTTACTGGCTAAAATACCCTTTAAACTGTCTCTGTGTATAATAGGAATCTGTTTTAGATGTGTACTAAAATGATGAGATAAGAAGTTTGGCTCCAATTAAGAATACATTATGTTCCTTTGCCATACCAACTTTTCTCTGGAAATAGATTCAGTGCTTAAATATTGTAGCCTTGTTTTTTTTTCATTCCAAGAAACTTTATTTCAAGAAGAGACCTCAAGTACCTTTCTAAACCTCCTGGGATGATTGATTGCTTCTGTTACCCCCGCAGCGAGAACAGACTTCCAATTAGCGTGCTTCCTTACCATGATGTCCGCTCTCCCTTGGGCCCTGAGGTCCCACCCAGATTCAGTAGATGAGATAAATGGCTGAAAGGACACAGCATATGGAACCCAGGACTAGATTATGAAGCCAGTAAGAATACCAATGTACTCTATAAAGAAGGAAGGGATTGGATACTGGAGACTATGGTACAACTTCCTCAAAACAGTCTAAGAACAATTAACGTAGCTTGCAAAAACAGGTCTCTTCATATAAATGTTACTAGCCAAACCATTTTGAAACAGGTGTCATTTCTATGGATTCAGCATTCACGAGTATTAAATTTTATTCCAATTGTTTATTTAGACAAAATGACTAATTGTTGCTCTATCATGTTGTATTAGAAGTTATTGTACTCAGCTGCTAAAGTCTAAGTGTGACTGGGCTATTTAACTTACCTAATAATTGTTGTTTCTGAATCTCTTCTTCCATCAGTCCTTTGAAATTTGTCTCTACACTGGAAAATGCAAAATAAACCTCTATGGTATTCTTACGACCTATATTTGCCTATAGAAATGTAGAACATACCCTGTTCATCTCATTTTACTTATCAGTAAAACCATAGATAGCATAACTGCCTGCTTGTGGGCATTAAATTGTTTTGAAAAGTAGTCCACAGAATTGTTTTATTACTTTTTTTATTATAATTAGTAAAAGGGTTACATGATATTTGCCAGATAGAAGGTGCATTAATTCATATACATTGATACCCTTTCACATGTCTTGGTACCCGTTTCCCTCCCCCCCACACCCCCCACCCGTCTTGGTTTTTCCCCCTTCCCTATCAAATTTCAAATATCCAAATACAAATAAATTCAATATATCAGATAACAAAGTGAGATACTATACCAATATGAGATAACCAAGGGACAGCAAAGGAGATGAGAGAAAATATAGTACATTAAGGACAACAATCATTCATTATATAGCTTTAGTTTCACTATCCTGGATGGAGGTCCTTTCAATTACCTTCACATTATATGTCCTTATGTATGAAGATTTTGTTCTATTGCAAATCTCTGCTAGTAGAGCTCAAGGTTTCTACTGATTATGACGAATGACGGAAACCATTGAGGCTAAGTTCCTTTGAGTCTGGCTTCCTTCACTTAATATGATTTTTTCTAAGTCTTTCCATTTCCTAACAAATGGGGCGATGTCATTCTTTCTGACAGCAGCATAGAATTCCATTGTGTACAAATACCACAGCTTGTTGATCCACTCATCAACTGAGGGACATCTAGGTAGGTTCCATATCTTTGCTATGGTGAATAGTGCTGCAATGAACATTGTTGTGCTAGTGGATTTAGTATGTCCTTGTTTCTGGGTGGTTGGGTAAATGCCAAGTAGTGGAATTGCTGGGTCATAGGGGAGTTCTATGTTTAGCCTTTTGAGGCACTGCCACACTGCTTTCCATAGTGGTTGGACAAGTTTGCACTCCCACTAACAGTGTAGTAGTGATCCCTCCTGGCCACATCCCCTCCAGCATCTGTTGTCATTCGTTTTCCTGATCCTGGCCATTCTAGCTGGAGTGAGGTGGAATCTTAGAGTTGTTTTGATTTGCATTTCTTTTATGACCAGAGATGTTGAGCATTTCTTCATGTGTCTATAGGCCATTTTTGTTTCTTCTTCAGAGAAGACTCTCTTTAAGTCTTTGGCCCATTTTTAATGGGATGGTTGTTACTTTGGAGGTTAGTTTTGGAGTGATTCAATTTTTTTGAGTTGTTGATATATTTTAGATATGAGGCCTTTGTCCGTTGTTTGGTTGGTGAAGGTCTTCTCCCACTCTGTAGGCTTCCTGATTAGTTTAGTAGCTATGTCCTTTGCCATGCAAAAGCTCTGCAGTTTAATGCAGTCCCACTTATCCAGCCTTTCTCTGATTTGTGGTGATTCTTGGTCCTTATTAAGAAAGTTTCGACCTGTGCCCAGGAGGCCTAGTGTATCTCCTATTCCTTCCTGTAGAGTTTTCAGTGTGTCAGCTTTTACCTCCAGGTCTTTGATCCATTTGGAGTTAATTCTAGTGCAAGGTGACAACGAAGGATCCAGCTTTAGTTTCCTGCAGGTGTTTAACCAGTTCTGCCAGCACAACTTGTTGAAGAGGCTGTCTTTGTTCCATTCTATTTTTTTGGCTCCCTTGTCAAATATTAGGTGGCCATAGGTCTGTGGTTTAATATCTGGGTCCTCAGTTCTATTCCATTGGTCTTCAGGCCTGTTCCTGTGCCAGCACCAAGCTGTTTTGAGAATTATAGCTCTGTAATAGAGTCTAAAGTTTGGAATGGAAATTCCTCCAGCGCTGTTCTTTCTGCTAAGAAGTGTTTTTGCTATACGGGGTCTTTTATTATTCCATATGAAATTTTGGATTGCCTCTTCTATTTCTTTAAAGAATGACATTGGGATGTTGATGGGTATTGCATTGAATTTGTATATAGCTCTTGGCAAGATTCTCATTTTCAAAATGTTGATTCTTCCAATCCAGGAGCATGGGAGGTTTTTCCATTTCCTTAGTTCTGCTTTAATTTCCTTTTTTAGGGTATTAAAGTTTTCGTCAAAAAGGTCCTTTACATTCTTAGTTAAGCTAATTCCTAGGTACTTTATTTTCTTTGAGGCTATTGTGAAAGGAGTTTCTTTCCTGATTATTGCCTTGTTCCTCTCACTGTTGGCGTAACAGAAGGCAGTGGATTTTTGAGGGTTGATTTTATAGCCTGCTACTCTTCCAAAGTTGTGAATCAGCTCAAGGAGTTTGGGAGTAGAGTCTATAGGATTCTTTAAATACAGAATCATGTCATCTGCAAAGAGGGATAGTTTTATTTCCTCTTTCCCTACTTGGATCCCCTTTATGCTTGCTTCTTGCCTTATTGCACTGGCTAGGAATTCTAGTACTATGTTAAAGAGGAGTGGAGAGAGTTGGCATCCTTGTCTCGTTCCTGATTTTAGAGGGAATGGCTTTAGATTTTCACCATTAAGTGTAATACTAGCAGTAGTTTTCTCATACACAGCCTTTATTACATTGAGGAATGTTCCATTGATTCCTAGTTTCTCCAGAGCTGTTAACATAAAGGGGTGTTGGATCTTGTCAAATGCCTTTTCCGCGTCTATTGAGACAATCATGTGATTTTTGTCCTTGCTCCTGTTGATGTGTTGAATTATATTAATTGATTTGCGTATGTTGAACCAGCTTTGACTCCCTGTGATGAATCCAGTTTGATCATAGTGTATAATTTTTTTTAAGAGTTGTTGTAGACGGTTGGCCAGTATTTTGTTGAGAAGTTTTGCATCGATGTTCATCAAAGATATAGGTCTACAGTTCTCTTTCTTTGATGAATCTCTGTCTGGTTTGGCGATGAGGGTTATACTGGCTTCATAGAATGAGTTTGGTAAGGAACCTTCATTTTCAATTTCGTTGAAGAGCTTGAGGAGTATTGGTGTGAGCTCTGCTTTGAAGACCTTATAGAATTCAGCTGTGAATCCATCTGGCCCTGGGCTTTCCTTAGGCGGAAGTTCTCTAATTGCCATTTCTATTTCAGAGCTTGAACTAGGCCTGTTTGCTTAGTTCTTCTTGGTTTAGTGTGGGTATGTTAATATTGGCTAGGAATTCATCCATTTCATCTAGATTCTCAAATTTGTTGGCATAAAGGTTTGAGAAGTATTCCCTCATGATGTTCTGGATCTTGGTAATTTCTGTCATGATATTACCATTTTCATCTGCGATTTTGTTTATTTGATATGCTCTCTTCTTTTTTTGGTAAGATTTGCTAAGGGCTTGTCAATTTTGTTAATTCTTTCAAAGAACCAACTCCTTGCTTTGTTGATTCTTTCTATAGTTTTTTTGGATTCCAAATCATTTAATTCTGCTTTGATTTTAATTATTTGCTTTCTTGTACTGGGATTAGGGTTGGTTTGTTGCTCTTTTTCCAGGAGCTTAAGGTGGGACATTAACTTGTTGGTTTGCAATTTTTCCAACTTGTTGTTGTAGGCACTCAGCGCTATAAATTTTCCTCTGCGTACTGCCTTTGCTGTGTCCCAAAGGAGTTGGTATTTTGTGTGCTCCTTACTGTTAAATTTCATAAACTGTTGGATTTCTGTTCTGGTCTCTTCGATGACCCATTGGTGATTCAACAATGTGTTGTTTAATCTCCATGAGTTACAGGGTTTTCGTTGGTGGAGATGTGTGTTCAGTTCCAGTTTGATGCCTTTGTGGTCTGAGAGTGTGCATGGAATAATTTCTGTGTTTCTGAATCTGTCCAGGTTTGTTTTATGGCCTAAGATGTGATCTATTTTGGAAAATCTTCCATGTGCTGCTGAGAAAAACGTATATTGTGTTGTTGCTTGGTGGAATATTCTGTAGATGTCTGTTAGATCTAGTTGGTCTATATAGTTGTTCAGTTCTAAGGTTTCTCTGTTGAGTTTTTTCCTTGTTGATCTATCCATAGGTGAAAGTGGTGTTTTTAAAATCACCGACATTCACTGTATTTCGATCTATGTATGGTTCAGTGTAAGTAAAGTTTGCTTGATGAAGTTTGGAGCTCCGGGATTGGGTGTGTAAATATTTAGGATCGTTATGTCTTCCTGGAGGAAAGATCCCTTTAGTAGTATGTAGCAACCTTCTTTGTCTTTTCTTACTAATTTTGGTTTGAAGTCTATTTTATCTGATATGAGGATGGCAACTCCAGCCTGTTTATGGGGGCCGTTAGCTTGATGGAGTTTATTCCAACCTCTCACTTTCAAAAGATGCTTGTTTTTTGGGTAAGATGTGTCTCTTGAAGACAGCAGAACGATGGCTCTTGCTTTTTGATCCAACTAGACAGCCTATGCCGTTTAATTGGAGAGTTGAGTCCATTGATATTGAGAGTTAGGATTGAGAGATATTTATTAGATCCTACCATTTTTAAAAGCTTTTATTTGGGCCTGTGTCTTGACAGTTCTTGTGGTCCTTAGGTGGTATGCTGTTTAGGTGCCATTTCTTTCCCTATATTGCCTTTATTTTGATTTTCTATGTATAGAACATCTTTCAGAATTCTCTGTAGTGTTGGTTTTGTTGCAACATATTGTTGCAGCTTTTCCCTGGAATGGAATATTTTTATTGTTCCCTCAGTTATGAATGAGAGCTTAGCTGGGTACAGTATTCTTGGTTGGTAGTTATTTGACTTAAGGGCATGACATATATGCTTCCAGTCACTTCTTGCTTGCATGGTCTCTGCTGAGTAATCTGGGGTTATTATGATTGGTTTTCCTTTATAGGTTGCTGAACCCTTTTCCCTGGCTGCCTTTAGGATCCTTTTTTTGGTTTCTACTGATCCAGTTCGGATTACGATGTGGCGGTGAGGTGTTCTTTTCTGGTCAGGTCTGTTTGGGGTTCTAAAAGCTTCTTGTATCTGGATGGGTCTGCCCTTCTGGATATTTGGGAAATTCTCTGAGATGATTCCCTGAAGTATATTTCCAATACCATTGACCTCTTTCTCCAGACCCTCCTCAATACCAATTAGCCTTAGATTAGGTTTCCTAATTGTATCTTGGACCTCCTGAAGCACTCTCTCATTTTTCCTAGATTTGGATTGACTCATTTTCTGTTCTTTCTGTATAATAACTAAATTATCTTCAGCCCCGAAATTCTCTCCTCTGCATTGTCTAACCTGCTATCAAAGCTATCTACTTTATTTTTCATCTCCCTTGCTACTAATTGCTCATTTTTGATGCCTTGCATCTCTTCTTTTAGATCATGCATGGATTTCTTTAGCTCCTTGATTTCCATTTGAGTGGTTAGCTCAGTAGCTTTATTTTCTTTGAACATTGCTGGAGTTCGGTCACCTTTTTATTTGTGGATTGTATGAATTCATCCATCTTTCTTTGAACAGCCTTTATTATGGCTTCCTTTATGGCTTCTTCTTTTTCACTTATTACCTTGTTTATGGTTTCCTCTTGTTCAGCTATGGCTTCCTCCCTTATCTCTTTCTTTATATTTTCCCATTTTTCATTAATGATGTTTATCAATTGCATTTGTACAGCACTTGGAAGACTCTCCTCTAGGCTTGCCAGTGACTGTTCCATTGGCTGTTTACATTGGGTGGAGGAGGTGGGAGATGTTGTTTCTTGATTTGACATTTTTCTTGAGTTTCTTGTTCTGCCCATTTGAAAATGGGAGCAAGATTAATACTAAACACGATTATAGTTTTTCAGATATAACCAACCTAGACCTCTGTAGCTGGCAGACTCTAGATGTTCACAAGTTTTGATTGGTGTTATCACTCTTTTCGTGCAGTTACCGACTAGTCTAGTTATTCACTGATAAGCGATTTATATCCAAAACAGTAAGCCTCTCAATCCAATCTCTATTGTCTTTAAGTCCCTCTGAGCCTAGAGGAAAATTAAACACCTAGATATAAAATGTTGCTCAACAGCCATCAAGTGTAGATCCATGCAGTATAAGGGTTGAAAGAGGAGCAGAGGTCCAGGGATAGAAAAATAGAATGAGAGAGGTCAGGGGGTAAGCAGGTAGAGTATTTGAGTACAAAGTTTGGAAAGTATTAGAATAAAACTTATGTGTTGCTGCGCGACTAGCTCTTAGCCCAACCAGTGGCCTCACAGTGGACCATGGGATGGATCTGCGAGCTTCTGTCTGAGCGAGGTTGGCGGACGTTTTCCTGTGCTGCTTCCAGGGGCGGCCCCAAGCCAAGGGTCTGGGGATTGAGAGTTTCAGGAGCTCTCAACAGGGCCAGCAGGAGTCCCCTCTGTTCCCAGGGGCGGGGCCCAGCTGGGGAAGTGGGCTCCAAGGGCGGAGCTGCGCCTTTTTGGTTCTCAGAAGGGTAGCTTGGCTGCTGGTTGGCCCTTCAGATCTCTGCTGTGTTTCCACTGCTTTGTCAGAGTCTGTGACTGTGGGGGGGGCCCTCGGTGGTGTGTTGCTCAGGATTCCCACCTGGAGGATGCCCCACTCGAAAATTGAGGGGGGTAGATGCTGGCTCCTATTTACCCGCACCCCCTACCCACTGTTATAAGGCAGGGTCTCAAAGCCCTCCACTCTCCAGATCCAGTGACCTGGGTGAGGAGCCTGGTGGGCGGGTGGGAGCTGGGACAGCTCCGCCTTCCCTGGTGCGGTGCTGAGTCTTAGGGTCCGCCCGCTTGTCAGTCTCCAGTCAGAGGGCTGGGGGTTGAGCCCGTTGGGCGGGTGGGAGTTGGGACAGCCCCGCCTCCCTTGATGGGGTGCTGGGTCTTATGGGTAGCCCGCCTATCAATCTCCAGTCAATGGCCTGAGGGAGGGGGCTGTTGAGGGAAGGGACAGGATTCTAAATTCCTTGCCCCCCTGCTCCCACCAGTCTTTCTCGAGCGGGGTGTTGGGGTTTGACTTAAGTTCTATTGCTTGGCACCTGCTCCGCTTTCCCGATGTGTTTGGGGATGCGCTGTATTACTCACGCCTCTGCGTCCGTCTGCGGGTGCTCCACGGTGGTGGGGAGTCTTTCACTCCCCTCGGGTCTCCGCCGCCGTCTGGGTTCCACTGCTTGCTGTTCTGTTTCCGCGTCTGGGCTCTGCTGCTTCCGCCGTTCGCTGACCCGGTTCTGTGCTGGTTTGTGCAGCCGTTGGGCTCCCAGCCTGGTGCCCTCCACTGCCGCTGCTTTTCGTGGGTTAGAGCCGGTGCCCGCCCCCGCTTTCCCCGCGTGGAGCCGGCGCCCACTCAAGCCGCTTTTCCCAGCTTAGTCCTGCGCGGCTTTCCGCTGCTTTGGGCGAGAGGTGGGGGAGGGGTCCTCGGGTTCCGAATTCTTTGAGAAAGTTGGATGTGAGCTTTATCTGGACTTCTTTTCCGGTTTGAGTCCTTCTCAGTTGTTTTTTGAGTTTGTTGTTGTGGATTTCTTCAGAAAGTTGTCTCATGGGACTCCCTGGTTCACTCTTTTTGTCAGAGAAAGCTAGGCAGCGTCCGTATTGTCTAGGCGCCATCTTCCTTCCCCCTTCCACAGAATTTTTTTTTAAAAAAGAATGATTAATTTAAAACAAAGCAATCAAGAATGAAAGTAAAGATTAAAAATACATTTGCAAGGAAAATGTTGTGAAAGAACAGTCCTAAAAATGGAAATTACTGCCATTGGGAAAACTACTTAACACCTTCTGCAAGTATAAATAATTCCTCCACCTTCTAATCATAAGAATTCTCTCATTAGCTGACAAATAAAGGTGAGGAGTACTATTTTCAGCACCTATGCAAAACAAGGTGAATTTAATGAGACTGTGGTAGTGTGATATTTTTCCTCTGAGAGAAGCTGAAACTTAGAAGCAGATCATCAGATCTGCTTTGCAAAGCCAGAGCTGTGCAGTAAATAAGCAGCTGCCATATCCAGTGGATTCTGAGGGGAAAAGAAAACTTTCCAGATACAGATGGCCATTTTTATTCAAGGTATTTTGAATATAGGGATAGTCACCTGAGAAATGGAATTAATAGCCCTCAGAAATATCTTCTTTCAGCTTGAACTATGACAAAGTCTCAAGTTTCTGCTTCTGTGTGGTGTATAGAAACTTGCTGTACCTGGAAACAGGCCCATCATGAGTGAGTCTAAACTCCTTCAAATAGCTATTTACAGAGTAGATTTCATCAGACTTTTCCTTGGGAAGTAATTTTAAGTAATTTCTCTGTCTCTGAAATAGTTTGCTAGCTTTTTCCCCCTCCCATTTTATGAATGAAGAAATTTGAGTAATTGAGAGGCTGTATACCTGCTCTTAGCAGTTTTGCTGGGAGACCTCCATGCTTAAGTACAAGTATTGAGTCATGGCCCCAAACCACTTTCTTAGGCTAATCTCAACCAGAGCAATGACCTAAACAGTGAACAGGATTCTAGATAAACAGAAATTTGGGTGAGAGCTTTGACTAGCAAATCCTGAAGAAAATTATATAAGTAATGCTGAAGACCAGTTTGCTTTTTTCCCCCATTATTTTCTTGGGCTACATCCTGCTTGCGAAAGTCTTTTGAAGGTCAGAACTAATAATAAATTGCAGTGAGAAAATGTACTTGAGACCTTCTAAAAGCACTCAGAATCTAAGGTTTGAACAGCCTTTAGTAGAGGTTTTGAGAAGAGCTCAGCAGGGCAGAGAAAAACAATAAACAATACTCCTTGATAACCCTCTGGCTTTTTCTAGCAGTAGCTTATGTTTTTGCACAAGCTATCTATTTAAGCATCAAGAAATGTTACTTGTATTTCAGTAGCTTGGAATTTTATTTTGTTACACAGTATTTTAAAATTGATAAAAGATTTTTACTCAGAGACAAGTCAAGAACAAAGGAACAAAAGGTGCATGGTATCCTCAATATGTGGCTATTAGATCCAAAGAGTACAAGAGTAAAGACTCAATAGTTGCATACCCAATGCTATGGACATGATATTGGAGATAAACACAACTACATAGATATAAAAACCTATGACTCCATAGACATAATGTTTTATTCCATAATAATATGTATCTACGATATATGAACTCTTACCCTAATTTTGATTATGTTCTAAAAACTAAGTGCCAGTGATTGTATATAGAGATTCCTTTCTTGAATACTTGTTTGTTGAACATGTCATTTGAAATATGATTCAAAAATCAATGTTAATACATTTTTAAAACAATTTTTACTCAGCTAATGAAATAATTTTGAGTTGGAATTTTATTAAATGAAGTTTTTTCAAACTAATTTTTATTATGTAAAAACCAGAAGAAAGCTTCAAATTGAATGATAAACCTAATTTGAAAGATAATTGGAAAAGTGAATAAATTTGACACAATCTGACCTTAACTTCTATGCTTGTAACATATAATCATATTTGACTTCAAGAAATAGGGTTTTGTAGAATTCTGAAATAACTTTTTTTTGTTGTTCATGTGTCTTGAACTTTGGGCTCTGACACTGTTCCTGAGCTCAAGGCTACAACCCTACCCCTTGAGCCACAGCTCAACTTCTGGTTTTCTGGTAGTTAATTGGAGATAAGAGTCTCATGGACTTTAGTGCCTGGGCTGGTTTGAACTGCAATCCTCAGATCTCATCCTCTGTTAAGAATATCCTAGACTTGGATAAGTGGGACTGCATTAAACTGCAGAGCTTTTGTATGGCAAAGGACATAGCTAGTAAACTAATCAGGAAGCCTACAGAGTGGGAGAAGATCTTCACCAACCAAACAACGGACAAAGGCCTCATATCTAAAATATATCAACAACTCAAAAAAGTGAATCACTCCAAAACTAACCTCCAAAGTAACAACCATCCCATTAAAAAATGGGCCAAAGACTTAGAGAGTCTTCTCTGAAGAAGAAACAAAAATGGCCTATAGACACATGAAGAAATGCTCAACATCTCTGGTCATAAAAGAAATGCAAATCAAAACAACTCTAAGATTCCACCACACTCCAGCTAGAATGGCCAGGATCAGGAAAACGAATGACAACAGATGCTGGAGGGGATGTGGCCAGGAGGGATCACTACTACACTTTTGGTGGGAGTGCAAACTCGTTCAACCACCATGGAAAGCAGTGTGGCAGTGCCTCAAAAGGCTAAACATAGAACTCCCCTATGATCCAGCAATTCCACTACTTGGCATATACCCAACCACCCAGAAACAAGGACATACTAAATCCACTAGCACAACAATGTTCATTGCAGCACTATTCACCATAGCAAAGATATGGAACCAACCTAGATGTCCCTCAGTTGACGAGTGGATCAACAAGTTGTGGTATTTGTACACAATGGAAATCTATGGTGCTGTCAGAAAGAATGACATCGCCCCATTTGTTAGGAAATGGAAAGACTTAGAAAAAATCATATTAAGTAAAGGAAGCCAGACTCAAAGGAACTTAGGCTCAATGGTTTCCGTCATTCGTCATAATCAGTAGAAACCTTAGGCTCTACTAGCAGAGATTTGCAATAGAGCAAAACCTTGATACATAAGGCCATATAATGTGAAGCTAATTGAAAGGACCTCCAGGATATTGAAACAAAAGCCATATAATGAATGATTGTTGTCCTTAATGTACTATGTTGTCTCTCATCTCCTTTGCTGTCCCTTGGTTATCTCATATTGGTATAGTATCTCACTTTGTTATCTGATGGATTGAATTTATTTGTATTTGGATATTTGAAATTTGATAGGGAAGGGGGGAAAACCAAGACGGGTGGGGGGTGTGGGGGGGAAAGGAAATGGGTACCAAGACATGTGAAAGGGTATCAATGTATGTGAATTAATGCACCTTCTATCTGGCAAATATCATGTAACCCTTTTACTAATTACAATAAAAAAAATAAAAAAAAGAATATCCTAGACCTATTCTAGTTATTATCATTGTGGCAGCCTGTGTTTGGGGGGCCTGGCTTGCTTTGCTTAATATGTTTTTGTCCCAAGTCTTCCCATTTCCTTATGAATGGGGCAATGTCATTCTGGTGGAAGCATAGAATTCCTACACACACGCACACACACACATATATATGTATATGTAAATATACATATATATACATATTTGTATATACAACATATAATTTTAGTTTTTGAACATGTATGCCTACCTTAGTACATGTGTCTCATTAAGCTACACCATAGGAAAACAGTCAGAGAAGCCTGCGGCTCTGTCATGCCTGAGGCTGTGTGTGCTGGGCCACGTGTCTCCACAATTCTCCTCTGAGATGTCTTGAAGTTATTGGGTTTTCTCTTTGATTTCTACAACTTTGAGCCTATAACTAATATTCTCATTCTTTGAAGACCAGGTGAATCAGGCTAACTATTCTGTTTTCAAGCTTCTGATTTTGGACTGAATGTATTGTCTTTCTGACTTTTATTCTATGATAGACATTTCTGAGGGCTAGAGTTTAGTAAAGGTTTGGAACTTAATACTGAGAAAAAAGGATTCAGTATCTTTAAGGTTATTTTTACTTCGTTTTTTAGTTTTTCTTCATGAACATAGCTTCAGAAATTGAATCTGTGACTACAGTACTATCAATTCAGTTCTTAATTTACTGCAAATTAGAAGAATTTTCAGTCAACTCTGGTTTTCTCATTTAAATTATACCATATAATTACCCTTTTAATTTGTTTGTATGTTGATAAATTGACTAAGGTTGTATGTATAACTAGTAATCTTTTTGGAAAATGCCAGTAAGAGCATTTTGTATATGTGTCTACCATATAATTTTGAAAAGGCATTTAGATGATTGATTATTTTCACTTTTCATTGGATAGACGTTCCAGAATGAACATGGCCACAGATTTTATGTACTGTAGGTTCTATGAAAATTGAAATCTGACAGTATACTAGCAGTTATGAATAAAACTAGATTACTATATAAAACCTTGAATGTTCTAACTTAAGCCCACAGACTAAAAAATAATAATAAAGGAATCATTGTTTTGCTTTTAATTTTGGTTGTAAGGCTTGAATTTCAGGCCTCTACCCTATCTTTTGCTCAAGGCTAACACTCTACCACTTTGAGCCATAATACCACTTCCAGTTTTCTGGTGGGTAATTTGAGATTAATCCTGCCCGAGCTGGCTTTGAACTTCGATCCTCAGATCTCAGCCTCTTGAGTAGGAAGGATTCTAGACATGAGCCAGCAGACCTAGCCAGGGATCTTGTTTTGATCATACAAAAGATCTATTATGTACCTAAGTTTTGTATAATTCTAATTTGACCTAGCTTACATTATTTGACAAAGGGTATCTATTCACTCACTCTGAACTTTAAGGTGATGCCTATCCAGCCATGGGTGTTCTCAAAAACGATGATGAGTGAGTATGCAAATTCATGGTTCCTTCCAGCTACTTTTCCTTTTCCATTGTCTTTATGATTTTCAACATAGTGTCCAGTGAGTATCACTGAATGTAAATTCACTGAATGTAAATTCATTCATCCATTGTCCCACCATTTCAGTCCCACCATTTCTCCCTCCTACCTCCCCCAAAGAGACAAACTTACGTACAAAACAAAAGGAATAGATATCAGGCCTAGGACATTTACCCAATCGTCCAGAAACAAGGACATACTAAATCCACCAGCACAACGATGTTCATTGCAGCACTATTTACCATAGCAAAGATATGGAACCAACCCAGATGCCCCTCAGTTGATGAGTGGATCAACAAGATGTGGTATTTATACACAATGGAATTCTATGCTGCTGTCAGAAAGAACAACATCGCCCCATTTGTAAGGAAATGGAAAGACTTAGAAAAAATCATATTAAGTGAAGTAAACTAGACTCAAAGGATCAGAGGCTCAAAGATTTCCCTCATTTGTCATAATCAGTAGAAACCTTGGGCTCTCCTAGCAGAGATTTACAATAGAACAAAACCTAGATACTTAAGGCCATACAGAATGATGCTAAATGAAAAGACCTCCAGGATATAGAATCAAAAGCCATATAATGAGTGATTGTTGTCCTTAATGTACTATGTTATCTCTCATCTCTTTTGCTGTCCCTTGGCTATCTCATATGGTTACAGTATTTCACCTTGTATATATGTTTATTTGGTTATTTGAAATTGGATAGGGAAGGGGGAAAACAAGATGAGGGGCACTTGTAGGGGGAGGGAAATGGGGACCAAGACATGAGAAAGGGTATCAATGTATGTGAAGTAATGCACCTTCTATCTGGTGAATATAATGTAACCCTTTCATTAATTACAATAAAAATATATGAAAAAAAAGAAATCAGACCCAAGAGCGTGGCCTAGTGGTAGAGTGCTTGCCTAGCATGCATGAAGCCCTCTGATTCCTGGGTACCACATACATATAAAAAGCCAGAAGTGGTGCTATGTCTCAAGAGTTAGACTGCTAGCCTTGAGAAAGCCCAAGTATAGTGCTCAGGCCTCAGGGCCCCAGGACTGGATAAAAAAAAATTAGGTACAAAAATAAAAAACAGTGACAAAGCAGAAAAAATCCCAACAAGCAAAGAACCAAAAACCCCAAAATCTTCTTGTTTCCATTTCTTGGACTTCATTTCACTAATCAACATTGTGATCCAATGCACATAGCCTTGGTCCCTTGTGATCCTCTTCGGTGGATATCCACCGTGGTCCAACAGGGTGAAATGGTATAATCTGGCTTAATTTATCGCGGCCAAGACTCTTTTCTCAAAGAGCAGGGCTGCTAATGATCTAGGGTTTTTTTTTTGTTTTTTCTTTTGTTTTGTTTTTCATCTATCAGTGTTTGTTTGTTTGTCTCTGTACTAGTTTGGAAATCAGATCCCAGGAGTATTTCTAGTCCATCATCTCTGATACTATTCAGTGTTTTTCCAATCTTTTCATTCCATGCGGCTCCAGTTGGATTGTTTCTTAGTATATAATTAAGTTTACCATTTCTTTCTATAGTTTTTTCTGCTATTCAGTCCATCTAGTAAGTGTTTATTTTGTATATTATTTCAGTTTTCAAATTTTCATTTAAAATAACCTTTTTATTTGGAAAATCCCAAAGTTTCCATTTTTCAAGGGTTTTTTTTATCCCTCTTTCATAAAACTAAGTTATGACTGTGTGAACATTGGTATCTGCTCATTCTAACCTATTGAATATTGTGTTTGGAATCTGTTAATGCTCTTGAACATTAATTCCTTGAACATTGTTGAACATTTTTCTTTTCCTTCTTATTTGACAACTAGTTTTTGGCCAGGTTCTGATGACTCATGCCTGTAACCCTAGCTATTCAAGAGGCTGAGACCTGAGGATCTTGGTTCAAATCCAGCATGACCAGGAAAGTCTGTGACACTCTTACCTCCAATTAAGCACCAGAAGACCAGAAGCAGTGCTGTGGCTCAAGTGGTAGAATATTAGCCTTGAGTTCAAAAGCTTCTGGGATAGCACTCAGGTGGTCCTGAGTTCAATCCCCACAACTGACCTCACCTCACAAAAAAGTATGTTCTGATAAACCTATTTGGAGAATATTTGTTTAAATCAATAGACATTCTTATTTAGTTTTCCCTTCAAATCCTATTCTGACCTCTGTTGGCTGGAGTTCTAACGTCAATTCCATTTTTAAAGCCTTTGCTTTGTTGTTTGCCTCCCTTCTGCTTAACTGACATCAGAAACCTACGGGAACTAGGAAGGTGACAGACACCATTGGTCAGCCATCAGGCATCTGGTGGTATTTGTATCGTTTCCACAGCTAGGATTATATACATCTGTCTTTATCATATCCTGTCTTCTGCATAATATTCTTAACTTCACAATATCACAGAATCCATGGTTTTTGTTTCTCATCACAAAGTCAGAAATACAAATTTCTATACTATTATTTCTGAGGCTTCTTGAAAAAAAGAATTTTTTCATTGAATTTATATTTTCAAATATATAAAGCAGAATTCTTGTATGGTTAAATCCTGGTCTCTGCCATTAGTTACAACTAAAACTTCTGGACAAGAAATGTACAATAATTGAAGGAAAAATAAATAGCAGATAGACTAGGAAGAAAAGTAAAACAAAACAAAACATTTTTTCCCTAAAAAAAATCTGTCCTTCAAAGCAAGCCAGTCATCCTGGATACTGCTACCCATTTTATGCCAAATAACTGATGCTTGGGGACCAGCCTCTGCCTCCAGGGCAGGCAGAGCAAGAAGATGAAAATAAGACCCAGGATGTCCACCATGCTTTCTGTTTCACCACACATACACCACAGAGACATGTTTCCATGACAACACCCTTTGTTGTGTGCAGATTCAGACTGCTGTGAGTATGCATGCGTAGGGATGGGGGAGCAGGAATAAGCTGACTAACATAGTCCTTCAGGTTTGCTTGTTTGTCAGAGTCCTTAAAATGTTGTGGTAAGTCTCCTGTCCAGATTTTTAAGTTATAATCAACGGAAGGGAAGAGTGTGAACTCCATGTTGACCACACTAGAATGCTCTACTGGCATTTCAAAATATCAATTCATGATATTTGAAATTATCGATTCTTTGAAAAATCTTCCTTTTTCTAGAAACTTTGAAAATTAAATCTGAACTGAAGAAGTAAGCAGAGAAGAGAATCCTTGTCTTTGTTACTGTATCTATAGGAAGACAACTTTAATTGATTTATCTTAGTGATCTTTCATTCTTCTGTTATTTCATGTTCTTGTTAAATAAGTTGAAGGATCACCTGGGTTAGTTGCAAACACATGATGAAACTGCCCCTACCTGGCTATCAGAGTTGTTCTTTTATCTCCTTGCTTCAGAAACAGATCAGGTCTCTAGTATAGAAAGGAAAATTAAACTGGACACCTCTATGCCAAGTTATAAAAGTGAGACCCTATTTTCATTATTTTCCAAACATTTTTGCCACTCTGCTATTGACTGCACGTGACTGTGGTTTTATCCATTTATTGGTCTTCTAGATGAGCCTGTGGGAGGGACCATTAATTTGTAACTCAGAGGATTTTTCATAATGGTGTCACATTTGAGAGATGTACAAGAGGATGACGTGAGTAGCATTTCATTAAGGAGACTGGAGATAGCATATGTGAATTGCTATGTAGCAGATGTGTGTATATGACAATTCAGCAGAACATTTCTACAATTTCCTTCAAGGGATAAGAAATTGAATTAGAAACCCCAAAAGTATAACAATTGTTAAACTGTACCTGTAAAATTAGCAGCCAAAACCTTCTGGATGCATATGATTAGAAAACATGAGTAAAAAAATGTTTTCCATACAGTCATTCTCCTTACAGTGTGGCATGTATCTTAGCCACTTAATTCGAAAGACTTTAGTCATTTGTCTTCGAGACTCACGGAATGACATGCCATTCAGCATGTATCTCATTTTACCCATCCTTCCTATTGGGACATCATGGAGCACTGGTGGGACACTGAACCACATGCTAAGAACACATCAGTTCATCTACTTCTCCTGACAGCTCCAGGCAGCAGGCATTATTGTTGTTCTCCATTTTTATCAGAACCTAGAGAATTAGATGAATTGGCCAAAGATTTCTAGATAGAATCAGCAAAACTAACATGTATACAATTGGGCAACTGCTGTGTGCACATCTGTAACTACCGTACCCTGCTGCCTCTTAATTAGAGCAAACGAGTCGGCGGCTAGGGATACATTTCATTAGTGTCCTATCCAAAAAAATGTCTTTGAATGTAAGCAAGTACTGAAGGCCTAGCGTACCTCATCAATCTGACAAATTCAAATAGATTGTGGATGAATTAGGAACACCTTTGAATACACTTTGTATTACAGAATAGCAGGCTGTTGCTAACTGCACCTCCCTGCAGGTCTCATCTTGGGACAGTACTCCATAGGAATGCATATCTGTGTGCTGTTTCACAGGAGGCTGTCCCAGGCTACCATGGCTGTTTGAGTAAACACCATGTCTGTGATTGGTGGTGCATGGGGAGTCTAGGCTGGGCCTATCCATTTCTGCAATCAATTCAAATTTGTAGAGAGTTTTGACATATATAACTGCAGTGAGGAAGAGAACAGGAACACCTTTCAGAGAATATATGCATTGTCATAAATAGAATTACCATTTTCTGAAATACATATTGCTCTTATTTAGTTAGTACACACTAGACTGGGATAGATGGCTTGCTATGGTAATAATTTATCTAACAACAATACAATGTCAATGACTCCATGGTTCTTAATGTGCCCTTACCCGAAACATAGCAACTCCTTTGACTCTAGCACACAGTATTGGTCTGTTAACAAGGATGTCTTGCCCAGCAGGGGCCTACAGCCTTCCAATACTGTCTATTTTGACTTACAATGTCCAAGTTCAATATCTTATTTGTCTCAATTTCCATATTGGATGGGATGTAAGATTTACACACTACAAGATGTATATATTTCTTAGGATGTATATATAAGATGTATATATTACTGAGGTATTTGTTTTGAGAGTGTACACACATGATTTAACCCCATAAAACCAGTCAGTAGCCTGCTTTAACTTTCCCTCTTGGGGAATCTTGGCTCATGACTAGGACAGTTCTGAGTATCACAACTTGAGACAGGAATGTGCAAGAGATCAATAGATTTGCGATCTATTGCATACATTGCCAGGGAGGTGACTAAATATTCTATGATGCATTAAAACCACCCCTCATAACAAATAACCTGACGCACAATATAGCAACATTAGATAATGATATATACAGAAACATAATCTTCTCTTTTCTTATATAAAATACATCATGCAACAATTATTACTTGAGTGCTCGCTTCGGCAGCACATATACTAAAATTGGAACGATACAGATAAGATTAGCATGGCCCCTGTGCAAGGATGACACGCAAATTCGTGAAGCGTTCCATATTTTTACGGAAGCTTGCAGACCCATCCCATGGTCCACTGTGAGGCCACTGGTTGGGCTAAGAGCTAGTCGTGCAGCAACACATAAGTTTTATTCTAATACTTTCCAAACTTTGTACTCAAATACGCTACCTACTTACCCCCTGACCTCTCTCATTCTATTCTTCTATCTCTGGACCTCTGCTCGTCTTTCATCCCTTATACTGCTTGGATCTACACTTGATTGCTGTTGAGCAACACTGTATATCTAGGTGTTTAATTATTCTCTAGGCTGAGAGGGACTTAAAGACAATAGAGATTGGATTGAGAGGCTTATTGTTTTGGGTATAAATCACTTATCAGTGGATTATTAGACTGGTCGGTAACTGCACAAAAAGAAAGAGTGATAACACCAATCAAAACTTGTGAACATCTAGAGTCTCAGAGGTTTAGGTTGGTTACATCTAAAAAACTATAATCGTGTTTAGTATTAATCTTGCTCCCATTTTCAAATGGGCAGAACAAGAAACCCAAGAAAAATGTCAAATCAAAAGAAACATCATCCCCCACTCCCCCACCCAATGTAAACAGCCAATGGAACAGTCACTGGCAAACCTAGAGGAGAGTCTTCCAAGTGCTGTACAAATGCAATTGAAAAACATCATCAATGAAAAATGTGAAAAGATACAGAAAGAGATAAGGGAGGAAGCCATAGCTGAACAAGAGGAAACCATAAACAAGGTAATAAGTGAAAAAGAAGAAGCCATAAAGGAAACCATAATAAAGGCTGTTCAAAGAAAGATGGATGAATTCATACAATCCACAAATAAAAAGGTGACTGAACTCCAGCAAATGTTCAAAGAAAATAAAGCTACTGAGCTAACCACTCAAATGGAAATCAAGGAGCTAAAGAAATCCATACATGAGATGCAAGGCATCAATAATGAGCAATTAGAAGCAAGGGAGATGAAAAATAAAGTAGATAGCTTTGATAGCAGGTTAGACAATGCGGAGGAGAGAATTTCCGGGGCTGAAGATAATTTAGTTATTATACAGAAAGAACAGAAAATGAGTCAATCCAAATCTAGGAAAAATGAGAGAGCGCTTCAGGAGGTCCAAGATACAATTAGGAAACCTAATCTAAGGCTAATTGGTATTGAGGAGGGCGTGGAGAAAGAGGTAAATGGTATTGGAAATATACTTCAGGGAATCATCTCCCAAATATCCAGAAGGGCAGACCCATCCAGATACAAGAAGCTTTTAGAACACCAAACAGACCTGACCAGAAAAGAACATCCCACCGCCACATCGTAATCCGAACTGGATCAATAGAAACCAATAAAAGGATCCTAAAGGCAGCCAGGGAAAAGGGTTCAGCAACCTATAAAGGAAAACCAATCATAATAACCCCAGATTACTCAGCAGAGACCATGCAAGCAAGAAGTGACTGGAAGCATATATGTCATGACCTTAAGTCAAATAACTACCAACCAAGAATACTGTACCCAGCTAAGCTCTCATTCATAACTGAGGGAACAATAAAAATATTCCATTCCAGGGAAAAGCTGCAACAATATGTTGCAACAAAACCAACACTACAGAGAGTTCTCAAAGAGGTCCTATACATAGAAAACCAAAATAAATGCAATATAGGAAAAGAATGGCACCTAAACAGCATACCATCTATGGACCACAAAAACTGTCAAGACACAGGCCCAAATAAAAGCTTTTAAAAATGGTAGGACCTAATAAATATCTCTCAATCCTAACTCTCAATATCAATGGACTTAACTCTCCAATTAAACGGCATAGGCTGTCTTGTTGGATCAAAAAGCAAGAGCCATCGTTCTGCTGTCTTCAAGAGACACATCTTACCCAAAAAAACAATCATCTTTTGAAAGTGAGAGGTTGGAATAAACTCTATCAAGCTAACGGCCCCCATAAACAGGCTGGAGTTGCCATCCTCATATCAGATAAAATAGACTTCAAACCAAAATTAGTAAGAAAAGACAAAGAAGGTTACTACATACTACTAAAGGGATCTTTCCTCCAGGAAGACATAACGATCCTAAATATTTACACACCCAATCCCGGAGCTACGAACTTCATCAAGCAAACCATACATACATCGAAATACAGTGATTGTCGGTGACTTTAACACATCACTCTCACCTATGGACAGATCAGCAAGGAAAAAACTCAACAGAGAAACCTTAGAACTGGACAACTATATAGACCAACTAGATCTAACAGACATCTTAAGAATATTCCACCCAGCAACAACACAATATACGTTTTTCTCAGCAGCACATGGAACATTTTCCAAAATAGATCACATCTTAGGCCATAAAACAAACCTGGACAGATTCAGAAACACTGAAATTATTCAATGCACACTCTCAGACCATAAAGGCATCAAACTGGAACTGAACACACATCTCCACCAACGAAAACCATGTAACTCATGAAGACTGAACAAAACATTGTTGAATCACCAATGGGTTATCGAAGACATCAGAACAGAAATCCAAAAGTTTATGAAATTTAACAGTAAGGAGCACACAACATACCAACTCCTTTGGGACACAGCAAAGGCAGTACTCAGAGGAAAATTTATAGCGCTGAGTGCCTACAACAACGAGTTGGAAAAATTGCAAACCAACAAGTTAATGTCCCACCTTAAGCTCCTAGAAAAAGAGCAACAAACCAACCCTAATCCCAATAGAAGAAAGCAAATAATTAAAATCAAAGCAGAATTAAGTGATTTGGAATCCAAAACAACTATAGAAAGAATCAACAAAACAAGGAGTTGGTTCTTTCAAAGAATTAACAAAATTGACAAGCCCTTAGCAAATCTTACCAAAAAAGAAGAGAGCACATCGAAATAAACAAAATCGCAGATGAAAATGGTAATACCACGACAGAAATTACCAAGATCCAGAATATCATGAGGGAATACTTCTCAAACCTTTACGCCAACAGATTTGAGAATCTAGAAGAAATGGATGAATTCCTAGCCAATATTAACCTGCCCACACTGAACCAAGAAGAACTAAGCCAACTCAACAGGCCTATTTCAAGCTCTGAAATAGAAATGGCAATTAGAGAACTTCCACCTAAGAAAAGCCAAGGGCCAGATGGATTCACAGCTGAATTCTATAAGGTCTTCAAAGCAGAGCTCACACCAATACTCCTCAAGCTCTTCAACGAAATTGAAAATGAAGGTTCCTTACCAAACTCATTCTATGAAACCAGTATAACCCTCATCCCCAAACCAGAATAGAGATTCATCAAAGAAAGAGAACTGTAGACCTATATCTTTGATGAACATCGATGCAAAACTTCTCAACAAAATACTGGCCAACCGTCTACAACAACTCATCAAAAAAATTATACACTATGATCAAACTGAATTCATCACAGGGAGGCAAAGCTGGTTCAACATACGCAAATCGATTAATATAATTCAACACATCAACAGGAGCAAGGACAAAAATCACATGATTGTCTCAATAGACACGGAAAAGGCATTTGACAAGATCCAACACCCATTTATGTTAAAAGATCTGGAGAAACTAGGAATCCATGGAACATTCCTCAATGTAATAAAGGCTGTGTATGAGAAACCTACTGCTAGTATTACACTTAATGGTGAAAATCTAAAGCCATTCCCTCTAAAATCAGGAACGAGACAAGGATACCCACTCTCTCCACTCCTCTTTAACATAGTACTAGAATTCCTAGCCAGTGCAATAAGGCAAGAAGCAAGCATAAAGGGGATCCAAGTAGGGAAAGAGGAAATAAAACTATCCCTCTTTGCAGATGACGTGTTTCTGTATTTAAAGAATCCTATAGACTCTACTCCCAAACTCCTTGAGCTGATTCACAACTTTGGAAGAGTAGCAGGCTATAAAATCAACCCTCAAAAATCAACTGACTTCCTTTATGCCAACAGTGAGAGGAACGAGGCAAAATCAGGAAAGAAACTCCTTTCACAATAGCCTCAAAGAAAATAAAGTACCTAGGAATTAGCTTAACTAAAAATGTAAAGGACCTTTTTGACGAAAACTTTAAAACCCTAAAAAAGGAAATTAAAGCAGAACTAAGGAAATGGAAAAACCTCCCATGCTCCTGGATTGGAAGAATCAACATTTTGAAAATGAGAATCTTGCCAAGAGCTATCTACAAATTCAATGCAATACCCATCAACATCCCAATGTCATTCTTTAAAGAAATAGAAGAGGCAATCCAAAATTTCATATGGAATAATAAAAGACCCCATATAGCAAAAACTCTTCTTAGCAGAAAGAACAGCGCTGGAGGAATTTCCATTCCAAACTGTAGACTCTATTACAGAGCTATAATTCTCAAAACAGCTTGGTACTGCCACAGGAACAGGCCTGAGGACCAATGGAATAGAACTGAGGACCCAGATATTAAACCACAGACCTATAGCCACCCAAACTTTGACAATGGAGCCAAAAAATAGAATGGAAGAAAGACAGCCTCTTCAACAAGGTGTGATGGCAGAACGGGTTAAGCACCTGTAGAAAACTAAAGCTGGATCCTTCGTTGTCACCTTGCACTACAATTAACTCCAAATGGATCAAAGACCTGGAGGTAAAAGCTGACACACTGAAAACTTTACAGAAATGATTAGGAGATACACTAGGCCTCCTTGGCACAGGTCAAAACTTTCTTAATAAGAACAAAGAATTCCAACAAATCAGAGAAAGGCTGGATAAGTGGGACTGCATTAAACTGCAGAGCTTTTGTATGGCAAAGGACATAGCTAGTAAACTAATCAGGAAGCCTACAGAGTGGGAGAAGATCTTCACCAACCAAACAACGGACAAAGGCCTCATATCTAAAATATATCAACAACTCAAAAAAGTGAATCACTCCAAAACTAACCTCCAAAGTAACAACCATCCCATTAAAAAATGGGCCAAGAGAGGCTTCTCTGAAGAAGAAACAAAAATAGCCTATAGACACATGAAGAAATGCCCAACATCTCTGGTCATAAAAGAAATGCAAATCAAAACAACTCTAAGATTCCACCACACTCCAGCTAGAATGGCCAGGATCAGGAAAACGAATGACAACAGATGATGGAGGGGATGGGGCCAGGAGGGATCACTACTATACTGTTGGTGGGAGTGCAAACTCGTCCAACCACTATGGAAAGCAGTGTGGCAGTGCCTCAAAAGGCTAAACATAGAACTCCCCTATGACCCAGCAATTCCACTACTTGGCATTTACCCAACCACCCAGAAACAAGGACATACTAAACCCACTAGCACAACAATGTGCATTGCAGCACTATTCACCATAGCAAAGATATGGAACCAACTTAGATGTCGCTCAGTTGATGAGTGGATTAACAAGTTGTGGTATTTGTACACAATGGAATTCTATGCTGCTGTCAGAAAGAATGGCATCTCCCCATTTGTTAGGAAATGGAAAGACTTAGAAAAAAATCATATTAAGTGAAGTAAGCCAGACTCAAAGAACTTAGGCTCAATGGTTTCCCTCATTTGTCATAACCAGTAGAAACCTTGGGCTCTACTAGCAGAGATCTGCAATAGAGCAAAACCTTGATATATACAGCCATATAGTATGAAGGTAATTGAAAGGACCTCCAGGATACTGAAACAAAAGTCATATAATGAATGATTGTTATATAATGAATGTATTATGTTATCTTTCATCTCCTTTGCTGTCTCTTTGGTATCTCATATTGTTACAGCATCTCACTTTGTTATCTGATATATTGAATTTATTTGTATTTGGTTATTTGAAATTTGATAGGGAAAGGGGGAAAACCAAGATGGGGGTGGGGGGGTGGGGGGGGATGGTGATGGGTACCAAGACATATGAAAGGGTATCAATATATGTGAAGTAATGCACCTTCTATCTGGCAAATATCATGTAACCCTTTTTTAATTACAATAAAAAAATTATAGAAAAAAATCTTTGGAAGAGTATCAGGCTATAAAATCAACCCTCAAAAATCAACAGCCTTCCTTTACGCCAACAGTGAGAGGAACAAGGCAATAATCAGGAAAGAAACTCCTTTCACAATAGCCTCAAAGAAAATAAAGTACCTAGGAATTAGTTTAGCTAAGAATGTAAAGGACCTTTTTGACGAAAACTTAAAACCCTAAAAAAGGAAATTAAACCAGAACTAAGGAAATGGAAAAACCTCCCATGCTCCTGGATTGGAAGAATCAACATTTTGAAAATGAGAATCTTGCCAAGAGCTATCTACAAATTCAATGCAATACCCATCAACATCCCAATGTCATTCTTTAAAGAAATAGAAGAGGCAATCCAAAATTTCATATGGAATAATAAAAGACCCCATATAGCAAAAACTCTTCTTAGCAGAAAGAACAGCGCTGGAGGAATTTCCATTCCAAACTGTAGACTCTATTACAGAGCTATAATTCTCAAAACAGCTTGGTACTGCCACAGGAACAGGCCTGAGGACCAATGGAATAGAACTGAGGACCCAGATATTAAACCACAGACCTATAGCCACCCAAACTTTGACAATGGAGCCAAAAAATAGAATGGAAGAAAGACAGCCTCTTCAACAAGGTGTGATGGCAGAACGGGTTAAGCACCTGTAGAAAACTAAAGCTGGATCCTTCGTTGTCACCTTGCACTACAATTAACTCCAAATGGATCAAAGACCTGGAGGTAAAAGCTGACACACTGAAAACTTTACAGAAATGATTAGGAGATACACTAGGCCTCCTTGGCACAGGTCAAAACTTTCTTAATAAGAACAAAGAATTCCAACAAATCAGAGAAAGGCTGGATAAGTGGGACTGCATTAAACTGCAGAGCTTTTGTATGGCAAAGGACATAGCTAGTAAACTAATCAGGAAGCCTACAGAGTGGGAGAAGATCTTCACCAACCAAACAACGGACAAAGGCCTCATATCTAAAATATATCAACAACTCAAAAAAGTGAATCACTCCAAAACTAACCTCCAAAGTAACAACCATCCCATTAAAAAATGGGCCAAGAGAGGCTTCTCTGAAGAAGAAACAAAAATAGCCTATAGACACATGAAGAAATGCCCAACATCTCTGGTCATAAAAGAAATGCAAATCAAAACAACTCTAAGATTCCACCACACTCCAGCTAGAATGGCCAGGATCAGGAAAACGAATGACAACAGATGATGGAGGGGATGGGGCCAGGAGGGATCACTACTATACTGTTGGTGGGAGTGCAAACTCGTCCAACCACTATGGAAAGCAGTGTGGCAGTGCCTCAAAAGGCTAAACATAGAACTCCCCTATGACCCAGCAATTCCACTACTTGGCATTTACCCAACCACCCAGAAACAAGGACATACTAAACCCACTAGCACAACAATGTGCATTGCAGCACTATTCACCATAGCAAAGATATGGAACCAACTTAGATGTCGCTCAGTTGATGAGTGGATTAACAAGTTGTGGTATTTGTACACAATGGAATTCTATGCTGCTGTCAGAAAGAATGGCATCTCCCCATTTGTTAGGAAATGGAAAGACTTAGAAAAAAATCATATTAAGTGAAGTAAGCCAGACTCAAAGAACTTAGGCTCAATGGTTTCCCTCATTTGTCATAACCAGTAGAAACCTTGGGCTCTACTAGCAGAGATCTGCAATAGAGCAAAACCTTGATATATACAGCCATATAGTATGAAGGTAATTGAAAGGACCTCCAGGATACTGAAACAAAAGTCATATAATGAATGATTGTTATATAATGAATGTATTATGTTATCTTTCATCTCCTTTGCTGTCTCTTTGGTATCTCATATTGTTACAGCATCTCACTTTGTTATCTGATATATTGAATTTATTTGTATTTGGTTATTTGAAATTTGATAGGGAAAGGGGGAAAACCAAGATGGGGGTGGGGGGGTGGGGGGGGGGATGGTGATGGGTACCAAGACATATGAAAGGGTATCAATGTATGTGAAGTAATGCACCTTCTATCTGGCAAATATCATGTAACCCTTTTTTAATTACAATAAAAAAATTATAGAAAAAAATCTTTGGAAGAGTAGCAGGCTATAAAATCAACCCTCAAAAATCAACAGCCTTCCTTTACGCCAACAGTGAGAGGAACAAGGCAATAATCAGGAAAGAAACTCCTTTCACAATAGCCTCAAAGAAAATAAAGTACCTAGGAATTAGTTTAGCTAAGAATGTAAAGGACCTTTTTGACGAAAACTTAAAACCCTAAAAAAGGAAATTAAAGCAGAACTAAGGAAATGGAAAAACCTCCCATGCTCCTGGATTGGAAGAATCAACATTGTGAAAATGACAATCTTGCCAAGAGCTATCTACAAATTCAACGCAATACCCATCAATATCCCAATGGCATTCTTTAAAGAAATAGAAGAGGCAATCCAAAATTTCATATGGAATAATAAAAGACCCCGTAGAGCAAAAACACTTCTTAGCAAGAAGAACAGCGCCGGAGGAATTTCAATTCCAAACTTTAGACTCTATTACAGAGCTATAATTCTCAAAACAGCTTGGTACTGGCACAGGAACAGGCCTGAAGACCAATGGAATAGAACAGAGGACCCAGATATTAAACCACAGACCTATGGCCACCTAATATTTGACAAGGGAGCCAAATAAATAGAATGGAAGAAAGACAGCCTCTTCAACAAGGTGTGATGGCAGAACTGGTTAAGCACCTGCAGAAAACTAAAGTTGAATCCTTCTTTGTCACCTTGCACTAGAATTAACTCCAAATGGATCAAAGACCTGGAGGTAAAAGCTGACACACTGAAAACTTTACAGGAAGGAATAGGAGATACACTAGGCCTCCTTGGCACAGGTCGAAACTTTCTTAATAAGGACCAAGAATCACAACAAATCAGAGAAAGGCTGGATAAGTGGGACTGCATTAAACTGCAGAGCTTTTGTATGGCAAAGGACATAGCTAGTAAACTAATTAGGAAGCCCACAGAGTGGGAGAAAATCTTGACCAACCAAACAATGGACAAAGGCCTCATATCTAAAATATATCAACAACTCAAAAAATTGAATCACTCCAAAACTAACCTCCAAAGTAACAACCATCCCATTAAAAAATGGACCAAAACATAAAAAGAGTCTTCTCTGAAGAAGAAACAAAAATGGCTTATAGACACATGAAGAAATGCTCAACATCTCTGGTCATAAAAGAAATGCAAATCAAAACAATGCTAAGATTCCACCTCACTCCAGTTAGTATGGCCAGGATCAGGAAAACGAATAATAACAAATGCTGGAGGGGATGTGGCCAGGAGGGATCACTACTACATTGTTGGTGGGAGTGCAAACTCGTTCAACCACTATGGAAAGCAGTGTGGCAGTCCCTCAAAAGGCTAAACATAGAACTCCCCTATGACCCAGCAATTCTACTACTTGGCATATACCCAACCATCCAGAAACAAGGACATCCTAAATCCACTAGCACAACAATATTCATTGCAGCACTATTCACCATAGCAAAGACATGGACCCAACCTAGATGTCCCTCAGTCGATGAGTGGAACAACAAGTTGTGGTATTTGTACACAATGGAATTTTATGCTGCTGTCAGAAAGAATGACATCGCCCCATTTGTTAGGAAATGGAAAGACTTAGAAAAAAAGCATATTTAGTGAAGTAAGTCAGACTCAAGGGAGCTTCGGCTCAATGATTTCCCTGATTAGTCATCATCACTAGAAACCTTGGGCTCTACTAGCAGAGATTTGCAATAGAGCAAAATCCTCATACATAAGTCCATATAGTATGAAGCTAATTGAAAGGACCTCCAGGATATTGAAACAAAAGCCATGTAATGAATGATTGTTGTCCTTAATGTACTATGTTGTCTCTCATCTCCTTTGCTGTCCCTTAGTTATCTCATATTGTTATAGTATCTCACTTTGTTATCTGATATATTGAATTTATTTGTATTTGGATATTTGAAATTTGGTAGGGAAGGGGGGAAAACCAAGACGGGTGGGGGGTGTGTGGGGGGAGGGAAATGGCTACCAAGACATGTGAAAGGGTATCAATGTATGTGAATTAATGCACCTTCTATCTGGCAAATATCATGTAACCCTACTCAAGAATTTCTTGTTTAATGAATACATGTTTTATAATTCAAAAGGTCAAGAAGACAAGACTGGATAAACTATGCACCAAAAATCTTTAAGGCTGTGCTTGCCTAACATTCACGAAGACCCGGGTTCGATTCTTTGGTACCCCAAGCCCAGGGCTGGCAAAAAAAATTTTAAGGCAAAGAAAGAGATCACATTGATCTTTTTTAAAATTTGCTTTAAAAATTAATGCATTTGGAAGTACGCTCTTTAGGTTTTCTGGCTGAAGGAGATCACCTGAATTGTACACATAAAGTCACTAAAAGCATGTTGGTAGCAATATTAACTTCTTTCTTGAGAAGCAAAGAACAACCACCGTGTGGACCTGTCTTTTGCTACGAGAGGAGCCATGGGTGGTTTGGCTCTTCTGTAGAATCTGATGTGCCACGTGGAGGCACTGGGCCCCACTGGCAAGCTGTCCCTGGCTTTCTTATCCAGTCCATGGGCTGGCTTTCACGTTTCAGAATTACTGTTTCACTCATTTGCTGTTTAATTTCAAATGCTGAGGAAAAAGAACAGTCAACTGAAGCAAATACAGTGAAAAATAGAAATTACAATCAATGTATTTTTCAAAATTGAGTCTATCCTTCAGAGCCTCCATTCCAATCCCTACTAAGATAGGAGTGTGGGACTGTAGAAATACTGTTGTCAGTTATTACGGAGTAGAGCCATCTAAGATGATTAAACACCATTTTGACCCATCACGAGGTCAGGAGAAATGTTTCTAAATTAGACACAAAATGAGAGTTTGAAATGATCATGGTCTTTGTGTATGCCAAGTAATTCTGCCTTCTTCAAGATGAAGCAGTGAAAGGGTAGAGTATCAGACTCGAGGGGAAAAGATTTCAGATGGAAAACCCAAGAAAGAAGGGTGCTTACTCAAGCTCCCTAGAGGTACTTCCAAGATTCCTGCTTCCCGAACCCAAATGCTTTCCTCAAAAACCAGCCTCTCCATTTTGAGCCACTAGTTAGCACTGTGAAAGTGCAGAGGGGAAAGATGCAAACGCAGAGCGTGTTCAGTGTAGGTAATGTAGAAAGCTAGCTGGAATATCTGGAGCCCCTAATCTCTAACAGCAGCTTTGTTTCTGCTTTAAAACCTTAGGTAATGAATGCACATATCACCTTAGGAAATTGGAATACCAGATTGCCTGACTGGAGCAATAGCAGTGTTTTCTTCTTGGACAACAGTTCTCACAATATCCCAAGTGTGGCTCACAGTGAGGAATTGGCTAATATCAGTTTTCGGTATAACTATAGTAGACAGTTGTCTATTACTGCAATAATTTTTCTTTCTTGTTTAGTTTATTTGTTAGGTTCTCACCTGTGTTCACTGTTTTTGATTTGGGGACCCTGTGTTTTTACACATTCAAATTTATGTGATAAGGGGAAGGGAAGGAGAATCACAAAATGGTGAGACAAAGGACAGGATGAAGCAATATGAGTGATGTTCACTTGTGGGGGCTGAGGGGAAGGAGGAGAAGATGAGGGAGGGAGGAGAACTATTTAACAAGAAATGTACACATTACCTTTCTTATTAACTGCACTCCCTTTGTTTTTTATGTATTTTTTATTGTAATTAATAGAAGGGTTACATGATATTTGCTAGATAGATGGTGCATTAATTCCCATACATTGATACCCTTTCACATGTCTTGATCCCCATTTCCCTCCTCCCACCCCCACCCCTCATCTTGTTTTCCCCCCCTTCCCTATGCAGTTTCAAATTGGGCTGGGAGTTTGGCCTAGTGGTAGAGTGCTTGCCTAGCATGTACGAAGACCTGGGTTCAATTCCTGAGTACCACATGCATAGAAAAAAGCCAGAAGTGGTGCTGTGGCTCAAGTGGTAGAGTTCTAGCCTTGAGAAAGTCCAAGGACAGTGCTCAGACACTGAGCTCAAGGCCCAGGACTGGCAAAAAAAGAGTCTCAGGTCCTGCACTTCCTTTGTATATTACCTTTGCAGTAAACTAAAATTAAATTAAATAATGAAATACAACAAATTGAAATTGAAATTGGTCTAGAGGAAACTCTACCAGAATGTGAAAAAATGTTTTCAATGATTACTTGTCATTTAAGTCAGCTTAGTAGAAAAGTATGTCAAATTTCTCCAGTAGGAGTCAAAATTTTAATTCAAAAATATGAAGAAATAAAACAATGCAAAAAGAGAAAAGAATCATATGATACATGGTTTTTATTGTGTGGCCAGTCCACTGCCTTCTGTGGCTGAAGGATTCCCACTGGGATTATCAAAGGCCCTCTGTCTATTTCTTGAGAGTTGGCACTTAATTTTTTTCCACAGATGTTGTTCTGTGTCCAAGAACACTGGCATAAAGCTCAGATCACTAAAGTAAAATTGGTTCTGGCACTAGAAGATAGATTCAGTGCTTCTATTGCTGAGTTCAAGTGTGAATATGATCCCACAGTGTCAGAGCTGGAAGAGAACTTAAATGAGTGGAAGTGTCCTGCGTTTTACATATGAGCAAGTAGAGCCCTGAGACATATAGAGATCTGCCAGGGTTACCATCCACACTGTAGACCCTGTCCTGAAGCCTCAAAACTCACCCTTCAATGCCTTTTTTCTATTAGCAGCCATTTAAATAAATATGCTTTAAGTTCCAAGACTCAACTATGGGCCATACTTCATATTTAATAGTTTTCTTCTTTTTCATACTGAAATTCCTGAATTAACTTCAACGTCAACCAGTCATTGGTGTGGAATAATTGCTTTTATGACTTGCAAAGATGTCAAATGGAAAGTAGAATAATCCTTGGTTTAAACTGTTCCATTATTTACTGAGGCGCTACTGTGCTCTCACTATTGAGACAACAGCTCCTAAGTCTGCTGCTCAGGAGAGTTTTCTCAAGGAGGATTTGACTTTGGCATTAATGTATTTTAGCCTGCCTGATGTCTTGCATTTAAATTCTGAGCAAACTGAAATCTCCTTACTTTCCCTCTGTAGCTTTCATTAAGGAGGGAGGGGAAATGACTCTTTCCACATAGTTTTATCAGTTGTGCATGTTATGCACAACTGTTTTTTAAAATTTCCTTGTACAGTTAAGAGTTCAGAGTGGATGTTGCAGTTATATTAAGTTACATTTCTTTTTGAACAGCATCACTTCGTCCCTCATTTTCCCCAAGTTTTCTCCCTCCTATCCTTCTCCCCCAAAAACTTGATAGTTCACCCTTGGTCTCACCATTTCTGTGCTCCCCAACCTTCCTCAAATCAAATAACTTACTTACATGAAAGACAAATGATGCAGATATCTAAAACAGTGTCAAGGAGAAAACAAAATAAAAAGCAAAATAAGAAAAACCTGTTTCCATTGCTTCAAATTCATTTCGTTTATATGATCATATATCCTCCTTTGGTCTCACTATGTGAATGTTTAGAGGCCTGTTTAATTTACCATGTCCAAGAGTCATTTTTTTGTCTTTAAGCATCCATTGTGTCAACAATTTCTTAACAACATATAGGATTCATTTGTAATAAGGGTAATTAATCACTAGAATAATTTTTGGAACCTAGTTTGTATAGTTATGATACAATAGAAAATTGATGTTTTAAGTTAGCTAACCCATTATTTCTAGTGCTAACTTTTTAAGCTGTTATCATCTTGAGCTTCCATATTCTTTGTTATGACAAATAGTATACATTTTGTAAGTTGTTTTCTGTTCCGTTTAGTCTACATTTTATGCCATTTGGTATGGTACTTTAAGATGATAACAAGTTAATTTTTCACAGTTAATTGTAGTCAATCCAGTGAAGGACCGAGTTTTGGTGTCAGCGTGTGTTACCATTTTGTTTGGATTTTAATTAGCTTCATTTCTTTTTACTGATTTTTAGCAGTACATTGAGCTTAGTCTCACCACTAGATCCACACTCCCAGCTCTTTTGCTCTTTTTAGTTTGGTTCTTAAGTAGATCTCATGCTTTCTCCTGCTCCTCCTGCCTCAGACTACAGAGAAGCGTGGAGTCTAGGCATCTGCTTCCTGATCTGGTTCTTGCAGGAACAACAAGATACCAGAAGTCTGACCTTTTGGGTTATAAAAATCTATGAACTGCATTTAAATGTCCAATTTAAAACTTTGTTTTACCTGTGAAGAATTATAAAGTAGTTTGTCATGTACACATGTGTTTCTTTAGATTAAAGATAATCATCTCTATCAACTTGAATATATGTGTATGTCTTTGTGTATCTATCTTATATTGTCATCAAAATATTTCACTCCACCTAGAGGATAAATAGATCTTATATATGTTAAACAGTTACACACTTCTTTATAATTCCTTATGTAATTTAAAACAAAACATTTTTGAACCTAATTTTTCCTTAATTACACCAAGATGTTGCAGAACTTCTGAGAGAACTATTTTGCTCATGTAGCCATACAATTGCACCTATAAAATTATTGGTACTTTGTAATTTTATCAATTTCCATATATTTTGAACTCATTTGATTATTCTAATGATCCTCTTGGATTGTTAAAATTTCAGTTCTTATTGCAAGCATGGTAAATGTAAGCAAAAAGCTTGCCTAACTTCATGCAGTTCTAAGAGATAACCCAGGAATGCTAGTTCTCAAACGCTGTATCAGGACTCCAGGTCTACACTGAGGGGATTGATTGCTCAAGCAAAATCTCCAGTCCAGCCAAAGCCAGTGGCTCACGCCTGTAATCCGAGCTACTCAGGAGGCTAAGATCTAAGGATTTAAGTTGACATGAGCCTGGGCAGGAAAATATTCCTGAGACTCTTATCTCCAATTAATCACCAGAAAACTGGAAATGGTGCTGTGGCTTAAAGTGGTAGAACATTAGCCTTAAACAAGAAGAGCTGAGTGAGTGTCCACGCCTTGAGTTCAAGCCCAATGACCAGCATTAAAAACAATCTAAAAACAATGGCATTCGCAGGGAAGTGGATAAATCTAGAGCGAATCATGTTGAGTGAATTTGAAATTGGATAGGGAATGGGGGAAAACAAGATGAGGGGTGGGGGTGGGGGGAGGGAAATGGGGACCAAGACATGTGAAAGGGTATCCAATATTCCTTTGACCACACCCATTACATTCTTCCAAGCTTGAGAAAGGACTCAAAGAACTGAGAGTAGCTGAAAGAGTTCGCAAGCATCAGACACCTGTCTTAACTAAAACTACAGGCAGATCATATTTGTCTGACTACAAAACCCAGACCGGCTTTCTACAGTCCAAAAATTGGAAGGAAAGATAGGAGAAGGCAAGCAGAAACCACACAACTGCTAACTCAGCATTGACCTGATAGCCAATAGAAATGCCTCCTCTAATCTTTTCAACAAGTCCTTCCAAACAATCTCCAGCTACCACAGTGCAGCAGGGTTCTGCTTCCACCTTCTCCCATCAGCCTCTGTCTGGTAAATGAGCATGGAGGAGAGGGATGGGTGGAGAAGTCACAATTAAGCCCTACAATAGTTCTCCAACAGGATAATGATCGTTCTGATACCTTCCAATTACACTTCAAACATAGTTTAAGGTATTTTAAGACCTTAGGATATTTTTAGGATAATGACTTCTTCATTCAGAAAGGTAAAAATGGTGATGACACACTACTGAGGCAGGTGTCAATTGGTGTGCATTGGTGTAATTAATAATACGTGATGTGTATGGTGAGCCCTTAATAGGCTTATCATGTACAGATTCATGTAACACAATTTAAAATTCAGTCTGATCTGACTCATCACCTTGAAGCTACTTAGGGGACAATAAAGGACCACGTTAACCGAACAACTCTTAGCAGATAGACCAATGTCGGTGGAAGTACAGTCTCCACACCACCACAAAATAAAAGCAGGTACGCTGAATTTGAATGAGGAATAAAATACCCGCTTAAACAAGAGGGTCCTCAGCAGAAAGAGCAATGCAGTAGGACCTTGAAAGGCAAAATCTCCTCTCCATTACACTGGATGAAAACCTCAAAGAAGTGAAACGAGATACATTGAAGTTACTTGTGGTAGAAGAAACGACCAGGTTTGCACAGAACAAATCATACTAAATAGAGCAATGTCAATGGTAGCTCCGTCTTCGTTGTACAAGATGCAGCACCACGCTGAAATAAAAGCAGATACACTGATGGTGCAGGGGGAAAAATAAAATACCCCGCTTAGACAATAACAATCATAGCAGATCGAACAATGCCGTAGGAAGTTCAACAGCAAAATCCAGTATCAATTACACTGGATGAAATCCTCCAAGAAGTAACACAAGATACATTGAAGTTGCTTGTGGTCAAAGAATCGACCACGTTCACAAGAACAACTCTAGGAGATAGAGCAATCTTGGTGGAAGTACAGTCTCCCTTGTACCTGCTCAGAGACCACGATGAAATAAAGGCTGGCGCACTGAAGTTGAACGAGGACGCATATAATAACCCGCTTAGCAAGAAGGTTCTTAGCAGAAAGACCAATGCCGTAGAAATTTGAATGACAAAATCCAATAAGCATTACACTGGATGAAAACGACCAAGAACTAAAACCAGATACATTGAAGGTGCTTGTGGTAGAAGAAATGACCACGCATACACAGAATAACTCTTAGTAAACAGAGCTATATCCGTGGCAGTACTGTCTCGGTAGTACTGGATGAAGTACCATGCAGAAATAAAAGCAGGTACACTGAAGTTGAACGAGGAAGGATAAAATAGCCCGCTTAGACAAGATGGTCCTCAGCAGAAAGAGCATGCCGTAGGAGGCTCAACGGCAAAATACAGGATGAAATCTTCCAAGAAGTAAAACCAGATACGTCTAAGTTGCTTGTGGAAGCATAAACGACCACGTTAACCGAACAACTCGTAGCAGATAGAGCAATGTCGTTGTGAGAGTAGACAGTTCGTTGAACGTTCGCAGACACCACGACGAAATAAAAGCAGGTACATTCAGGTTGAAAGAAGAAGAATAAAATACCCTGCTTAGACATGAAGGTTCTTAGCAGAAAGAGCAATGCCGTAGGAAGTGCAATGGCAAAATCCAGTATCCATGACACGCTATAAAAACCTCCAGGAAGTGAAACAAGATACATTGAAGTTACTTGCGGTAGAAGAAATGGCCACGTTTACAGAGAACAAATCATACTACATAGAGCAATGTCAATGGTAGTTCAGTCTCCGTTGTACAACAGGACGCACCAGGCTGAAATAAAAGCAGATACACGGAAGGTGCAGGGGGAAAAATAAAATACCCCGCTTAGATAAAAACGATCTTAGCAGATCGAACAATTCCGTAGGAAGCTCACCGGCGAAATCCAGTACCAATTACACTGGATGAAATCCTCGAAGAAGTAACACAAGATACATTGAAATTGCTTGTGGTCAAAGAAATGACCACGTTCACAAGAACAACTCTAGGAGATAGAGCAATCTCGGTGTAAGTATAGTCTCCCTTGTACCTGCTCAGAGATCACGACCAAATAAAAGCTGGTACACTGAAGTTGAACGAGGAGGCATATAATACCCCGCATAGCAAGAAAGTTCTTAGGAGAAAGAGCAATGCCGTACAAATTTGAACGGCAAAATCCAGAAAGCATTACACTGGGTGAAAAGGTCCAAGAACTAAAACCAGATACATTGAAGTTGCTTGTCGTAGAAGAAATGACCACGCATACACAGAACAACTCTTAGTAGATAGAGCTATATGAGTGGTAGTACTGTCTCGGTTGTACTGGATGAAGCACCATGCTGAAATAAAAACAGATACACTGAACCTGAATGAGGAAGTATAAAATAACCAGATTAGACAAGAGGTTCCTCAGCAGAAAGAGCAGTGCCGTAGGAGGTTCAACAGCAAAATAGAGTATACATTACACAGGATGAAATCCTCCAAGAAGTAAAAGCAGACACCTTGAAGCTGCTTAGGGGACAATGAACGACCACTTTAACCGAACAACTCCTAGCAGATAGAGCACTGTCGGTGACAGTAGAGACCCCATTGTACTTGCCCAGGGACCACGCAGAAATAAAACCAGGTACACTGAGGTTGAACGAAGAAGAAGAAAATACCCCGCTAAGGCAAAAAGTTTCTTACCAGAAAGACCAATGCCGTATTGACTGCACCGGCAAAATCCAGTATCCATGACACTCTATGAAAACATCCAGGAAGTGAAATGAGATACTTTGAAGTTACTGGTGGTAGAAGAAATGACCAGGTTTACACAGAAGAAATCATACTAGATAGAGCAATGTCAATGGTAGCTCCGTCTCTGTTGTACTTGATGAAGCACCACGCAGAAATAAAAGCAGATACACTGAAGGTGCAGGGGGAATAATAAAATACCCCGCTTAGACAAAAACGATGTTAGCAGACCGAACAATTCCGTACCGTAGTAAGGTAACCGGCAAAATCCAGTACCAATTACACTGGATGAAATCCTCGAAGAAGTAACACAAGATATATTGAAGTTGCTTGTGGTCAAAGAAATGACCACGTTCACAAGAACAACTCTAGGAGACACAGCAGTCTTGGTGGAAGTACAGTCTCCCTTGTTCCTGCTCAGAGACCACGACGAAATAAAAGCAGGTACACTGAAGTTGACCGAGCAAGCATATAATACCACGCTTAGCAAGAAGGTTCTTATCATAAATCAATGCCTTAGAAATTTGAACGGCAAAATCCATTAAGCACTACACCGGATGAAAACGTCCAAGAACACATTGAAGACACATTGAAGACACATTGAAGTTGCTTGTGTTAGGAGGTTCAAAGGCAAAATACAGTATCCATTGCCCAGGATGAAATCTTCCAAGAAGTAAAACCACATAGGTTTAAGTAGCCTGTGGAAGCATAAACGACCACGTTAACTGAACAACTCCTAGCAGATAGAGCAATGTCGTTGTGGGAGTAGACAGTTCGTTGTACGTGCTCAGACACCACGACAAAATAAAAGCAGGTACACTGAGGTTGAACGAGGAAGAAGAAAATACCCCGCTTAGACAAGAAGTTTCCTAGCAGAAAGAGCAATGCCGTATCGACTGCACCGGCAAAATCCAGTATCCATGACACTCTATGAATACGTCCAGGAAGGTACAGGGGGGTACAGGGGGGGGAAAATAAAATACCCCGCTTAGATAAAAGCGATCTTAGCAGATCGAACAATTCCGTAAGAAGCTCACCGGCAAAATCCAGTATCAATTACACTGGATGAAATCCTCGAAGAAGAAACACAAGATACATTGAAGTTGCTTGTGGTCAAAGAAATGACCACGTTCACAAGAACAACTGTAGGAGATAGAGCAATCTCGGTGGAAGTACAGTCTCCCTTCTTCATGCTCAGAGACCACGACGAAATAAAAGCTGGTACACTGAAGTTGAATGAGGAAGAAGAAAATGCCCCGCCTAGACAAGAAGCTTCCTAGCAGAAAGAGCAATGCCGTATTGACTGCACCGGCAAAATCCAGTATCCATGACACTCTATGAATACGTCCAGGAAGTGAAACGAGATACATTGAAGTTACTTGGGGTAGAAGAAATGCCCAGGTTTACACAGGAAAATCATACTACATAGAGCAATGTCAATGGTAGTTCCGTCTCCGTTGCACTTGATGAAGCATCACGCTGAAATAAAAACAGATACACTGAAGGTACAGGGGGGGAAAAATAAAATACCCCGCTTAGATAAAAGCGATCTTAGCAGATCGAACAATTCCGTAGGAAGGTCACCGGCAAAATCCAGTATCAATTACACTGGATGAAATCCTCGAAGAAGAAACACAAGATACATTGAAGTTGCTTGTGGTCAAAGAAATGACCACGTTCACAAGAACAACTCTAGGAGATAGAGCAATCTCGGTGGAAGTACAGTCTCCCTTCTTCATGCTCAGAGACCACGACGAAATAAAAGCTGGTACACTGAAGTTGACCGAGCAAGCATATAATACCACGCTTAGCAAGAAGGTTCTTATCATAAAGCAATGCCTTAGAAATTTGAACGGCAAAATAAAGTTCGTTGTACGTGCTAAGACACCACGACGGAATAAAAGCAGGTACACTGAGGTTGAATGAGGAAGAAGAAAATACCCCGCTTAGACAAGAAGTTTCCTAGCAGAACGAGCAATGCCGCATTGACTGCACCGGCAATATCCAGTATCCATGACACTCTATGAATACGTCCAGGAAGTGAAACGAGATACATTGAAGTTACTTGGGGTAGAAGAAATGCCCAGGTTTACACAGAGCAAATCCGTAGGAAGGTCCCTGGCAAAACCCAGTACCAATTACACTGGATGAAATCCTCCAAGGAGTAACACGAGATACATTGAAGTGCTTGTACTCAAAGAATGACCACGGTCCCAAGAACAACTCTCGGAGATAGAGCAATCTCAATGGAAGTACAGTCTCCCTTGTACCTGCTCAAAGACCACGACGAAATAAAAGCTGGTACACTGAAGTTGAACGAGGAAGAAAATACCCCATTTAGACAAGAAGGTTCTTAGCAAAAGAACAATGCCGTAGGCAGTGCAATGGCAAAATCCAGTATCCATGGCACTCTATGAAAACCTCCAGGAAGTGAAACGAGATACATTGAAGTTACTAGTGGTAGAATTAATGACCACGTTTACGCAGAACAAATCATACTAGATAGAGCAATGTCAATGGTAGTTCAGTCTCCGTTGTACTTGACGAAGCACCACACTGAAACAAAAGCAGATACAGTGAAGGTGCAGGGGGGGGAAATAAAATACGCCGCTTAGATAAAAACGATCTTTGCAGATCGAACAATTCCGTAAGAAGCTCACCGGCAAAATCCAGTATCAATTACACTGGATGAAATCCTCGAAGAAGAAACACAAGATACATTGAAGTTGCTTGTGGTCAAAGAAATGACCACGTTCACAAGAACAACTCTAGGAGATAGAGCAATCTCGGTGGAAGTACAGTCTCCCTTCTTCATGCTCAGAGACCACGACGAAATAAAAGCTGGTACACTGAAGTTGAATGAGGAAGAAGAAAATGCCCCGCCTAGACAAGAAGTTTCCTAGCAGAAAGAGCAATGCCGTATTGACTGCACCGGCAAAATCCAGTATCCATGACACTCTATGAATACGTCCAGGAAGTGAAACGAGATACATTGAAGTTACTTGGGGTAGAAGAAATGCCCAGGTTTACACAGGAAAATCATACTACATAGAGCAATGTCAATGGTAGTTCCGTCTCCGTTGCACTTGATGAAGCATCACGCCGAAATAAAAACAGATACACTGAAGGTACAAGGGGGGGGAAAATAAAATACCCCGCTTAGATAAAAGCGATCTTAGCAGATCGAACAATTCCGTAGGAAGGTCACCGGCAAAATCCAGTATCAATTACACTGGATGAAATCCTCGAAGAAGAAACACAAGATACATTGAAGTTGCTTGTGGTCAAAGAAATGACCACGTTCACAAGAACAACTCTAGGAGATAGAGCAATCTCGGTGGAAGTACAGTCTCCCTTCTTCATGCTCAGAGACCACGACGAAATAAAAGCTGGTACACTGAAGTTGACCGAGCAAGCATATAATACCACGCTTAGCAAGAAGGTTCTTATCATAAAGCAATGCCTTAGAAATTTGAACGGCAAAATAAAGTTCGTTGTACGTGCTAAGACACCACGACGAAAAAAAAGCAGGTACACTGAGGTTGAATGAGGAAGAAGAAAATACCCCGCTTAGACAAGAAGTTTCCTAGCAGAACGAGCAATGCCGCATGGACTGCACCGGCAAAATCCAGTATCCATGACACTCTATGAATACCTCCAGGAAGTGAAACGAGATACATTGAAGTTACTTGGGGTAGAAGAAATGCCCAGGTTTACACAGAGCAAATCCGTAGGAAGGTCACTGGCAAAACCCAGTACCAATTACACTGGATGAAATCCTCCAAGGAGTAACACGAGATACATTGAAGTGCCTGTACTCAAAGAATGACCACGTTCCCAAGAACAGCTCTAGGAGATAGAGCAATCTCAATGGAAGTACAGTCTCCCTTGTACCTGCTCAAAGACCACGACGAAATAAAAGCTGGTACACTGAAGTTGAACGAGGAAGAAAATACCCCATTTAGACAAGAAGGTTCTTAGCAAAAGAACAATGCCGTAGGGAGTGCAATGGCAAAATCCAGTATCCATGGCACTCTATGAAAACCTCCAGGAAGTGAAACGAGATACATTGAAGTTACTAGTGGTAGAATTAATGACCAGGTTTACGCAGAACAAATCATACTAGATAGAGCAATGTCAATGGTAGTTCAGTCTCCGTTGTACTTGACGAAGCACCACACTGAAACAAAAGCAGATACAGTGAAGGTGCAGGGGGGGAAATAAAATACCCCGCTTAGATAAAAACGATCTTTGCAGATCGAACAATTCCGTAAGAAGCTCACCGGCAAAATCCAGTATCAATTACACTGGATGAAATCCTCGAAGAAGAAACACAAGATACATTGAAGTTGCTTGTGGTCAAAGAAATGACCACGTTCACAAGAACAACTCTAGGAGATAGAGCAATCTCGGTGGAAGTACAGTCTCCCTTCTTCAGGCTCAGAGACCACGACGAAATAAAAGCTGGTACACTGAATTTGACCGAGCAAGCATATAATACCACGCTTAGCAAGAAGGTACTTATCATAAAGCAATGCCTTAGAAATTTGAACGGCAAAATAAAGTTCGTTGTACGTGCTAAGACACCACGACGAAATAAAAGCAGGTACACTGAGGTTGAATGAGGAAGAAGAAAATACCCCGCGTAGACAAGAAGTTTCCTAGCAGAAAGAGCAATGCCGTATTGACTGCACCGGCAAAATCCAGTATCCATGACACTCTATGAATACGTCCAGGAAGTGAAACGAGATACATTGAAGTTACATGGGGTAGAAGAAATGCCCAGGTTTACACAGGAAAATCATACTACATAGAGCAATGTCAATGGTAGTTCCGTCTCCGTTGCACTTGATGAAGCATCACGCTGAAATAAAAACAGATACACTGAAGGTACAGGGGGGGGAAAATAAAATACCCCGCTTAGATAAAAGCGATCTTAGCAGATCGAACAATTTCGTAGGAAGGTCACCGGCAAAATCCAGTATCAATTACACTGGATGAAATCCTCGAAGAAGAAACACAAGATACATTGAAGTTGCTTGTGGTCAAAGAAATGACCACGTTCACAAGAACAACTCTAGGAGATAGAGCAATCTCGGTGGAAGTACAGTCTCCCTTCTTCATGCTCAGAGACCACGACGAAATAAAAGCTGGTACACTGAAGTTGAATGAGGAAGAAGAAAATGCCCCGCCTAGACAAGAAGTTTCCTAGCAGAAAGAGCAATGCCGTATTGACTGCACCGGCAAAATCCAGTATCCAACACTCTATGAATACGTCCAGGAAGTGAAACGAGATACATTGAAGTTACTTGGGGTACAAGAAATGCCCAGGTTTACACAGAGCAAATCCGTAGGAAGGTCACTGGCAAAACCCAGTACCAATTACACTGATGAATCCTCCAAGGAGTAACACGAGATACATTGAAGTGCTTGTACTCAAAGAATGACCACGTTCCCAAGAACAACTCTCGGAGATAGAGCAATCTCAATGGAAGTACAGTCTCCCTTGTACCTGCTCAAAGACCACGACGAAATAAAAGCTGGTACACTGAAGTTGAACGAGGAAGAAAATACCCCATTTAGACAAGAAGGTTCTTAGCAAAAGAACAATGCCGTAGGGAGTGCAATGGCAAAATCCAGTATCCATGGCACTCTATGAAAACCTCCAGGAAGTGAAACGAGATACATTGAAGTTACTAGTGGTAGAATTAATGACCAGGTTTACGCAGAACAAATCATACTAGATAGAGCAATGTCAATGGTAGTTCAGTCTCCGTTGTACTTGACGAAGCACCACACTGAAACAAAAGCAGATACAGTGAAGGTGCAGGGGGGGAAATAAAATACCCCGCTTAGATAAAAACGATCTTTGCAGATCGAACAATTCCGTAAGAAGCTCACCGGCAAAATCCAGTATCAATTACACTGGATGAAGTCCTCGAAGAAGAAACACAAGATACATTGAAGTTGCTTGTGGTCAAAGAAATGACCAAGTTCACAAGAACAACTCTAGGAGATAGAGCAATCTCGGTGGAAGTACAGTCTCCCTTCTTCATGCTCAGAGACCACGACGAAATAAAAGCTGGTACACTGAAGTTGACCGAGCAAGCATATAATACCACGCTTAGCAAGAAGGTTCTTATCATAAAGCAATGCCTTAGAAATTTGAACGGCAAAATAAAGTTCGTTGTACGTGCTAAGACACCACGACGAAATAAAAGCAGGTACACTGAGGTTGAATGAGGAAGAAGAAAATACCCCGCTTAGACAAGAAGTTTCCTAGCAGAACGAGCAATGCGGCATTGACTGCACCGGCAATATCCAGTATCCATGACACTCTATGAATACCTCCAGGAAGTGAAACGAGATACATTGAAGTTACTTGGGGTAGAAGAAATGCCCAGGTTTACACAGAGCAAATCCGTAGGAAGGTCACTGGCAAAACCCAGTACCAATTACACTGGATGAAATCCTCCAAGGAGTAACACGAGATACATTGAAGTGCCTGTACTCAAAGAATGACAACGTTCCCAAGAACAGCTCTAGGAGATAGAGCAATCTCAATGGAAGTACAGTCTCCCTTGTACCTGCTCAAAGACCACGACGAAATAAAAGCTGGTACACTGAAGTTGAACGAGGAAGAAAATACCCCATTTAGACAAGAAGGTTCTTAGCAAAAGAACAATGCCGTAGGGAGTGCAATGGCAAAATCCAGTATCCATGGCACTCTAAGAAAACCTCCAGGAAGTGAAACGAGATACATTGAAGTTACTAGTGGTAGAATTAATGACCACGTTTACGCAGAACAAATCATACTAGATAGAGCAATGTCAATGGTAGTTCAGTCTCCGTTGTACTTGACGAAGCACCACACTGAAACAAAAGCAGATACAGTGAAGGTGCAGAGGGGGGAAATAAAATACCCCGCTTAGATAAAAACGATCTTTGCAGATCGAACAATTCCGTAAGAAGCTCACCGGCAAAATCCAGTATCAATTACACTGGATGAAGTCCTCGAAGAAGAAACACAAGATACATTGAAGTTGCTTGTGGTCAAAGAAATGACCACGTTCACAAGAACAACTCTAGGAGATAGAGCAATCTCGGTGGAAGTACAGTCTCCCTTCTTCATGCTCAGAGACCACGACGAAATAAAAGCTGGTACACTGAAGTTGAATGAGGAAGAAGAAAATGCCCCGCCTAGACAAGAAGTTTCCTAGCAGAAAGAGCAATGCCGTATTGACTGCACCGGCAAAATCCAGTATCCATGACACTCTATGAATACGTCCAGGAAGTGAAACGAGATACATTGAAGTTACTTGGGGTAGAAGAAATGCCCAGGTTTACACAGGAAAATCATACTACATAGAGCAATGTCAATGGTAGTTCCGTCTCCGTTGCACTTGATGAAGCATCACGCTGAAATAAAAACAGATACACTGAAGGTACAGGGGGGGAAAATAAAATACCCCGCTTAGATAAAAGCGATCATAGCAGATCGAACAATTCCGTAGGAAGGTCACCGGCAAAATCCAGTATCAATTACACTGGATGAAATCCTCGAAGAAGAAACACAAGATACATTGAAGTTGCTTGTGGTCAAAGAAATGACCACGTTCACAAGAACAACTCTAGGAGATAGAGCAATCTCGGTGGAAGTACAGTCTCCCTTCTTCATGCTCAGAGACCACGACGAAATAAAAGCTGGTACACTGAATTTGACCGAGCAAGCATATAATACCACGCTTGGCAAGAAGGTTCTTATCATAAAGCAATGCCTTCGAAATTTGAACGGCAAAATAAAGTTCGTTGTACGTGCTAAGACACCACGACGAAATAAAAGCAGGTACACTGAGGTTGAATGAGGAAGAAGAAAATACCCCGCTTAGACAAGAAGTTTCCTAGCAGAACGAGCAATGCCGCATTGACTGCACCGGCAATATCCAGTATCCATGACACTCTATGAATACCACCAGGAAGTGAAACGAGATACATTGAAGTTACTTGGGGTAGAAGAAATGCCCAGGTTTACACAGAGCAAATCCGTAGGAAGGTCACTGGCAAAACCCAGTACCAATTACACTGGATGAAATCCTCCAAGGAGTAACACGAGATACATTGAAGTGCCTGTACTCAAAGAATGACAACGTTCCCAAGAACAGCTCTAGGAGATAGAGCAATCTCAATGGAAGTACAGTCTCCCTTGTACCTGCTCAAAGACCACGACGAAATAAAAGCTGGTACACTGAAGTTGAACGAGGAAGAAAATACCCCATTTAGACAAGAAGGTTCTTAGCAAAAGAACAATGCCGTAGGGAGTGCAATGGCAAAATCCAGTATCCATGGCACTCTAAGAAAACCTCCAGGAAGTGAAACGAGATACATTGAAGTTACTAGTGGTAGAATTAATGACCAGGTTTACGCAGAACAAATCATACTAGATAGAGCAATGTCAATGGTAGTTCCGTCTCCGTTGCACTTGATGAAGCATCACGCTGAAATAAAAACAGATACACTGAAGGTACAGGGGGGGAAAATAAAATACCCCGCTTAGATAAAAGCGATCATAGCAGATCGAACAATTCCGTAGGAAGGTCACCGGCAAAATCCAGTATCAATTACACTGGATGAAATCCTCGAAGAAGAAACACAAGATACATTGAAGTTGCTTGTGGTCAAAGAAATGACCACGTTCACAAGAACAACTCTAGGAGATAGAGCAATCTCGGTGGAAGTACAGTCTCCCTTCTTCATGCTCAGAGACCACGACGAAATAAAAGCTGGTACACTGAATTTGACCGAGCAAGCATATAATACCACGCTTGGCAAGAAGGTTCTTATCATAAAGCAATGCCTTCGAAATTTGAACGGCAAAATAAAGTTCGTTGTACGTGCTAAGACACCACGACGAAATAAAAGCAGGTACACTGAGGTTGAATGAGGAAGAAGAAAATACCCCGCTTAGACAAGAAGTTTCCTAGCAGAACGAGCAATGCGGCATTGACTGCACCGGCAATATCCAGTATCCATGACACTCTATGAATACCTCCAGGAAGTGAAACGAGATACATTGAAGTTACTTGGGGTAGAAGAAATGCCCAGGTTTACACAGAGCAAATCCGTAGGAAGGTCACTGGCAAAACCCAGTACCAATTACACTGGATGAAATCCTCCAAGGAGTAACACGAGATACATTGAAGTGCCTGTACTCAAAGAATGACCACGTTCCCAAGAACAGCTCTAGGAGATAGAGCAATCTCAATGGAAGTACAGTCTCCCTTGTACCTGCTCAAAGACCACGACGAAATAAAAGCTGGTACACTGAAGTTGAACGAGGAAGAAAATACCCCATTTAGACAAGAAGGTTCTTAGCAAAAGAACAATGCCGTAGGGAGTGCAATGGCAAAATCCAGTATCCATGGCACTCTATGAAAACCTCCAGGAAGTGAAACGAGATACATTGAAGTTACTAGTGGTAGAATTAATGACCACGTTTACGCAGAACAAATCATACTAGATAGAGCAATGTCAATGGTAGTTCAGTCTCCGTTGTACTTGAAGCACCACACTGAAACAAAAGCAGATACAGTGAAGGTGCAGGGGGGGAAATAAAATACCCCGCTTAGATAAAAACGATCTTTGCAGATCGAACAATTCCGTAAGAAGCTCACCGGCAAAATCCAGTATCAATTACACTGGATGAAGTCCTCGAAGAAGAAACACAAGATACATTGAAGTTGCTTGTGGTCAAAGAAATGACCACGTTCACAAGAACAACTCTAGGAGATAGAGCAATCTCGGTGGAAGTACAGTCTCCCTTCTTCATGCTCAGAGACCACGACGAAATAAAAGCTGGTACACTGAAGTTGAATGAGGAAGAAGAAAATGCCCCGCCTAGACAAGAAGTTTCCTAGCAGAAAGAGCAATGGCGTATTGACTGCACCGGCAAAATCCAGTATCCATGACACTCTATGAATACGTCCAGGAAGTGAAACGAGATACATTGAAGTTACTTGGGGTAGAAGAAATGCCCAGGTTTACACAGGAAAATCATACTACATAGAGCAATGTCAATGGTAGTTCCGTCTCCGTTGCACTTGATGAAGCATCACGCTGAAATAAAAACAGATACACTGAAGGTACAGGGGGGGAGAAAATAAATACCCCGCTTAGATAAAAGCGATCTTAGCAGATCGAGCAATTCCGTAGGAAGGTCACCGGCAAAATCCAGTATCAATTACACTGGATGAAATCCTCGAAGAAGAAACACAAGATACATTGAAGTTGCTTGTGGTCAAAGAAATGACCACGTTCACAAGAACAACTCTAGGAGATAGAGCAATCTCGGTGGAAGTACAGTCTCCCTTCTTCATGCTCAGAGACCACGACGAAATAAAAGCTGGTACACTGAATTTGACCGAGCAAGCATATAATACCACGCTTGGCAAGAAGGTTCTTATCATAAAGCAATGCCTTCGAAATTTGAACGGCAAAATAAAGTTCGTTGTACGTGCTAAGACACCACGACGAAATAAAAGCAGGTACACTGAGGTTGAATGAGGAAGAAGAAAATACCCCGCTTAGACAAGAAGTTTCCTAGCAGAACGAGCAATGCGGCATTGACTGCACCGGCAATATCCAGTATCCATGACACTCTATGAATACCTCCAGGAAGTGAAACGAGATACATTGAAGTTACTTGGGGTAGAAGAAATGCCCAGGTTTACACAGAGCAAATCCGTAGGAAGGTCACTGGCAAAACCCAGTACCAATTACACTGGATGAAATCCTCCAAGGAGTAACACGAGATACATTGAAGTGCCTGTACTCAAAGAATGACCACGTTCCCAAGAACAGCTCTAGGAGATAGAGCAATCTCAATGGAAGTACAGTCTCCCTTGTACCTGCTCAAAGACCACGACGAAATAAAAGCTGGTACACTGAAGTTGAACGAGGAAGAAAATACCCCATTTAGACAAGAAGGTTCTTAGCAAAAGAACAATGCCGTAGGGAGTGCAATGGCAAAATCCAGTATCCATGGCACTCTATGAAAACCTCCAGGAAGTGAAACGAGATACATTGAAGTTACTAGTGGTAGAATTAATGACCAGGTTTACGCAGAACAAATCATACTAGATAGAGCAATGTCAATGGTAGTTCAGTCTCCATTGTACTTGACGAAGCACCACACTGAAACAAAAGCGATACAGTGAAGGTGCAGGGGGGGAAATAAAATACCCCGCTTAGATAAAAACGATCTTTGCAGATCGAACAATTCCGTAAGAAGCTCACCGGCAAAATCCAGTATCAATTACACTGGATGAAGTCCTCGAAGAAGAAACACAAGATACATTGAAGTTGCTTCTGGTCAAAGAAATGACCACGTTCACAAGAACAACTCTAGGAGATAGAGCAATCTCGGTGGAAGTACAGTCTCCCTTCTTCATGCTCAGAGACCACGACGAAATAAAAGCTGGTACACTGAAGTTGAATGAGGAAGAAGAAAATGCCCCGCCTAGACAAGAAGTTTCCTAGCAGAAAGAGCAATGGCGTATTGACTGCACCGGCAAAATCCAGTATCCATGACACTCTATGAATACGTCCAGGAAGTGAAACGAGATACATTGAAGTTACTTGGGGTAGAAGAAATGCCCAGGTTTACACAGTAAAATCATACTACATAGAGCAATGTCAATGGTAGTTCCGTCTCCGTTGCACTTGATGAAGCATCACGCTGAAATAAAAACAGATACACTGAAGGTATAGGGGGGGGGAAAATAAAATACCCCGCTTAGATAAAAGCGATCTTAGCAGATCGAGCAATTCCGTAGGAAGGTCACCGGCAAAATCCAGTATCAATTACACTGGATGAAATCCTCGAAGAAGAAACACAAGATACATTGAAGTTGCTTGTGGTCAAAGAAATGACCACGTTCACAAGAACAACTCTAGGAGATAGAGCAATCTCGGTGGAAGTACAGTCTCCCTTCTTCATGCTCAGAGACCACGACGAAATAAAAGCTGGTACACTGAATTTGACCGAGCAAGCATATAATACCACGCTTGGCAAGAAGGTTCTTATCATAAAGCAATGCCTTCGAAATTTGAACGGCAAAATAAAGTTCGTTGTACGTGCTAAGACACCACGACGAAATAAAAGCAGGTACACTGAGGTTGAATGAGGAAGAAGAAAATACCCCGCTTAGACAAGAAGTTTCCTAGCAGAACGAGCAATGCGGCATTGACTGCACCGGCAATATCCAGTATCCATGACACTCTATGAATACCTCCAGGAAGTGAAACGAGATACATTGAAGTTACTTGGGGTAGAAGAAATGCCCAGGTTTACACAGAGCAAATCCGTAGGAAGGTCACTGGCAAAACCCAGTACCAATTACACTGGATGAAATCCTCCAAGGAGTAACACGAGATACATTGAAGTGCCTGTACTCAAAGAATGACCACGTTCCCAAGAACAGCTCTAGGAGATAGAGCAATCTCAATGGAAGTACAGTCTCCCTTGTACCTGCTCAAAGACCACGACGAAATAAAAGCTGGTACACTGAAGTTGAACGAGGAAGAAAATACCCCATTTAGACAAGAAGGTTCTTAGCAAAAGAACAATGCCGTAGGGAGTGCAATGGCAAAATCCAGTATCCATGGCACTCTATGAAAACCTCCAGGAAGTGAAACGAGATACATTGAAGTTACTAGTGGTAGAATTAATGACCACGTTTACGCAGAACAAATCATACTAGATAGAGCAATGTCAATGGTAGTTCAGTCTCCGTTGTACTTGAAGCACCACACTGAAACAAAAGCAGATACAGTGAAGGTGCAGGGGGGGAAATAAAATACCCCGCTTAGATAAAAACGATCTTTGCAGATCGAACAATTCCGTAAGAAGCTCACCGGCAAAATCCAGTATCAATTACACTGGATGAAGTCCTCGAAGAAGAAACACAAGATACATTGAAGTTGCTTGTGGTCAAAGAAATGACCACGTTCACAAGAACAACTCTAGGAGATAGAGCAATCTCGGTGGAAGTACAGTCTCCCTTCTTCATGCTCAGAGACCACGACGAAATAAAAGCTGGTACACTGAAGTTGAATGAGGAAGAAGAAAATGCCCCGCCTAGACAAGAAGTTTCCTAGCAGAAAGAGCAATGCCGTATTGACTGCACCGGCAAAATCCAGTATCCATGACACTCTATGAATACGTCCAGGAAGTGAAACGAGATACATTGAAGTTACTTGGGGTAGAAGAAATGCCCAGGTTTACACAGGAAAATCATACTACATAGAGCAATGTCAATGGTAGTTCCGTCTCCGTTGCACTTGATGAAGCATCACGCTGAAATAAAAACAGATACACTGAAGGTACAGGGGGGGAGAAAATAAATACCCCGCTTAGATAAAAGCGATCTTAGCAGATCGAGCAATTCCGTAGGAAGGTCACCGGCAAAATCCAGTATCAATTACACTGGATGAAATCCTCGAAGAAGAAACACAAGATACATTGAAGTTGCTTGTGGTCAAAGAAATGACCACGTTCACAAGAACAACTCTAGGAGATAGAGCAATCTCGGTGGAAGTACAGTCTCCCTTCTTCATGCTCAGAGACCACGACGAAATAAAAGCTGGTACACTGAATTTGACCGAGCAAGCATATAATACCACGCTTGGCAAGAAGGTTCTTATCATAAAGCAATGCCTTCGAAATTTGAACGGCAAAATAAAGTTCGTTGTACGTGCTAAGACACCACGACGAAATAAAAGCAGGTACACTGAGGTTGAATGAGGAAGAAGAAAATACCCCGCTTAGACAAGAAGTTTCCTAGCAGAACGAGCAATGCGGCATTGACTGCACCGGCAATATCCAGTATCCATGACACTCTATGAATACCTCCAGGAAGTGAAACGAGATACATTGAAGTTACTTGGGGTAGAAGAAATGCCCAGGTTTACACAGAGCAAATCCGTAGGAAGGTCACTGGCAAAACCCAGTACCAATTACACTGGATGAAATCCTCCAAGGAGTAACACGAGATACATTGAAGTGCCTGTACTCAAAGAATGACCACGTTCCCAAGAACAGCTCTAGGAGATAGAGCAATCTCAATGGAAGTACAGTCTCCCTTGTACCTGCTCAAAGACCACGACGAAATAAAAGCTGGTACACTGAAGTTGAACGAGGAAGAAAATACCCCATTTAGACAAGAAGGTTCTTAGCAAAAGAACAATGCCGTAGGGAGTGCAATGGCAAAATCCAGTATCCATGGCACTCTATGAAAACCTCCAGGAAGTGAAACGAGATACATTGAAGTTACTAGTGGTAGAATTAATGACCACGTTTACGCAGAACAAATCATACTAGATAGAGCAATGTCAATGGTAGTTCAGTCTCCGTTGTACTTGAAGCACCACACTGAAACAAAAGCAGATACAGTGAAGGTGCAGGGGGGGAAATAAAATACCCCGCTTAGATAAAAACGATCTTTGCAGATCGAACAATTCCGTAAGAAGCTCACCGGCAAAATCCAGTATCAATTACACTGGATGAAGTCCTCGAAGAAGAAACACAAGATACATTGAAGTTGCTTCTGGTCAAAGAAATGACCACGTTCACAAGAACAACTCTAGGAGATAGAGCAATCTCGGTGGAAGTACAGTCTCCCTTCTTCATGCTCAGAGACCACGACGAAATAAAAGCTGGTACACTGAAGTTGAATGAGGAAGAAGAAAATGCCCCGCCTAGACAAGAAGTTTCCTAGCAGAAAGAGCAATGGCGTATTGACTGCACCGGCAAAATCCAGTATCCATGACACTCTATGAATACGTCCAGGAAGTGAAACGAGATACATTGAAGTTACTTGGGGTAGAAGAAATGCCCAGGTTTACACAGTAAAATCATACTACATAGAGCAATGTCAATGGTAGTTCCGTCTCCGTTGCACTTGATGAAGCATCACGCTGAAATAAAAACAGATACACTGAAGGTATAGGGGGGGGGAAAATAAAATACCCCGCTTAGATAAAAGCGATCTTAGCAGATCGAGCAATTCCGTAGGAAGGTCACCGGCAAAATCCAGTATCAATTACACTGGATGAAATCCTCGAAGAAGAAACACAAGATACATTGAAGTTGCTTGTGGTCAAAGAAATGACCACGTTCACAAGAACAACTCTAGGAGATAGAGCAATCTCGGTGGAAGTACAGTCTCCCTTCTTCATGCTCAGAGACCACGACGAAATAAAAGCTGGTACACTGAATTTGACCGAGCAAGCATATAATACCACGCTTGGCAAGAAGGTTCTTATCATAAAGCAATGCCTTCGAAATTTGAACGGCAAAATAAAGTTCGTTGTACGTGCTAAGACACCACGACGAAATAAAAGCAGGTACACTGAGGTTGAATGAGGAAGAAGAAAATACCCCGCTTAGACAAGAAGTTTCCTAGCAGAACGAGCAATGCCGCATTGACTGCACCGGCAATATCCAGTATCCATGACACTCTATGAATACCTCCAGGAAGTGAAACGAGATACATTGAAGTTACTTGGGGTAGAAGAAATGCCCAGGTTTACACAGAGCAAATCCGTAGGAAGGTCACTGGCAAAACCCAGTACCAATTACACTGGATGAAATCCTCCAAGGAGTAACACGAGATACATTGAAGTGCCTGTACTCAAAGAATGACAACGTTCCCAAGAACAGCTCTAGGAGATAGAGCAATCTCAATGGAAGTACAGTCTCCCTTGTACCTGCTCAAAGACCACGACGAAATAAAAGCTGGTACACTGAAGTTGAACGAGGAAGAAAATACCCCATTTAGACAAGAAGGTTCTTAGCAAAAGAACAATGCCGTAGGGAGTGCAATGGCAAAATCCAGTATCCATGGCACTCTAAGAAAACCTCCAGGAAGTGAAACGAGATACATTGAAGTTACTAGTGGTAGAATTAATGACCAGGTTTACGCAGAACAAATCATACTAGATAGAGCAATGTCAATGGTAGTTCAGTCTCCGTTGTACTTGACGAAGCACCACACTGAAACAAAAGCAGATACAGTGAAGGTGCAGGGGGGGAAATAAAATACCCCGCTTAGATAAAAACGATCTTTGCAGATCGAACAATTCCGTAAGAAGCTCACCGGCAAAATCCAGTATCAATTACACTGGATGAAGTCCTCGAAGAAGAAACACAAGATACATTGAAGTTGCTTGTGGTCAAAGAAATGACCACGTTCACAAGAACAACTCTAGGAGATAGAGCAATCTCGGTGGAAGTACAGTCTCCCTTCTTCATGCTCAGAGACCACGACGAAATAAAAGCTGGTACACTGAAGTTGAATGAGGAAGAAGAAAATGCCCCGCCTAGACAAGAAGTTTCCTAGCAGAAAGAGCAATGCCGTATTGACTGCACCGGCAAAATCCAGTATCCATGACACTCTATGAATACGTCCAGGAAGTGAAACGAGATACGTTGAAGTTACTTGGGGTAGAAGAAATGCCCAGGTTTACACAGTAAAATCATACTACATAGAGCAATGTCAATGGTAGTTCCGTCTCCGTTGCACTTGATGAAGCATCACGCTGAAATAAAAACAGATACACTGAAGGTACAGGGGGGGGAAAATAAAATACCCCGCTTAGATAAAAGCGATCTTAGCAGATCGAACAATTCCGTAGGAAGGTCACCGGCAAAATCCAGTATCAATTACACTGGATGAAATCCTCGAAGAAGAAACACAAGATACATTGAAGTTGCTTGTGGTCAAAGAAATGACCACGTTCACAAGAACAACTCTAGGAGATAGAGCAATCTCGGTGGAAGTACAGTCTCCCTTCTTCATGCTCAGAGACCACGACGAAATAAAAGCTGGTACACTGAATTTGACCGAGCAAGCATATAATACCACGCTTGGCAAGAAGGTTCTTATCATAAAGCAATGCCTTCGAAATTTGAACGGCAAAATAAAGTTCGTTGTACGTGCTAAGACACCACGACGAAATAAAAGCAGGTACACTGAGGTTGAATGAGGAAGAAGAAAATACCCCGCTTAGACAAGAAGTTTCCTAGCAGAACGAGCAATGCGGCATTGACTGCACCGGCAATATCCAGTATCCATGACACTCTATGAATACCTCCAGGAAGTGAAACGAGATACATTGAAGTTACTTGGGGTAGAAGAAATGCCCAGGTTTACACAGAGCAAATCCGTAGGAAGGTCACTGGCAAAACCCAGTACCAATTACACTGGATGAAATCCTCCAAGGAGTAACACGAGATACATTGAAGTGCCTGTACTCAAAGAATGACCACGTTCCCAAGAACAGCTCTAGGAGATAGAGCAATCTCAATGGAAGTACAGTCTCCCTTGTACCTGCTCAAAGACCACGACGAAATAAAAGCTGGTACACTGAAGTTGAACGAGGAAGAAAATACCCCATTTAGACAAGAAGGTTCTTAGCAAAAGAACAATGCCGTAGGGAGTGCAATGGCAAAATCCAGTATCCATGGCACTCTATGAAAACCTCCAGGAAGTGAAACGAGATACATTGAAGTTACTAGTGGTAGAATTAATGACCACGTTTACGCAGAACAAATCATACTAGATAGAGCAATGTCAATGGTAGTTCAGTCTCCGTTGTACTTGAAGCACCACACTGAAACAAAAGCAGATACAGTGAAGGTGCAGGGGGGGAAATAAAATACCCCGCTTAGATAAAAACGATCTTTGCAGATCGAACAATTCCGTAAGAAGCTCACCGGCAAAATCCAGGATCAATTACACTGGATGAAGTCCTCGAAGAAGAAACACAAGATACATTGAAGTTGCTTGTGGTCAAAGAAATGACCACGTTCACAAGAACAACTCTAGGAGATAGAGCAATCTCGGTGGAAGTACAGTCTCCCTTCTTCATGCTCAGAGACCACGACGAAATAAAAGCTGGTACACTGAAGTTGAATGAGGAAGAAGAAAATGCCCCGCCTAGACAAGAAGTTTCCTAGCAGAAAGAGCAATGCCGTATTGACTGCACCGGCAAAATCCAGTATCCATGACACTCTATGAATACGTCCAGGAAGTGAAACGAGATACATTGAAGTTACTTGGGGTAGAAGAAATGCCCAGGTTTACACAGGAAAATCATACTACATAGAGCAATGTCAATGGTAGTTCCGTCTCCGTTGCACTTGATGAAGCATCACGCTGAAATAAAAACAGATACACTGAAGGTACAGGGGGGGAGAAAATAAATACCCCGCTTAGATAAAAGCGATCTTAGCAGATCGAGCAATTCCGTAGGAAGGTCACCGGCAAAATCCAGTATCAATTACACTGGATGAAATCCTCGAAGAAGAAACACAAGATACATTGAAGTTGCTTGTGGTCAAAGAAATGACCACGTTCACAAGAACAACTCTAGGAGATAGAGCAATCTCGGTGGAAGTACAGTCTCCCTTCTTCATGCTCAGAGACCACGACGAAATAAAAGCTGGTACACTGAATTTGACCGAGCAAGCATATAATACCACGCTTGGCAAGAAGGTTCTTATCATAAAGCAATGCCTTCGAAATTTGAACGGCAAAATAAAGTTCGTTGTACGTGCTAAGACACCACGACGAAATAAAAGCAGGTACACTGAGGTTGAATGAGGAAGAAGAAAATACCCCGCTTAGACAAGAAGTTTCCTAGCAGAACGAGCAATGCGGCATTGACTGCACCGGCAATATCCAGTATCCATGACACTCTATGAATACCTCCAGGAAGTGAAACGAGATACATTGAAGTTACTTGGGGTAGAAGAAATGCCCAGGTTTACACAGAGCAAATCCGTAGGAAGGTCACTGGCAAAACCCAGTACCAATTACACTGGATGAAATCCTCCAAGGAGTAACACGAGATACATTGAAGTGCCTGTACTCAAAGAATGACCACGTTCCCAAGAACAGCTCTAGGAGATAGAGCAATCTCAATGGAAGTACAGTCTCCCTTGTACCTGCTCAAAGACCACGACGAAATAAAAGCTGGTACACTGAAGTTGAACGAGGAAGAAAATACCCCATTTAGACAAGAAGGTTCTTAGCAAAAGAACAATGCCGTAGGGAGTGCAATGGCAAAATCCAGTATCCATGGCACTCTATGAAAACCTCCAGGAAGTGAAACGAGATACATTGAAGTTACTAGTGGTAGAATTAATGACCAGGTTTACGCAGAACAAATCATACTAGATAGAGCAATGTCAATGGTAGTTCAGTCTCCGTTGTACTTGACGAAGCACCACACTGAAACAAAAGCGATACAGTGAAGGTGCAGGGGGGGAAATAAAATACCCCGCTTAGATAAAAACGATCTTTGCAGATCGAACAATTCCGTAAGAAGCTCACCGGCAAAATCCAGTATCAATTACACTGGATGAAGTCCTCGAAGAAGAAACACAAGATACATTGAAGTTGCTTGTGGTCAAAGAAATGACCACGTTCACAAGAACAACTCTAGGAGATAGAGCAATCTCGGTGGAAGTACAGTCTCCCTTCTTCATGCTCAGAGACCACGACGAAATAAAAGCTGGTACACTGAAGTTGAATGAGGAAGAAGAAAATGCCCCGCCTAGACAAGAAGTTTCCTAGCAGAAAGAGCAATGGCGTATTGACTGCACCGGCAAAATCCAGTATCCATGACACTCTATGAATACGTCCAGGAAGTGAAACGAGATACGTTGAAGTTACTTGGGGTAGAAGAAATGCCCAGGTTTACACAGTAAAATCATACTACATAGAGCAATGTCAATGGTAGTTCCGTCTCCGTTGCACTTGATGAAGCATCACGCTGAAATAAAAACAGATACACTGAAGGTATAGGGGGGGGGAAAATAAAATACCCCGCTTAGATAAAAGCGATCTTAGCAGATCGAGCAATTCCGTAGGAAGGTCACCGGCAAAATCCAGTATCAATTACACTGGATGAAATCCTCGAAGAAGAAACACAAGATACATTGAAGTTGCTTGTGGTCAAAGAAATGACCACGTTCACAAGAACAACTCTAGGAGATAGAGCAATCTCGGTGGAAGTACAGTCTCCCTTCTTCATGCTCAGAGACCACGACGAAATAAAAGCTGGTACACTGAAGTTGAATGAGGAAGAAGAAAATGCCCCGCCTAGACAAGAAGTTTCCTAGCAGAAAGAGCAATGCCGTATTGACTGCACCGGCAAAATCCAGTATCCATGACACTCTATGAATACGTCCAGGAAGTGAAACGAGATACGTTGAAGTTACTTGGGGTAGAAGAAATGCCCAGGTTTACACAGTAAAATCATACTACATAGAGCAATGTCAATGGTAGTTCCGTCTCCGTTGCACTTGATGAAGCATCACGCTGAAATAAAAACAGATACACTGAAGGTACAGGGGGGGGAAAATAAAATACCCCGCTTAGATAAAAGCGATCTTAGCAGATCGAACAATTCCGTAGGAAGGTCACCGGCAAAATCCAGTATCAATTACACTGGATGAAATCCTCGAAGAAGAAACACAAGATACATTGAAGTTGCTTGTGGTCAAAGAAATGACCACGTTCACAAGAACAACTCTAGGAGATAGAGCAATCTCGGTGGAAGTACAGTCTCCCTTCTTCATGCTCAGAGACCACGACGAAATAAAAGCTGGTACACTGAATTTGACCGAGCAAGCATATAATACCACGCTTGGCAAGAAGGTTCTTATCATAAAGCAATGCCTTCGAAATTTGAACGGCAAAATAAAGTTCGTTGTACGTGCTAAGACACCACGACGAAATAAAAGCAGGTACACTGAGGTTGAATGAGGAAGAAGAAAATACCCCGCTTAGACAAGAAGTTTCCTAGCAGAACGAGCAATGCGGCATTGACTGCACCGGCAATATCCAGTATCCATGACACTCTATGAATACCTCCAGGAAGTGAAACGAGATACATTGAAGTTACTTGGGGTAGAAGAAATGCCCAGGTTTACACAGAGCAAATCCGTAGGAAGGTCACTGGCAAAACCCAGTACCAATTACACTGGATGAAATCCTCCAAGGAGTAACACGAGATACATTGAAGTGCCTGTACTCAAAGAATGACCACGTTCCCAAGAACAGCTCTAGGAGATAGAGCAATCTCAATGGAAGTACAGTCTCCCTTGTACCTGCTCAAAGACCACGACGAAATAAAAGCTGGTACACTGAAGTTGAACGAGGAAGAAAATACCCCATTTAGACAAGAAGGTTCTTAGCAAAAGAACAATGCCGTAGGGAGTGCAATGGCAAAATCCAGTATCCATGGCACTCTATGAAAACCTCCAGGAAGTGAAACGAGATACATTGAAGTTACTAGTGGTAGAATTAATGACCAGGTTTACGCAGAACAAATCATACTAGATAGAGCAATGTCAATGGTAGTTCAGTCTCCGTTGTACTTGACGAAGCACCACACTGAAACAAAAGCGATACAGTGAAGGTGCAGGGGGGGAAATAAAATACCCCGCTTAGATAAAAACGATCTTTGCAGATCGAACAATTCCGTAAGAAGCTCACCGGCAAAATCCAGTATCAATTACACTGGATGAAGTCCTCGAAGAAGAAACACAAGATACATTGAAGTTGCTTCTGGTCAAAGAAATGACCACGTTCACAAGAACAACTCTAGGAGATAGAGCAATCTCGGTGGAAGTACAGTCTCCCTTCTTCATGCTCAGAGACCACGACGAAATAAAAGCTGGTACACTGAAGTTGAATGAGGAAGAAGAAAATGCCCCGCCTAGACAAGAAGTTTCCTAGCAGAAAGAGCAATGGCGTATTGACTGCACCGGCAAAATCCAGTATCCATGACACTCTATGAATACGTCCAGGAAGTGAAACGAGATACGTTGAAGTTACTTGGGGTAGAAGAAATGCCCAGGTTTACACAGTAAAATCATACTACATAGAGCAATGTCAATGGTAGTTCCGTCTCCGTTGCACTTGATGAAGCATCACGCTGAAATAAAAACAGATACACTGAAGGTATAGGGGGGGGGAAAATAAAATACCCCGCTTAGATAAAAGCGATCTTAGCAGATCGAGCAATTCCGTAGGAAGGTCACCGGCAAAATCCAGTATCAATTACACTGGATGAAATCCTCGAAGAAGAAACACAAGATACATTGAAGTTGCTTGTGGTCAAAGAAATGACCACGTTCACAAGAACAACTCTAGGAGATAGAGCAATCTCGGTGGAAGTACAGTCTCCCTTCTTCATGCTCAGAGACCACGACGAAATAAAAGCTGGTACACTGAAGTTGAATGAGGAAGAAGAAAATGCCCCGCCTAGACAAGAAGTTTCCTAGCAGAAAGAGCAATGCCGTATTGACTGCACCGGCAAAATCCAGTATCCATGACACTCTATGAATACGTCCAGGAAGTGAAACGAGATACATTGAAGTTACTTGGGGTAGAAGAAATGCCCAGGTTTACACAGGAAAATCATACTACATAGAGCAATGTCAATGGTAGTTCCGTCTCCGTTGCACTTGATGAAGCATCACGCTGAAATAAAAACAGATACACTGAAGGTACAGGGGGGGAAAAATAAAATACCCCGCTTAGATAAAAGCGATCTTAGCAGATCGAACAATTCCGTAGGATGGTCACGGGCAAAATCCAGTATCAATTACACTGGATGAAATCCTCGAAGAAGAAACACAAGATACATTGAAGTTGCTTGTGGTCAAAGAAATGACCACGTTCACAAGAACAACTCTAGGAGATAGAGCAATCTCGGTGGAAGTACAGTCTCCCTTCTTCATGCTCAGAGACCACGACGAAATAAAAGCTGGTACACTGAATTTGACCGAGCAAGCATATAATACCACGCTTGGCAAGAAGGTTCTTATCATAAAGCAATGCCTTCGAAATTTGAACGGCAAAATAAAGTTCGTTGTACGTGCTAAGACACCACGACGAAATAAAAGCAGGTACACTGAGGTTGAATGAGGAAGAAGAAAATACCCCGCTTAGACAAGAAGTTTCCTAGCAGAACGAGCAATGCGGCATTGACTGCACCGGCAATATCCAGTATCCATGACACTCTATGAATACCTCCAGGAAGTGAAACGAGATACATTGAAGTTACTTGGGGTAGAAGAAATGCCCAGGTTTACACAGAGCAAATCCGTAGGAAGGTCACTGGCAAAACCCAGTACCAATTACACTGGATGAAATCCTCCAAGGAGTAACACGAGATACATTGAAGTGCCTGTACTCAAAGAATGACCACGTTCCCAAGAACAGCTCTAGGAGATAGAGCAATCTCAATGGAAGTACAGTCTCCCTTGTACCTGCTCAAAGACCACGACGAAATAAAAGCTGGTACACTGAAGTTGAACGAGGAAGAAAATACCCCATTTAGACAAGAAGGTTCTTAGCAAAAGAACAATGCCGTAGGGAGTGCAATGGCAAAATCCAGTATCCATGGCACTCTATGAAAACCTCCAGGAAGTGAAACGAGATACATTGAAGTTACTAGTGGTAGAATTAATGACCAGGTTTACGCAGAACAAATCATACTAGATAGAGCAATGTCAATGGTAGTTCAGTCTCCGTTGTACTTGACGAAGCACCACACTGAAACAAAAGCGATACAGTGAAGGTGCAGGGGGGGAAATAAAATACCCCGCTTAGATAAAAACGATCTTTGCAGATCGAACAATTCCGTAAGAAGCTCACCGGCAAAATCCAGTATCAATTACACTGGATGAAGTCCTCGAAGAAGAAACACAAGATACATTGAAGTTGCTTCTGGTCAAAGAAATGACCACGTTCACAAGAACAACTCTAGGAGATAGAGCAATCTCGGTGGAAGTACAGTCTCCCTTCTTCATGCTCAGAGACCACGACGAAATAAAAGCTGGTACACTGAAGTTGAATGAGGAAGAAGAAAATGCCCCGCCTAGACAAGAAGTTTCCTAGCAGAAAGAGCAATGGCGTATTGACTGCACCGGCAAAATCCAGTATCCATGACACTCTATGAATACGTCCAGGAAGTGAAACGAGATACATTGAAGTTACTTGGGGTAGAAGAAATGCCCAGGTTTACACAGTAAAATCATACTACATAGAGCAATGTCAATGGTAGTTCCGTCTCCGTTGCACTTGATGAAGCATCACGCTGAAATAAAAACAGATACACTGAAGGTATAGGGGGGGGGAAAATAAAATACCCCGCTTAGATAAAAGCGATCTTAGCAGATCGAGCAATTCCGTAGGAAGGTCACCGGCAAAATCCAGTATCAATTACACTGGATGAAATCCTCGAAGAAGAAACACAAGATACATTGAAGTTGCTTGTGGTCAAAGAAATGACCACGTTCACAAGAACAACTCTAGGAGATAGAGCAATCTCGGTGGAAGTACAGTCTCCCTTCTTCATGCTCAGAGACCACGACGAAATAAAAGCTGGTACACTGAATTTGACCGAGCAAGCATATAATACCACGCTTGGCAAGAAGGTTCTTATCATAAAGCAATGCCTTCGAAATTTGAACGGCAAAATAAAGTTCGTTGTACGTGCTAAGACACCACGACGAAATAAAAGCAGGTACACTGAGGTTGAATGAGGAAGAAGAAAATACCCCGCTTAGACAAGAAGTTTCCTAGCAGAACGAGCAATGCCGCATTGACTGCACCGGCAATATCCAGTATCCATGACACTCTATGAATACCTCCAGGAAGTGAAACGAGATACATTGAAGTTACTTGGGGTAGAAGAAATGCCCAGGTTTACACAGAGCAAATCCGTAGGAAGGTCACTGGCAAAACCCAGTACCAATTACACTGGATGAAATCCTCCAAGGAGTAACACGAGATACATTGAAGTGCCTGTACTCAAAGAATGACAACGTTCCCAAGAACAGCTCTAGGAGATAGAGCAATCTCAATGGAAGTACAGTCTCCCTTGTACCTGCTCAAAGACCACGACGAAATAAAAGCTGGTACACTGAAGTTGAACGAGGAAGAAAATACCCCATTTAGACAAGAAGGTTCTTAGCAAAAGAACAATGCCGTAGGGAGTGCAATGGCAAAATCCAGTATCCATGGCACTCTAAGAAAACCTCCAGGAAGTGAAACGAGATACATTGAAGTTACTAGTGGTAGAATTAATGACCAGGTTTACGCAGAACAAATCATACTAGATAGAGCAATGTCAATGGTAGTTCAGTCTCCGTTGTACTTGACGAAGCACCACACTGAAACAAAAGCAGATACAGTGAAGGTGCAGGGGGGGAAATAAAATACCCCGCTTAGATAAAAACGATCTTTGCAGATCGAACAATTCCGTAAGAAGCTCACCGGCAAAATCCAGTATCAATTACACTGGATGAAGTCCTCGAAGAAGAAACACAAGATACATTGAAGTTGCTTGTGGTCAAAGAAATGACCACGTTCACAAGAACAACTCTAGGAGATAGAGCAATCTCGGTGGAAGTACAGTCTCCCTTCTTCATGCTCAGAGACCACGACGAAATAAAAGCTGGTACACTGAAGTTGAATGAGGAAGAAGAAAATGCCCCGCCTAGACAAGAAGTTTCCTAGCAGAAAGAGCAATGCCGTATTGACTGCACCGGCAAAATCCAGTATCCATGACACTCTATGAATACGTCCAGGAAGTGAAACGAGATACGTTGAAGTTACTTGGGGTAGAAGAAATGCCCAGGTTTACACAGTAAAATCATACTACATAGAGCAATGTCAATGGTAGTTCCGTCTCCGTTGCACTTGATGAAGCATCACGCTGATATAAAAACAGATACACTGAAGGTACAGGGGGGGGAAAATAAAATACCCCGCTTAGATAAAAGCGATCTTAGCAGATCGAACAATTCCGTAGGAAGGTCACCGGCAAAATCCAGTATCAATTACACTGGATGAAATCCTCGAAGAAGAAACACAAGATACATTGAAGTTGCTTGTGGTCAAAGAAATGACCACGTTCACAAGAACAACTCTAGGAGATAGAGCAATCTCGGTGGAAGTACAGTCTCCCTTCTTCATGCTCAGAGACCACGACGAAATAAAAGCTGGTACACTGAATTTGACCGAGCAAGCATATAATACCACGCTTGGCAAGAAGGTTCTTATCATAAAGCAATGCCTTCGAAATTTGAACGGCAAAATAAAGTTCGTTGTACGTGCTAAGACACCACGACGAAATAAAAGCAGGTACACTGAGGTTGAATGAGGAAGAAGAAAATACCCCGCTTAGACAAGAAGTTTCCTAGCAGAACGAGCAATGCGGCATTGACTGCACCGGCAATATCCAGTATCCATGACACTCTATGAATACCTCCAGGAAGTGAAACGAGATACATTGAAGTTACTTGGGGTAGAAGAAATGCCCAGGTTTACACAGAGCAAATCCGTAGGAAGGTCACTGGCAAAACCCAGTACCAATTACACTGGATGAAATCCTCCAAGGAGTAACACGAGATACATTGAAGTGCCTGTACTCAAAGAATGACCACGTTCCCAAGAACAGCTCTAGGAGATAGAGCAATCTCAATGGAAGTACAGTCTCCCTTGTACCTGCTCAAAGACCACGACGAAATAAAAGCTGGTACACTGAAGTTGAACGAGGAAGAAAATACCCCATTTAGACAAGAAGGTTCTTAGCAAAAGAACAATGCCGTAGGGAGTGCAATGGCAAAATCCAGTATCCATGGCACTCTATGAAAACCTCCAGGAAGTGAAACGAGATACATTGAAGTTACTAGTGGTAGAATTAATGACCAGGTTTACGCAGAACAAATCATACTAGATAGAGCAATGTCAATGGTAGTTCAGTCTCCGTTGTACTTGAAGCACCACACTGAAACAAAAGCAGATACAGTGAAGGTGCAGGGGGGGAAATAAAATACCCCGCTTAGATAAAAACGATCTTTGCAGATCGAACAATTCCGTAAGAAGCTCACCGGCAAAATCCAGTATCAATTACACTGGATGAAGTCCTCGAAGAAGAAACACAAGATACATTGAAGTTGCTTGTGGTCAAAGAAATGACCACGTTCACAAGAACAACTCTAGGAGATAGAGCAATCTCGGTGGAAGTACAGTCTCCCTTCTTCATGCTCAGAGACCACGACGAAATAAAAGCTGGTACACTGAAGTTGAATGAGGAAGAAGAAAATGCCCCGCCTAGACAAGAAGTTTCCTAGCAGAAAGAGCAATGGCGTATTGACTGCACCGGCAAAATCCAGTATCCATGACACTCTATGAATACGTCCAGGAAGTGAAACGAGATACATTGAAGTTACTTGGGGTAGAAGAAATGCCCAGGTTTACACAGTAAAATCATACTACATAGAGCAATGTCAATGGTAGTTCCGTCTCCGTTGCACTTGATGAAGCATCACGCTGAAATAAAAACAGATACACTGAAGGTATAGGGGGGGGAAAAAAAAATACCCCGCTTAGATAAAAGCGATCTTAGCAGATCGAGCAATTCCGTAGGAAGGTCACCGGCAAAATCCAGTATCAATTACACTGGATGAAATCCTCGAAGAAGAAACACAAGATACATTGAAGTTGCTTGTGGTCAAAGAAATGACCACGTTCACAAGAACAACTCTAGGAGATAGAGCAATCTCGGTGGAAGTACAGTCTCCCTTCTTCATGCTCAGAGACCACGACGAAATAAAAGCTGGTACACTGAATTTGACCGAGCAAGCATATAATACCACGCTTGGCAAGAAGGTTCTTATCATAAAGCAATGCCTTCGAAATTTGAACGGCAAAATAAAGTTCGTTGTACGTGCTAAGACACCACGACGAAATAAAAGCAGGTACACTGAGGTTGAATGAGGAAGAAGAAAATACCCCGCTTAGACAAGAAGTTTCCTAGCAGAACGAGCAATGCCGCATTGACTGCACCGGCAATATCCAGTATCCATGACACTCTATGAATACCTCCAGGAAGTGAAACGAGATACATTGAAGTTACTTGGGGTAGAAGAAATGCCCAGGTTTACACAGAGCAAATCCGTAGGAAGGTCACTGGCAAAACCCAGTACCAATTACACTGGATGAAATCCTCCAAGGAGTAACACGAGATACATTGAAGTGCCTGTACTCAAAGAATGACAACGTTCCCAAGAACAGCTCTAGGAGATAGAGCAATCTCAATGGAAGTACAGTCTCCCTTGTACCTGCTCAAAGACCACGACGAAATAAAAGCTGGTACACTGAAGTTGAACGAGGAAGAAAATACCCCATTTAGACAAGAAGGTTCTTAGCAAAAGAACAATGCCGTAGGGAGTGCAATGGCAAAATCCAGTATCCATGGCACTCTAAGAAAACCTCCAGGAAGTGAAACGAGATACATTGAAGTTACTAGTGGTAGAATTAATGACCAGGTTTACGCAGAACAAATCATACTAGATAGAGCAATGTCAATGGTAGTTCAGTCTCCGTTGTACTTGACGAAGCACCACACTGAAACAAAAGCAGATACAGTGAAGGTGCAGGGGGGGAAATAAAATACCCCGCTTAGATAAAAACGATCTTTGCAGATCGAACAATTCCGTAAGAAGCTCACCGGCAAAATCCAGTATCAATTACACTGGATGAAGTCCTCGAAGAAGAAACACAAGATACATTGAAGTTGCTTGTGGTCAAAGAAATGACCACGTTCACAAGAACAACTCTAGGAGATAGAGCAATCTCGGTGGAAGTACAGTCTCCCTTCTTCATGCTCAGAGACCACGACGAAATAAAAGCTGGTACACTGAAGTTGAATGAGGAAGAAGAAAATGCCCCGCCTAGACAAGAAGTTTCCTAGCAGAAAGAGCAATGCCGTATTGACTGCACCGGCAAAATCCAGTATCCATGACACTCTATGAATACGTCCAGGAAGTGAAACGAGATACGTTGAAGTTACTTGGGGTAGAAGAAATGCCCAGGTTTACACAGTAAAATCATACTACATAGAGCAATGTCAATGGTAGTTCCGTCTCCGTTGCACTTGATGAAGCATCACGCTGAAATAAAAACAGATACACTGAAGGTACAGGGGGGGGAAAATAAAATACCCCGCTTAGATAAAAGCGATCTTAGCAGATCGAACAATTCCGTAGGAAGGTCACCGGCAAAATCCAGTATCAATTACACTGGATGAAATCCTCGAAGAAGAAACACAAGATACATTGAAGTTGCTTGTGGTCAAAGAAATGACCACGTTCACAAGAACAACTCTAGGAGATAGAGCAATCTCGGTGGAAGTACAGTCTCCCTTCTTCATGCTCAGAGACCACGACGAAATAAAAGCTGGTACACTGAATTTGACCGAGCAAGCATATAATACCACGCTTGGCAAGAAGGTTCTTATCATAAAGCAATGCCTTCGAAATTTGAACGGCAAAATAAAGTTCGTTGTACGTGCTAAGACACCACGACGAAATAAAAGCAGGTACACTGAGGTTGAATGAGGAAGAAGAAAATACCCCGCTTAGACAAGAAGTTTCCTAGCAGAACGAGCAATGCGGCATTGACTGCACCGGCAATATCCAGTATCCATGACACTCTATGAATACCTCCAGGAAGTGAAACGAGATACATTGAAGTTACTTGGGGTAGAAGAAATGCCCAGGTTTACACAGAGCAAATCCGTAGGAAGGTCACTGGCAAAACCCAGTACCAATTACACTGGATGAAATCCTCCAAGGAGTAACACGAGATACATTGAAGTGCCTGTACTCAAAGAATGACCACGTTCCCAAGAACAGCTCTAGGAGATAGAGCAATCTCAATGGAAGTACAGTCTCCCTTGTACCTGCTCAAAGACCACGACGAAATAAAAGCTGGTACACTGAAGTTGAACGAGGAAGAAAATACCCCATTTAGACAAGAAGGTTCTTAGCAAAAGAACAATGCCGTAGGGAGTGCAATGGCAAAATCCAGTATCCATGGCACTCTATGAAAACCTCCAGGAAGTGAAACGAGATACATTGAAGTTACTAGTGGTAGAATTAATGACCACGTTTACGCAGAACAAATCATACTAGATAGAGCAATGTCCATGGTAGTTCAGTCTCCGTTGTACTTGAAGCACCACACTGAAACAAAAGCAGATACAGTGAAGGTGCAGGGGGGGAAATAAAATACCCCGCTTAGATAAAAACGATCTTTGCAGATCGAACAATTCCGTAAGAAGCTCACCGGCAAAATCCAGTATCAATTACACTGGATGAAGTCCTCGAAGAAGAAACACAAGATACATTGAAGTTGCTTGTGGTCAAAGAAATGACCACGTTCACAAGAACAACTCTAGGAGATAGAGCAATCTCGGTGGAAGTACAGTCTCCCTTCTTCATGCTCAGAGACCACGACGAAATAAAAGCTGGTACACTGAAGTTGAATGAGGAAGAAGAAAATGCCCCGCCTAGACAAGAAGTTTCCTAGCAGAAAGAGCAATGCCGTATTGACTGCACCGGCAAAATCCAGTATCCATGACACTCTATGAATACGTCCAGGAAGTGAAACGAGATACATTGAAGTTACTTGGGGTAGAAGAAATGCCCAGGTTTACACAGGAAAATCATACTACATAGAGCAATGTCAATGGTAGTTCCGTCTCCGTTGCACTTGATGAAGCATCACGCTGAAATAAAAACAGATACACTGAAGGTACAGGGGGGGAGAAAATAAATACCCCGCTTAGATAAAAGCGATCTTAGCAGATCGAGCAATTCCGTAGGAAGGTCACCGGCAAAATCCAGTATCAATTACACTGGATGAAATCCTCGAAGAAGAAACACAAGATACATTGAAGTTGCTTGTGGTCAAAGAAATGACCACGTTCACAAGAACAACTCTAGGAGATAGAGCAATCTCGGTGGAAGTACAGTCTCCCTTCTTCATGCTCAGAGACCACGACGAAATAAAAGCTGGTACACTGAATTTGACCGAGCAAGCATATAATACCACGCTTGGCAAGAAGGTTCTTATCATAAAGCAATGCCTTCGAAATTTGAACGGCAAAATAAAGTTCGTTGTACGTGCTAAGACACCACGACGAAATAAAAGCAGGTACACTGAGGTTGAATGAGGAAGAAGAAAATACCCCGCTTAGACAAGAAGTTTCCTAGCAGAACGAGCAATGCCGCATTGACTGCACCGGCAATATCCAGTATCCATGACACTCTATGAATACCTCCAGGAAGTGAAACGAGATACATTGAAGTTACTTGGGGTAGAAGAAATGCCCAGGTTTACACAGAGCAAATCCGTAGGAAGGTCACTGGCAAAACCCAGTACCAATTACACTGGATGAAATCCTCCAAGGAGTAACACGAGATACATTGAAGTGCCTGTACTCAAAGAATGACAACGTTCCCAAGAACAGCTCTAGGAGATAGAGCAATCTCAATGGAAGTACAGTCTCCCTTGTACCTGCTCAAAGACCACGACGAAATAAAAGCTGGTACACTGAAGTTGAACGAGGAAGAAAATACCCCATTTAGACAAGAAGGTTCTTAGCAAAAGAACAATGCCGTAGGGAGTGCAATGGCAAAATCCAGTATCCATGGCACTCTAAGAAAACCTCCAGGAAGTGAAACGAGATACATTGAAGTTACTAGTGGTAGAATTAATGACCAGGTTTACGCAGAACAAATCATACTAGATAGAGCAATGTCAATGGTAGTTCAGTCTCCGTTGTACTTGACGAAGCACCACACTGAAACAAAAGCAGATACAGTGAAGGTGCAGGGGGGGAAATAAAATACCCCGCTTAGATAAAAACGATCTTTGCAGATCGAACAATTCCGTAAGAAGCTCACCGGCAAAATCCAGTATCAATTACACTGGATGAAGTCCTCGAAGAAGAAACACAAGATACATTGAAGTTGCTTGTGGTCAAAGAAATGACCACGTTCACAAGAACAACTCTAGGAGATAGAGCAATCTCGGTGGAAGTACAGTCTCCCTTCTTCATGCTCAGAGACCACGACGAAATAAAAGCTGGTACACTGAAGTTGAATGAGGAAGAAGAAAATGCCCCGCCTAGACAAGAAGTTTCCTAGCAGAAAGAGCAATGCCGTATTGACTGCACCGGCAAAATCCAGTATCCATGACACTCTATGAATACGTCCAGGAAGTGAAACGAGATACGTTGAAGTTACTTGGGGTAGAAGAAATGCCCAGGTTTACACAGTAAAATCATACTACATAGAGCAATGTCAATGGTAGTTCCGTCTCCGTTGCACTTGATGAAGCATCACGCTGAAATAAAAACAGATACACTGAAGGTACAGGGGGGGGAAAATAAAATACCCCGCTTAGATAAAAGCGATCTTAGCAGATCGAACAATTCCGTAGGAAGGTCACCGGCAAAATCCAGTATCAATTACACTGGATGAAATCCTCGAAGAAGAAACACAAGATACATTGAAGTTGCTTGTGGTCAAAGAAATGACCACGTTCACAAGAACAACTCTAGGAGATAGAGCAATCTCGGTGGAAGTACAGTCTCCCTTCTTCATGCTCAGAGACCACGACGAAATAAAAGCTGGTACACTGAATTTGACCGAGCAAGCATATAATACCACGCTTGGCAAGAAGGTTCTTATCATAAAGCAATGCCTTCGAAATTTGAACGGCAAAATAAAGTTCGTTGTACGTGCTAAGACACCACGACGAAATAAAAGCAGGTACACTGAGGTTGAATGAGGAAGAAGAAAATACCCCGCTTAGACAAGAAGTTTCCTAGCAGAACGAGCAATGCGGCATTGACTGCACCGGCAATATCCAGTATCCATGACACTCTATGAATACCTCCAGGAAGTGAAACGAGATACATTGAAGTTACTTGGGGTAGAAGAAATGCCCAGGTTTACACAGAGCAAATCCGTAGGAAGGTCACTGGCAAAACCCAGTACCAATTACACTGGATGAAATCCTCCAAGGAGTAACACGAGATACATTGAAGTGCCTGTACTCAAAGAATGACCACGTTCCCAAGAACAGCTCTAGGAGATAGAGCAATCTCAATGGAAGTACAGTCTCCCTTGTACCTGCTCAAAGACCACGACGAAATAAAAGCTGGTACACTGAAGTTGAACGAGGAAGAAAATACCCCATTTAGACAAGAAGGTTCTTAGCAAAAGAACAATGCCGTAGGGAGTGCAATGGCAAAATCCAGTATCCATGGCACTCTATGAAAACCTCCAGGAAGTGAAACGAGATACATTGAAGTTACTAGTGGTAGAATTAATGACCACGTTTACGCAGAACAAATCATACTAGATAGAGCAATGTCCATGGTAGTTCAGTCTCCGTTGTACTTGAAGCACCACACTGAAACAAAAGCAGATACAGTGAAGGTGCAGGGGGGGAAATAAAATACCCCGCTTAGATAAAAACGATCTTTGCAGATCGAACAATTCCGTAAGAAGCTCACCGGCAAAATCCAGTATCAATTACACTGGATGAAGTCCTCGAAGAAGAAACACAAGATACATTGAAGTTGCTTGTGGTCAAAGAAATGACCACGTTCACAAGAACAACTCTAGGAGATAGAGCAATCTCGGTGGAAGTACAGTCTCCCTTCTTCATGCTCAGAGACCACGACGAAATAAAAGCTGGTACACTGAAGTTGAATGAGGAAGAAGAAAATGCCCCGCCTAGACAAGAAGTTTCCTAGCAGAAAGAGCAATGCCGTATTGACTGCACCGGCAAAATCCAGTATCCATGACACTCTATGAATACGTCCAGGAAGTGAAACGAGATACATTGAAGTTACTTGGGGTAGAAGAAATGCCCAGGTTTACACAGGAAAATCATACTACATAGAGCAATGTCAATGGTAGTTCCGTCTCCGTTGCACTTGATGAAGCATCACGCTGAAATAAAAACAGATACACTGAAGGTACAGGGGGGGAGAAAATAAATACCCCGCTTAGATAAAAGCGATCTTAGCAGATCGAGCAATTCCGTAGGAAGGTCACCGGCAAAATCCAGTATCAATTACACTGGATGAAATCCTCGAAGAAGAAACACAAGATACATTGAAGTTGCTTGTGGTCAAAGAAATGACCACGTTCACAAGAACAACTCTAGGAGATAGAGCAATCTCGGTGGAAGTACAGTCTCCCTTCTTCATGCTCAGAGACCACGACGAAATAAAAGCTGGTACACTGAATTTGACCGAGCAAGCATATAATACCACGCTTGGCAAGAAGGTTCTTATCATAAAGCAATGCCTTCGAAATTTGAACGGCAAAATAAAGTTCGTTGTACGTGCTAAGACACCACGACGAAATAAAAGCAGGTACACTGAGGTTGAATGAGGAAGAAGAAAATACCCCGCTTAGACAAGAAGTTTCCTAGCAGAACGAGCAATGCCGCATTGACTGCACCGGCAATATCCAGTATCCATGACACTCTATGAATACCTCCAGGAAGTGAAACGAGATACATTGAAGTTACTTGGGGTAGAAGAAATGCCCAGGTTTACACAGAGCAAATCCGTAGGAAGGTCACTGGCAAAACCCAGTACCAATTACACTGGATGAAATCCTCCAAGGAGTAACACGAGATACATTGAAGTGCCTGTACTCAAAGAATGACAACGTTCCCAAGAACAGCTCTAGGAGATAGAGCAATCTCAATGGAAGTACAGTCTCCCTTGTACCTGCTCAAAGACCACGACGAAATAAAAGCTGGTACACTGAAGTTGAACGAGGAAGAAAATACCCCATTTAGACAAGAAGGTTCTTAGCAAAAGAACAATGCCGTAGGGAGTGCAATGGCAAAATCCAGTATCCATGGCACTCTAAGAAAACCTCCAGGAAGTGAAACGAGATACATTGAAGTTACTAGTGGTAGAATTAATGACCAGGTTTACGCAGAACAAATCATACTAGATAGAGCAATGTCAATGGTAGTTCAGTCTCCGTTGTACTTGACGAAGCACCACACTGAAACAAAAGCAGATACAGTGAAGGTGCAGGGGGGGAAATAAAATACCCCGCTTAGATAAAAACGATCTTTGCAGATCGAACAATTCCGTAAGAAGCTCACCGGCAAAATCCAGTATCAATTACACTGGATGAAGTCCTCGAAGAAGAAACACAAGATACATTGAAGTTGCTTGTGGTCAAAGAAATGACCACGTTCACAAGAACAACTCTAGGAGATAGAGCAATCTCGGTGGAAGTACAGTCTCCCTTCTTCATGCTCAGAGACCACGACGAAATAAAAGCTGGTACACTGAAGTTGAATGAGGAAGAAGAAAATGCCCCGCCTAGACAAGAAGTTTCCTAGCAGAAAGAGCAATGCCGTATTGACTGCACCGGCAAAATCCAGTATCCATGACACTCTATGAATACGTCCAGGAAGTGAAACGAGATACGTTGAAGTTACTTGGGGTAGAAGAAATGCCCAGGTTTACACAGTAAAATCATACTACATAGAGCAATGTCAATGGTAGTTCCGTCTCCGTTGCACTTGATGAAGCATCACGCTGATATAAAAACAGATACACTGAAGGTACAGGGGGGGGAAAATAAAATACCCCGCTTAGATAAAAGCGATCTTAGCAGATCGAACAATTCCGTAGGAAGGTCACCGGCAAAATCCAGTATCAATTACACTGGATGAAATCCTCGAAGAAGAAACACAAGATACATTGAAGTTGCTTGTGGTCAAAGAAATGACCACGTTCACAAGAACAACTCTAGGAGATAGAGCAATCTCGGTGGAAGTACAGTCTCCCTTCTTCATGCTCAGAGACCACGACGAAATAAAAGCTGGTACACTGAATTTGACCGAGCAAGCATATAATACCACGCTTGGCAAGAAGGTTCTTATCATAAAGCAATGCCTTCGAAATTTGAACGGCAAAATAAAGTTCGTTGTACGTGCTAAGACACCACGACGAAATAAAAGCAGGTACACTGAGGTTGAATGAGGAAGAAGAAAATACCCCGCTTAGACAAGAAGTTTCCTAGCAGAACGAGCAATGCGGCATTGACTGCACCGGCAATATCCAGTATCCATGACACTCTATGAATACCTCCAGGAAGTGAAACGAGATACATTGAAGTTACTTGGGGTAGAAGAAATGCCCAGGTTTACACAGAGCAAATCCGTAGGAAGGTCACTGGCAAAACCCAGTACCAATTACACTGGATGAAATCCTCCAAGGAGTAACACGAGATACATTGAAGTGCCTGTACTCAAAGAATGACCACGTTCCCAAGAACAGCTCTAGGAGATAGAGCAATCTCAATGGAAGTACAGTCTCCCTTGTACCTGCTCAAAGACCACGACGAAATAAAAGCTGGTACACTGAAGTTGAACGAGGAAGAAAATACCCCATTTAGACAAGAAGGTTCTTAGCAAAAGAACAATGCCGTAGGGAGTGCAATGGCAAAATCCAGTATCCATGGCACTCTATGAAAACCTCCAGGAAGTGAAACGAGATACATTGAAGTTACTAGTGGTAGAATTAATGACCAGGTTTACGCAGAACAAATCATACTAGATAGAGCAATGTCAATGGTAGTTCAGTCTCCGTTGTACTTGAAGCACCACACTGAAACAAAAGCAGATACAGTGAAGGTGCAGGGGGGGAAATAAAATACCCCGCTTAGATAAAAACGATCTTTGCAGATCGAACAATTCCGTAAGAAGCTCACCGGCAAAATCCAGTATCAATTACACTGGATGAAGTCCTCGAAGAAGAAACACAAGATACATTGAAGTTGCTTCTGGTCAAAGAAATGACCACGTTCACAAGAACAACTCTAGGAGATAGAGCAATCTCGGTGGAAGTACAGTCTCCCTTCTTCATGCTCAGAGACCACGACGAAATAAAAGCTGGTACACTGAAGTTGAATGAGGAAGAAGAAAATGCCCCGCCTAGACAAGAAGTTTCCTAGCAGAAAGAGCAATGGCGTATTGACTGCACCGGCAAAATCCAGTATCCATGACACTCTATGAATACGTCCAGGAAGTGAAACGAGATACATTGAAGTTACTTGGGGTAGAAGAAATGCCCAGGTTTACACAGTAAAATCATACTACATAGAGCAATGTCAATGGTAGTTCCGTCTCCGTTGCACTTGATGAAGCATCACGCTGAAATAAAAACAGATACACTGAAGGTATAGGGGGGGGGAAAATAAAATACCCCGCTTAGATAAAAGCGATCTTAGCAGATCGAGCAATTCCGTAGGAAGGTCACCGGCAAAATCCAGTATCAATTACACTGGATGAAATCCTCGAAGAAGAAACACAAGATACATTGAAGTTGCTTGTGGTCAAAGAAATGACCACGTTCACAAGAACAACTCTAGGAGATAGAGCAATCTCGGTGGAAGTACAGTCTCCCTTCTTCATGCTCAGAGACCACGACGAAATAAAAGCTGGTACACTGAAGTTGAATGAGGAAGAAGAAAATGCCCCGCCTAGACAAGAAGTTTCCTAGCAGAAAGAGCAATGCCGTATTGACTGCACCGGCAAAATCCAGTATCCATGACACTCTATGAATACGTCCAGGAAGTGAAACGAGATACATTGAAGTTACTTGGGGTAGAAGAAATGCCCAGGTTTACACAGGAAAATCATACTACATAGAGCAATGTCAATGGTAGTTCCGTCTCCGTTGCACTTGATGAAGCATCACGCTGAAATAAAAACAGATACACTGAAGGTACAGGGGGGGAAAAATAAAATACCCCGCTTAGATAAAAGCGATCTTAGCAGATCGAACAATTCCGTAGGATGGTCACGGGCAAAATCCAGTATCAATTACACTGGATGAAATCCTCGAAGAAGAAACACAAGATACATTGAAGTTGCTTGTGGTCAAAGAAATGACCACGTTCACAAGAACAACTCTAGGAGATAGAGCAATCTCGGTGGAAGTACAGTCTCCCTTCTTCATGCTCAGAGACCACGACGAAATAAAAGCTGGTACACTGAATTTGACCGAGCAAGCATATAATACCACGCTTGGCAAGAAGGTTCTTATCATAAAGCAATGCCTTCGAAATTTGAACGGCAAAATAAAGTTCGTTGTACGTGCTAAGACACCACGACGAAATAAAAGCAGGTACACTGAGGTTGAATGAGGAAGAAGAAAATACCCCGCTTAGACAAGAAGTTTCCTAGCAGAACGAGCAATGCGGCATTGACTGCACCGGCAATATCCAGTATCCATGACACTCTATGAATACCTCCAGGAAGTGAAACGAGATACATTGAAGTTACTTGGGGTAGAAGAAATGCCCAGGTTTACACAGAGCAAATCCGTAGGAAGGTCACTGGCAAAACCCAGTACCAATTACACTGGATGAAATCCTCCAAGGAGTAACACGAGATACATTGAAGTGCCTGTACTCAAAGAATGACCACGTTCCCAAGAACAGCTCTAGGAGATAGAGCAATCTCAATGGAAGTACAGTCTCCCTTGTACCTGCTCAAAGACCACGACGAAATAAAAGCTGGTACACTGAAGTTGAACGAGGAAGAAAATACCCCATTTAGACAAGAAGGTTCTTAGCAAAAGAACAATGCCGTAGGGAGTGCAATGGCAAAATCCAGTATCCATGGCACTCTATGAAAACCTCCAGGAAGTGAAACGAGATACATTGAAGTTACTAGTGGTAGAATTAATGACCAGGTTTACGCAGAACAAATCATACTAGATAGAGCAATGTCAATGGTAGTTCAGTCTCCGTTGTACTTGAAGCACCACACTGAAACAAAAGCAGATACAGTGAAGGTGCAGGGGGGGAAATAAAATACCCCGCTTAGATAAAAACGATCTTTGCAGATCGAACAATTCCGTAAGAAGCTCACCGGCAAAATCCAGTATCAATTACACTGGATGAAGTCCTCGAAGAAGAAACACAAGATACATTGAAGTTGCTTCTGGTCAAAGAAATGACCACGTTCACAAGAACAACTCTAGGAGATAGAGCAATCTCGGTGGAAGTACAGTCTCCCTTCTTCATGCTCAGAGACCACGACGAAATAAAAGCTGGTACACTGAAGTTGAATGAGGAAGAAGAAAATGCCCCGCCTAGACAAGAAGTTTCCTAGCAGAAAGAGCAATGGCGTATTGACTGCACCGGCAAAATCCAGTATCCATGACACTCTATGAATACGTCCAGGAAGTGAAACGAGATACATTGAAGTTACTTGGGGTAGAAGAAATGCCCAGGTTTACACAGGAAAATCATACTACATAGAGCAATGTCAATGGTAGTTCCGTCTCCGTTGCACTTGATGAAGCATCACGCTGAAATAAAAACAGATACACTGAAGGTATAGGGGGGGGGAAAATAAAATACCCCGCTTAGATAAAAGCGATCTTAGCAGATCGAGCAATTCCGTAGGAAGGTCACCGGCAAAATCCAGTATCAATTACACTGGATGAAATCCTCGAAGAAGAAACACAAGATACATTGAAGTTGCTTGTGGTCAAAGAAATGACCACGTTCACAAGAACAACTCTAGGAGATAGAGCAATCTCGGTGGAAGTACAGTCTCCCTTCTTCATGCTCAGAGACCACGACGAAATAAAAGCTGGTACACTGAATTTGACCGAGCAAGCATATAATACCACGCTTGGCAAGAAGGTTCTTATCATAAAGCAATGCCTTCGAAATTTGAACGGCAAAATAAAGTTCGTTGTACGTGCTAAGACACCACGACGAAATAAAAGCAGGTACACTGAGGTTGAATGAGGAAGAAGAAAATACCCCGCTTAGACAAGAAGTTTCCTAGCAGAACGAGCAATGCCGCATTGACTGCACCGGCAATATCCAGTATCCATGACACTCTATGAATACCTCCAGGAAGTGAAACGAGATACATTGAAGTTACTTGGGGTAGAAGAAATGCCCAGGTTTACACAGAGCAAATCCGTAGGAAGGTCACCTGCAAAACCCAGTACCAATTACACTGGATGAAATCCTCCAAGGAGTAACACGAGATACATTGAAGTGCCTGTACTCAAAGAATGACCACGTTCCCAAGAACAGCTCTAGGAGATAGAGCAATCTCAATGGAAGTACAGTCTCCCTTGTACCTGCTCAAAGACCACGACGAAATAAAAGCTGGTACACTGAAGTTGAACGAGGAAGAAAATACCCCATTTAGACAAGAAGGTTCTTAGCAAAAGAACAATGCCGTAGGGAGTGCAATGGCAAAATCCAGTATCCATGGCACTCTATGAAAACCTCCAGGAAGTGAAACGAGATACATTGAAGTTACTAGTGGTAGAATTAATGACCAGGTTTACGCAGAACAAATCATACTAGATAGAGCAATGTCAATGGTAGTTCAGTCTCCGTTGTACTTGACGAAGCACCACACTGAAACAAAAGCGATACAGTGAAGGTGCAGGGGGGGAAATAAAATACCCCGCTTAGATAAAAACGATCTTTGCAGATCGAACAATTCCGTAAGAAGCTCACCGGCAAAATCCAGTATCAATTACACTGGATGAAGTCCTCGAAGAAGAAACACAAGATACATTGAAGTTGCTTCTGGTCAAAGAAATGACCACGTTCACAAGAACAACTCTAGGAGATAGAGCAATCTCGGTGGAAGTACAGTCTCCCTTCTTCATGCTCAGAGACCACGACGAAATAAAAGCTGGTACACTGAAGTTGAATGAGGAAGAAGAAAATGCCCCGCCTAGACAAGAAGTTTCCTAGCAGAAAGAGCAATGGCGTATTGACTGCACCGGCAAAATCCAGTATCCATGACACTCTATGAATACGTCCAGGAAGTGAAACGAGATACATTGAAGTTACTTGGGGTAGAAGAAATGCCCAGGTTTACACAGTAAAATCATACTACATAGAGCAATGTCAATGGTAGTTCCGTCTCCGTTGCACTTGATGAAGCATCACGCTGAAATAAAAACAGATACACTGAAGGTATAGGGGGGGGGAAAATAAAATACCCCGCTTAGATAAAAGCGATCTTAGCAGATCGAGCAATTCCGTAGGAAGGTCACCGGCAAAATCCAGTATCAATTACACTGGATGAAATCCTCGAAGAAGAAACACAAGATACATTGAAGTTGCTTGTGGTCAAAGAAATGACCACGTTCACAAGAACAACTCTAGGAGATAGAGCAATCTCGGTGGAAGTACAGTCTCCCTTCTTCATGCTCAGAGACCACGACGAAATAAAAGCTGGTACACTGAAGTTGAATGAGGAAGAAGAAAATGCCCCGCCTAGACAAGAAGTTTCCTAGCAGAAAGAGCAATGCCGTATTGACTGCACCGGCAAAATCCAGTATCCATGACACTCTATGAATACGTCCAGGAAGTGAAACGAGATACATTGAAGTTACTTGGGGTAGAAGAAATGCCCAGGTTTACACAGGAAAATCATACTACATAGAGCAATGTCAATGGTAGTTCCGTCTCCGTTGCACTTGATGAAGCATCACGCTGAAATAAAAACAGATACACTGAAGGTACAGGGGGGGAAAAATAAAATACCCCGCTTAGATAAAAGCGATCTTAGCAGATCGAACAATTCCGTAGGATGGTCACGGGCAAAATCCAGTATCAATTACACTGGATGAAATCCTCGAAGAAGAAACACAAGATACATTGAAGTTGCTTGTGGTCAAAGAAATGACCACGTTCACAAGAACAACTCTAGGAGATAGAGCAATCTCGGTGGAAGTACAGTCTCCCTTCTTCATGCTCAGAGACCACGACGAAATAAAAGCTGGTACACTGAATTTGACCGAGCAAGCATATAATACCACGCTTGGCAAGAAGGTTCTTATCATAAAGCAATGCCTTCGAAATTTGAACGGCAAAATAAAGTTCGTTGTACGTGCTAAGACACCACGACGAAATAAAAGCAGGTACACTGAGGTTGAATGAGGAAGAAGAAAATACCCCGCTTAGACAAGAAGTTTCCTAGCAGAACGAGCAATGCGGCATTGACTGCACCGGCAATATCCAGTATCCATGACACTCTATGAATACCTCCAGGAAGTGAAACGAGATACATTGAAGTTACTTGGGGTAGAAGAAATGCCCAGGTTTACACAGAGCAAATCCGTAGGAAGGTCACTGGCAAAACCCAGTACCAATTACACTGGATGAAATCCTCCAAGGAGTAACACGAGATACATTGAAGTGCCTGTACTCAAAGAATGACCACGTTCCCAAGAACAGCTCTAGGAGATAGAGCAATCTCAATGGAAGTACAGTCTCCCTTGTACCTGCTCAAAGACCACGACGAAATAAAAGCTGGTACACTGAAGTTGAACGAGGAAGAAAATACCCCATTTAGACAAGAAGGTTCTTAGCAAAAGAACAATGCCGTAGGGAGTGCAATGGCAAAATCCAGTATCCATGGCACTCTATGAAAACCTCCAGGAAGTGAAACGAGATACATTGAAGTTACTAGTGGTAGAATTAATGACCAGGTTTACGCAGAACAAATCATACTAGATAGAGCAATGTCAATGGTAGTTCAGTCTCCGTTGTACTTGACGAAGCACCACACTGAAACAAAAGCGATACAGTGAAGGTGCAGGGGGGGAAATAAAATACCCCGCTTAGATAAAAACGATCTTTGCAGATCGAACAATTCCGTAAGAAGCTCACCGGCAAAATCCAGTATCAATTACACTGGATGAAGTCCTCGAAGAAGAAACACAAGATACATTGAAGTTGCTTCTGGTCAAAGAAATGACCACGTTCACAAGAACAACTCTAGGAGATAGAGCAATCTCGGTGGAAGTACAGTCTCCCTTCTTCATGCTCAGAGACCACGACGAAATAAAAGCTGGTACACTGAAGTTGAATGAGGAAGAAGAAAATGCCCCGCCTAGACAAGAAGTTTCCTAGCAGAAAGAGCAATGGCGTATTGACTGCACCGGCAAAATCCAGTATCCATGACACTCTATGAATACGTCCAGGAAGTGAAACGAGATACATTGAAGTTACTTGGGGTAGAAGAAATGCCCAGGTTTACACAGTAAAATCATACTACATAGAGCAATGTCAATGGTAGTTCCGTCTCCGTTGCACTTGATGAAGCATCACGCTGAAATAAAAACAGATACACTGAAGGTATAGGGGGGGGGAAAATAAAATACCCCGCTTAGATAAAAGCGATCTTAGCAGATCGAGCAATTCCGTAGGAAGGTCACCGGCAAAATCCAGTATCAATTACACTGGATGAAATCCTCGAAGAAGAAACACAAGATACATTGAAGTTGCTTGTGGTCAAAGAAATGACCACGTTCACAAGAACAACTCTAGGAGATAGAGCAATCTCGGTGGAAGTACAGTCTCCCTTCTTCATGCTCAGAGACCACGACGAAATAAAAGCTGGTACACTGAATTTGACCGAGCAAGCATATAATACCACGCTTGGCAAGAAGGTTCTTATCATAAAGCAATGCCTTCGAAATTTGAACGGCAAAATAAAGTTCGTTGTACGTGCTAAGACACCACGACGAAATAAAAGCAGGTACACTGAGGTTGAATGAGGAAGAAGAAAATACCCCGCTTAGACAAGAAGTTTCCTAGCAGAACGAGCAATGCCGCATTGACTGCACCGGCAATATCCAGTATCCATGACACTCTATGAATACCTCCAGGAAGTGAAACGAGATACATTGAAGTTACTTGGGGTAGAAGAAATGCCCAGGTTTACACAGAGCAAATCCGTAGGAAGGTCACTGGCAAAACCCAGTACCAATTACACTGGATGAAATCCTCCAAGGAGTAACACGAGATACATTGAAGTGCCTGTACTCAAAGAATGACAACGTTCCCAAGAACAGCTCTAGGAGATAGAGCAATCTCAATGGAAGTACAGTCTCCCTTGTACCTGCTCAAAGACCACGACGAAATAAAAGCTGGTACACTGAAGTTGAACGAGGAAGAAAATACCCCATTTAGACAAGAAGGTTCTTAGCAAAAGAGCAATGCCGTATTGACTGCACCGGCAAAATCCAGTATCCATGACACTCTATGAATACGTCCAGGAAGTGAAACGAGATACGTTGAAGTTACTTGGGGTAGAAGAAATGCCCAGGTTTACACAGTAAAATCATACTACATAGAGCAATGTCAATGGTAGTTCCGTCTCCGTTGCACTTGATGAAGCATCACGCTGAAATAAAAACAGATACACTGAAGGTACAGGGGGGGGAAAATAAAATACCCCGCTTAGATAAAAGCGATCTTAGCAGATCGAACAATTCCGTAGGAAGGTCACCGGCAAAATCCAGTATCAATTACACTGGATGAAATCCTCGAAGAAGAAACACAAGATACATTGAAGTTGCTTGTGGTCAAAGAAATGACCACGTTCACAAGAACAACTCTAGGAGATAGAGCAATCTCGGTGGAAGTACAGTCTCCCTTCTTCATGCTCAGAGACCACGACGAAATAAAAGCTGGTACACTGAAGTTGACCGAGCAAGCATATAATACCACGCTTGGCAAGAAGGTTCTTATCATAAAGCAATGCCTTCGAAATTTGAACGGCAAAATAAAGTTCGTTGTACGTGCTAAGACACCACGACGAAATAAAAGCAGGTACACTGAGGTTGAATGAGGAAGAAGAAAATACCCCGCTTAGACAAGAAGTTTCCTAGCAGAACGAGCAATGCGGCATTGACTGCACCGGCAATATAAGTATCCATGACACTCTATGAATACCTCCAGGAAGTGAAACGAGATACATTGAAGTTACTTGGGGTAGAAGAAATGCCCAGGTTTACACAGAGCAAATCCGTAGGAAGGTCACTGGCAAAACCCAGTACCAATTACACTGGATGAAATCCTCCAAGGAGTAACACGAGATACATTGAAGTGCCTGTACTCAAAGAATGACCACGTTCCCAAGAACAGCTCTAGGAGATAGAGCAATCTCAATGGAAGTACAGTCTCCCTTGTACCTGCTCAAAGACCACGACGAAATAAAAGCTGGTACACTGAAGTTGAACGAGGAAGAAAATACCCCATTTAGACAAGAAGGTTCTTAGCAAAAGAACAATGCCGTAGGGAGTGCAATGGCAAAATCCAGTATCCATGGCACTCTATGAAAACCTCCAGGAAGTGAAACGAGATACATTGAAGTTACTAGTGGTAGAATTAATGACCAGGTTTACGCAGAACAAATCATACTAGATAGAGCAATGTCAATGGTAGTTCAGTCTCCGTTGTACTTGACGAAGCACCACACTGAAACAAAAGCGATACAGTGAAGGTGCAGGGGGGGAAATAAAATACCCCGCTTAGATAAAAACGATCTTTGCAGATCGAACAATTCCGTAAGAAGCTCACCGGCAAAATCCAGTATCAATTACACTGGATGAAGTCCTCGAAGAAGAAACACAAGATACATTGAAGTTGCTTGTGGTCAAAGAAATGACCACGTTCACAAGAACAACTCTAGGAGATAGAGCAATCTCGGTGGAAGTACAGTCTCCCTTCTTCATGCTCAGAGACCACGACGAAATAAAAGCTGGTACACTGAAGTTGAATGAGGAAGAAGAAAATGCCCCGCCTAGACAAGAAGTTTCCTAGCAGAAAGAGCAATGCCGTATTGACTGCACCGGCAAAATCCAGTATCCATGACACTCTATGAATACGTCCAGGAAGTGAAACGAGATACATTGAAGTTACTTGGGGTAGAAGAAATGCCCAGGTTTACACAGAAAAATCATACTACCTAGAGCAATGTCAATGGTAGTTCCGTCTCCGTTGCACTTGATGAAGCATCACGCTGAAATAAAAACAGATACACTGAAGGTACAGGGGGGGAAAAATAAAATACCCCGCTTAGATAAAAGCGATCTTAGCAGATCGAACAATTCCGTAGGATGGTCACGGGCAAAATCCAGTATCAATTACACTGGATGAAATCCTCGAAGAAGAAACACAAGATACATTGAAGTTGCTTGTGGTCAAAGAAATGACCACGTTCACAAGAACAACTCTAGGAGATAGAGTAATCTCGGTGGAAGTACAGTCTCCCTTCTTTATGCAAGCTTATCATAAAGCAATGCCTTAGAAATTTGAACGGCAAAATAAAGTTCGTTGTACGTGCTAAGACACCAAGACGGAATAAAAGCAGGTACACTGAGGTTGAATGAGGAAGAAGAAAATACCCCGCTTAGACAAGAAGTTTCCTAGCAGAACGAGCAATGCGGCATTGACTGCACCGGCAAAATCCAGTATCCATGACACTCTATGAATACCTCCAGGAAGTGAAACGAGATACATTGAAGTTACTTGGGGTAGAAGAAATGCCCAGGTTTACACAGAGCAAATCCGTAGGAAGGTCACTGGCAAAACCCAGTACCAATTACACTGATGAATCCTCCAAGGAGTAACACGAGATACATTGAAGTGCCTGTACTCAAAGAATGACCACGTTCCCAAGAACAACTCTCGGAGATAGAGCAATCTCAATGGAAGTACAGTCTCCCTTGTACCTGCTCAAAGACCACGACGAAATAAAAGCTGGTACACTGAAGTTGAACGAGGAAGAAAATACCCCATTTAGACAAGAAGGTTCTTAGCAAAAGAACAATGCCGTAGGGAGTGCAATGGCAAAATCCAGTATCCATGGCACTCTATGAAAACCTCCAGGAAGTGAAACGAGATACATTGAAGTTACTAGTGGTAGAATTAATGACCAGGTTTACGCAGAACAAATCATACTAGATAGAGCAATGTCAATGGTAGTTCAGTCTCCGTTGTACTTGACGAAGCACCACACTGAAACAAAAGCAGATACAGTGAAGGTCCAGGGGGGGAAATAAAATACCCCGCTTAGATAAAAACGATCTTTGCAGATCGAACAATTCCGTAAGAAGCTCACCGGCAAAATCCAGTATCAATTACACTGGATGAAGTCCTCGAAGAAGAAACACAAGATACATTGAAGTTGCTTGTGGTCAAAGAAATGACCACGTTCACAAGAACAACTCTAGGAGATAGAGCAATCTCGGTGGAAGTACAGTCTCCCTTCTTCATGCTCAGAGACCACGACGAAATAAAAGCTGGTACACTGAAGTTGAATGAGGAAGAAGAAAATGCCCCGCCTAGACAAGAAGTTTCCTAGCAGAAAGAGCAATGCCGTATTGACTGCACCGGCAAAATCCAGTATCCATGACACTCTATGAATACGTCCAGGAAGTGAAACGAGATACGTTGAAGTTACTTGGGGTAGAAGAAATGCCCAGGTTTACACAGTAAAATCATACTACATAGAGCAATGTCAATGGTAGTTCCGTCTCCGTTGCACTTGATGAAGCATCACGCTGAAATAAAAACAGATACACTGAAGGTATAGGGGGGGGGAAAATAAAATACCCCGCTTAGATAAAAGCGATCTTAGCAGATCGAGCAATTCCGTAGGAAGGTCACCGGCAAAATCCAGTATCAATTACACTGGATGAAATCCTCGAAGAAGAAACAAGATACATTGAAGTTGCTTGTGGTCAAAGAAATGACCACGTTCACAAGAACAACTCTAGGAGATAGAGCAATCTCGGTGGAAGTACAGTCTCCCTTCTTCATGCTCAGAGACCACGACGAAATAAAAGCTGGTACACTGAATTTGACCGAGCAAGCATATAATACCACGCTTGGCAAGAAGGTTCTTATCATAAAGCAATGCCTTCGAAATTTGAACGGCAAAATAAAGTTCGTTGTACGTGCTAAGACACCACGACGAAATAAAAGCAGGTACACTGAGGTTGAATGAGGAAGAAGAAAATACCCCGCTTAGACAAGAAGTTTCCTAACAGAACGAGCAATGCCGCATTGACTGCACCGGCAATATCCAGTATCCATGACACTCTATGAATACCTCCAGGAAGTGAAACGAGATACATTGAAGTTACTTGGGGTAGAAGAAATGCCCAGGTTTACACAGAGCAAATCCGTAGGAAGGTCACTGGCAAAACCCAGTACCAATTACACTGATGAATCCTCCAAGGAGTAACACGAGATACATTGAAGTGCTTGTACTCAAAGAATGACCACGTTCCCAAGAACAACTCTCGGAGATAGAGCAATCTCAATGGAAGTACAGTCTCCCTTGTACCTGCTCAAAGACCACGACGAAATAAAAGCTGGTACACTGAAGTTGAACGAGGAAGAAAATACCCCATTTAGACAAGAAGGTTCTTAGCAAAAGAACAATGCCGTAGGGAGTGCAATGGCAAAATCCAGTATCCATGGCACTCTATGAAAACCTCCAGGAAGTGAAACGAGATACATTGAAGTTACTAGTGGTAGAATTAATGACCAGGTTTACGCAGAACAAATCATACTAGATAGAGCAATGTCAATGGTAGTTCAGTCTCCGTTGTACTTGACGAAGCACCACACTGAAACAAAAGCAGATACAGTGAAGGTGCAGGGGGGGAAATAAAATACGCCGCTTAGATAAAAACGATCTTTGCAGATCGAACAGTTCCGTAAGAAGCTCACCGGCAAAATCCAGTATCAATTACACTGGATGAAATCCTCGAAGAAGAAACACAAGATACATTGAAGTTGCTTGTGGTCAAAGAAATGACCACGTTCACAAGAACAACTCTAGGAGATAGAGCAATCTCGGTGGAAGTACAGTCTCCCTTCTTCATGCTCAGAGACCACGACGAAATAAAAGCTGGTACACTGAAGTTGAATGAGGAAGAAGAAAATGCCCCGCCTAGACAAGAAGTTTCCTAGCAGAAAGAGCAATGCCGTATTGACTGCACCGGCAAAATCCAGTATCCATGACACTCTATGAATACGTCCAGGAAGTGAAACGAGATACATTGAAGTTACTTGGGGTAGAAGAAATGCCCAGGTTTACACAGGAAAATTATACTACATAGAGCAATGTCAATGGTAGTTCCGTCTCCGTTGCACTTGATGAAGCATCACGCTGAAATAAAAACAGATACACAGAAGGTACAGGGGGGGAAAAATAAAATACCCCGCTTAGATAAAAGCGATCTTAGTAGATCGAACAATTCCGTAGGATGGTCACCGGCAAAATCCAGTATCAATTACTGGATGAAATCCTTGAAGAAGAAACACAAGATACATTGAAGTTGTGGTCAAAGAAATGACCACGTTCACAAGAACAACTCTAGGAGATAGAGCAATCTCGGTGGAAGTACAGTCTCCCTTCTTCATGCTCAGAGACCACCACGAAATAAAAGCTGATACACTGAAGTTACCGAGCAAGCATATAATACCACGCTTAGCAAGAAGGTTCTTGTCATAAAGCAATGCCTTAGAAATTTGAACGGCAAAATACAGTTCGTTGTACGTGCTAAGACACCACGACGAAATAAAAGCAGGTACACTGAGGTTGAATGAGGAAGAAGAAAATACCCCGCTTAGACAAGAAGTTTCCTAGCAGAACGAGCAATGCCGCATTGACTGCACCGGCAAAATCCAGTATCCATGACACTCTATGAATACCTCCAGGAAGTGAAACGAGATACATTGAAGTTACTTGGGGTAGAAGAAATGCCCAGGTTTACACAGAGCAAATCCGTAGGAAGGTCACTGGCAAAACCCAGTACCAATTACACTGATGAATCCTCCAAGGAGTAACACGAGATACATTGAAGTGCTTGTACTCAAAGAATGACCACGTTCCCAAGAACAACTCTAGGAGATAGAGCAATCTCGGTGGAAGTACAGTCTCCCTTCTTCATGCTCAGAGACCACGACGAAATAAAAGCTGGTACACTGAAGTTGAATGAGGAAGAAGAAAATGCCCCGCCTAGACAAGAAGTTTCCTAGCAGAAAGAGCAATGCCGTATTGACTGCACCGGCAAAATCCAGTATCCATGACACTCTATGAATACGTCCAGGAAGTGAAACGAGATACATTGAAGTTACTTGGGGTAGAAGAAATGCCCAGGTTTACACAGGAAAATCATACTACATAGAGCAATGTCAATGGTAGTTCCGTCTCCGTTGCACTTGATGAAACATCACGCTGAAATAAAAACAGATACACTGAAGGTACAGGGGGGGAAAAATAAAATACCCCGCTTAGATAAAAGCGATCTTAGCAGATCGAACAATTTCGTAGGAAGGTCACCGGCAAAATCCAGTATCAATTACACTGGATGAAATCCTCGAAGAAGAAATACAAGATACATTGAAGTTGCTTGTGGTCAAAGAAATGACCACGTTCACAAGAACTACTCTAGGAGATAGAGCAATCTCGGTGGAAGTACAGTCTCCCTTCTTCATGCTCAGAGACCACGACGAAATAAAAGCTGATACACTGAAGTTGACCGAGCAAGCTTATCATAAAGCAATGCCTTAGAAATTTGAACGGCAAAATAAAGTTCGTTGTACGTGCTAAGACACCAAGACGGAATAAAAGCAGGTACACTGAGGTTGAATGAGGAAGAAGAAAATACCCCGCTTAGACAAGAAGTTTCCTAGCAGAACGAGCAATGCCGCATTGACTGCACCGGCAAAATCCAGTATCCATGACACTCTATGAATACCTCCAGGAAGTGAAACGAGATACATTGAAGTTACTTGGGGTAGAAGAAATGCCCAGGTTTACACAGAGCAAATCCGTAGGAAGGTCACTGGCAAAACCCAGTACCAATTACACTGATGAATCCTCCAAGGAGTAACACGAGATACATTGAAGTGCTTGTACTCAAAGAATGACCACGTTCCCAAGAACAACTCTCGGAGATAGAGCAATCTCAATGGAAGTACAGTCTCCCTTGTACCTGCTCAAAGACCACGACGAAATAAAAGCTGGTACACTGAAGTTGAACGAGGAAGAAAATACCCCATTTAGACAAGAAGGTTCTTAGCAAAAGAACAATGCCGTAGGGAGTGCAATGGCAAAATCCAGTATCCATGGCACTCTATGAAAACCTCCAGGAAGTGAAACGAGATACATTGAAGTTACTAGTGGTAGAATTAATGACCAGGTTTACGCAGAACAAATCATACTAGATAGAGCAATGTCAATGGTAGTTCAGTCTCCGTTGTACTTGACGAAGCACCACACTGAAACAAAAGCGATACAGTGAAGGTGCAGGGGGGGAAATAAAATACCCCGCTTAGATAAAAACGATCTTTGCAGATCGAACAATTCCGTAAGAAGCTCACCGGCAAAATCCAGTATCAATTACACTGGATGAAGTCCTCGAAGAAGAAACACAAGATACATTGAAGTTGCTTGTGGTCAAAGAAATGACCACGTTCACAAGAACAACTCTAGGAGATAGAGCAATCTCGGTGGAAGTACAGTCTCCCTTTTTCATGCTCAGAGACCACGACGAAATAAAAGCTGGTACACTGAAGTTGACCGAGCAAGCATATAATACCACGCTTAGCAAGAAGGTTCTTATCATAAAGCAATGCCTTCGAAATTTGAACGGCAAAATAAAGTTCGTTGTACGTGCTAAGACACCACGACGAAATAAAAGCAGGTACACTGAGGTTGAATGAGGAAGAAGAAAATACCCCGCTTAGACAAGAAGTTTCCTAGCAGAACGAGCAATGCGGCATTGACTGCACCGGCAATATCCAGTATCCATGACACTCTATGAATACCTCCAGGAAGTGAAACGAGATACATTGAAGTTACTTGGGGTAGAAGAAATGCCCAGGTTTACACAGAGCAAATCCGTAGGAAGGTCACTGGCAAAACCCAGTACCAATTACACTGGATGAAATCCTCCAAGGAGTAACACGAGATACATTGAAGTGCCTGTACTCAAAGAATGACCACGTTCCCAAGAACAGCTCTAGGAGATAGAGCAATCTCAATGGAAGTACAGTCTCCCTTGTACCTGCTCAAAGACCACGACGAAATAAAAGCTGGTACACTGAAGTTGAACGAGGAAGAAAATACCCCATTTAGACAAGAAGGTTCTTAGCAAAAGAACAATGCCGTAGGGAGTGCAATGGCAAAATCCAGTATCCATGGCACTCTAAGAAAACCTCCAGGAAGTGAAACGAGATACATTGAAGTTACTAGTGGTAGAATTAATGACCAGGTTTACGCAGAACAAATCATACTAGATAGAGCAATGTCAATGGTAGTTCAGTCTCCGTTGTACTTGACGAAGCACCACACTGAAACAAAAGCAGATACAGTGAAGGTGCAGGGGGGGGAAATAAAATACCCCGCTTAGATAAAAACGATCTTTGCAGATAGAACAATTCCGTAAGAAGCTCACCGGCAAAATCCAGTATCAATTACACTGGATGAAGTCCTCGAAGAAGAAACACAAGATACATTGAAGTTGCTTGTGGTCAAAGAAATGACCACGTTCACAAGAACAACTCTAGGAGATAGAGCAATCTCGGTGGAAGTACAGTCTCCCTTCTTCATGCTCAGAGACCACGACGAAATAAAAGCTGGTACACTGAAGTTGAATGAGGAAGAAGAAAATGCCCCGCCTAGACAAGAAGTTTCCTAGCAGAAAGAGCAATGCCGTATTGACTGCACCGGCAAAATCCAGTATCCATGACACTCTATGAATACGTCCAGGAAGTGAAACGAGATACATTGAAGTTACTTGGGGTAGAAGAAATGCCCAGGTTTACACAGGAAAATCATACTACATAGAGCAATGTCAATGGTAGTTCCGTCTCCGTTGCACTTGATGAAGCATCACGCTGAAATAAAAACAGATACACAGAAGGTACAGGGGGGGGGGAAAATAAAATACCCCGCTTAGATAAAAGCGATCTTAGCAGATCGAACAATTCCGTAGGAAGGTCACCGGCAAAATCCAGTATCAATTACACTGGATGAAATCCTCGAAGAAGAAACACAAGATACATTGAAGTTGCTTGTGGTCAAAGAAATGACCACGTTCACAAGAACAACTCTAGGAGATAGAGCAATCTCGGTGGAAGTACAGTCTCCCTTCTTCATGCTCAGAGACCACGACGAAATAAAAGCTGGTACACTGAAGTTGACCGAGCAAGCTTATCATAAAGCAATGCCTTAGAAATTTGAACGGCAAAATAAAGTTCGTTGTACGTGCTAAGACACCAAGACGGAATAAAAGCAGGTACACTGAGGTTGAATGAGGAAGAAGAAAATACCCCGCTTAGACAAGAAGTTTCCTAGCAGAACGAGCAATGCCGCATTGACTGCACCGGCAAAATCCAGTATCCATGACACTCTATGAATACCTCCAGGAAGTGAAACGAGATACATTGAAGTTACTTGGGGTAGAAGAAATGCCCAGGTTTACACAGAGCAAATCCGTAGGAAGGTCACTGGCAAAACCCAGTACCAATTACACTGGATGAAATCCTCCAAGGAGTAACACGAGATACATTGAAGTGCCTGTACTCAAAGAATGACCACGTTCCCAAGAACAGCTCTAGGAGATAGAGCAATCTCAATGGAAGTACAGTCTCCCTTGTACCTGCTCAAAGACCACGACGAAATAAAAGCTGGTACACTGAAGTTGAACGAGGAAGAAAATACCCCATTTAGACAAGAAGGTTCTTAGCAAAAGAACAATGCCGTAGGGAGTGCAATGGCAAAATCCAGTATCCATGGCACTCTATGAAAACCTCCAGGAAGTGAAACGAGATACATTGAAGTTACTAGTGGTAGAATTAATGACCAGGTTTACGCAGAACAAATCATACTAGATAGAGCAATGTCAATGGTAGTTCAGTCTCCGTTGTACTTGACGAAGCACCACACTGAAACAAAAGCAGATACAGTGAAGGTGCAGGGGGGGAAATAAAATACCCCGCTTAGATAAAAACGATCTTTGCAGATCGAACAATTCCGTAAGAAGCTCACCGGCAAAATCCAGTATCAATTACACTGGATGAAGTCCTCGAAGAAGAAACACAAGATACATTGAAGTTGCTTGTGGTCAAAGAAATGACCACGTTCACAAGAACAACTCTAGGAGATAGAGCAATCTCGGTGGAAGTACAGTCTCCCTTCTTCATGCTCAGAGACCACGACGAAATAAAAGCTGGTACACTGAAGTTGAATGAGGAAGAAGAAAATGCCCCGCCTAGACAAGAAGTTTCCTAGCAGAAAGAGCAATGCCGTATTGACTGCACCGGCAAAATCCAGTATCCATGACACTCTATGAATACGTCCAGGAAGTGAAACGAGATACGTTGAAGTTACTTGGGGTAGAAGAAATGCCCAGGTTTACACAGTAAAATCATACTACATAGAGCAATGTCAATGGTAGTTCCGTCTCCGTTGCACTTGATGAAGCATCACGCTGAAATAAAAACAGATACACTGAAGGTATAGGGGGGGGGAAAATAAAATACCCCGCTTAGATAAAAGCGATCTTAGCAGATCGAGCAATTCCGTAGGAAGGTCACCGGCAAAATCCAGTATCAATTACACTGGATGAAATCCTCGAAGAAGAAACACAAGATACATTGAAGTTGCTTGTGGTCAAAGAAATGACCACGTTCACAAGAACAACTCTAGGAGATAGAGCAATCTCGGTGGAAGTACAGTCTCCCTTCTTCATGCTCAGAGACCACGACGAAATAAAAGCTGGTACACTGAATTTGACCGAGCAAGCATATAATACCACGCTTGGCAAGAAGGTTCTTATCATAAAGCAATGCCTTCGAAATTTGAACGGCAAAATAAAGTTCGTTGTACGTGCTAAGACACCACGACGAAATAAAAGCAGGTACACTGAGGTTGAATGAGGAAGAAGAAAATACCCCGCTTAGACAAGAAGTTTCCTAACAGAACGAGCAATGCCGCATTGACTGCACCGGCAATATCCAGTATCCATGACACTCTATGAATACCTCCAGGAAGTGAAACGAGATACATTGAAGTTACTTGGGGTAGAAGAAATGCCCAGGTTTACACAGAGCAAATCCGTAGGAAGGTCACTGGCAAAACCCAGTACCAATTACACTGATGAATCCTCCAAGGAGTAACACGAGATACATTGAAGTGCTTGTACTCAAAGAATGACCACGTTCCCAAGAACAACTCTCGGAGATAGAGCAATCTCAATGGAAGTACAGTCTCCCTTGTACCTGCTCAAAGACCACGACGAAATAAAAGCTGGTACACTGAAGTTGAACGAGGAAGAAAATACCCCATTTAGACAAGAAGGTTCTTAGCAAAAGAACAATGCCGTAGGGAGTGCAATGGCAAAATCCAGTATCCATGGCACTCTATGAAAACCTCCAGGAAGTGAAACGAGATACATTGAAGTTACTAGTGGTAGAATTAATGACCAGGTTTACGCAGAACAAATCATACTAGATAGAGCAATGTCAATGGTAGTTCAGTCTCCGTTGTACTTGACGAAGCACCACACTGAAACAAAAGCAGATACAGTGAAGGTGCAGGGGGGGAAATAAAATACGCCGCTTAGATAAAAACGATCTTTGCAGATCGAACAGTTCCGTAAGAAGCTCACCGGCAAAATCCAGTATCAATTACACTGGATGAAATCCTCGAAGAAGAAACACAAGATACATTGAAGTTGCTTGTGGTCAAAGAAATGACCACGTTCACAAGAACAACTCTAGGAGATAGAGCAATCTCGGTGGAAGTACAGTCTCCCTTCTTCATGCTCAGAGACCACGACGAAATAAAAGCTGGTACACTGAAGTTGAATGAGGAAGAAGAAAATGCCCCGCCTAGACAAGAAGTTTCCTAGCAGAAAGAGCAATGCCGTATTGACTGCACCGGCAAAATCCAGTATCCATGACACTCTATGAATACGTCCAGGAAGTGAAACGAGATACATTGAAGTTACTTGGGGTAGAAGAAATGCCCAGGTTTACACAGGAAAATTATACTACATAGAGCAATGTCAATGGTAGTTCCGTCTCCGTTGCACTTGATGAAGCATCACGCTGAAATAAAAACAGATACACATAAGGTACAGTGGGGGAAAAATAAAATACCCCGCTTAGATAAAAGCGATCTTAGTAGATCGAACAATTCCGTAGGATGGTCACCGGCAAAATCCAGTATCAATTACTGGATGAAATCCTTGAAGAAGAAACACAAGATACATTGAAGTTGTGGTCAAAGAAATGACCACGTTCACAAGAACAACTCTAGGAGATAGAGCAATCTCGGTGGAAGTACAGTCTCCCTTCTTCATGCTCAGAGACCACCACGAAATAAAAGCTGATACACTGAAGTTACCGAGCAAGCATATAATACCACGCTTAGCAAGAAGGTTCTTATCATAAAGCAATGCCTTAGAAATTTGAACGGCAAAATACAGTTCGTTGTACGTGCTAAGACACCACGACGAAATAAAAGCAGGTACACTGAGGTTGAATGAGGAAGAAGAAAATACCCCGCTTAGACAAGAAGTTTCCTAGCAGAACGAGCAATGCCGCATTGACTGCACCGGCAAAATCCAGTATCCATGACACTCTATGAATACCTCCAGGAAGTGAAACGAGATACATTGAAGTTACTTGGGGTAGAAGAAATGCCCAGGTTTACACAGAGCAAATCCGTAGGAAGGTCACTGGCAAAACCCAGTACCAATTACACTGGATGAAATCCTCCAAGGAGTAACACGAGATACATTGAAGTGCCTGTACTCAAAGAATGACAACGTTCCCAAGAACAGCTCTAGGAGATAGAGCAATCTCAATGGAAGTACAGTCTCCCTTGTACCTGCTCAAAGACCACGACGAAATAAAAGCTGGTACACTGAAGTTGAACGAGGAAGAAAATACCCCATTTAGACAAGAAGGTTCTTAGCAAAAGAACAATGCCGTAGGGAGTGCAATGGCAAAATCCAGTATCCATGGCACTCTAAGAAAACCTCCAGGAAGTGAAACGAGATACATTGAAGTTACTAGTGGTAGAATTAATGACCAGGTTTACGCAGAACAAATCATACTAGATAGAGCAATGTCAATGGTAGTTCAGTCTCCGTTGTACTTGACGAAGCACCACACTGAAACAAAAGCAGATACAGTGAAGGTGCAGGGGGGGAAATAAAATACCCCGCTTAGATAAAAACGATCTTTGCAGATCGAACAATTCCGTAAGAAGCTCACCGGCAAAATCCAGTATCAATTACACTGGATGAAGTCCTCGAAGAAGAAACACAAGATACATTGAAGTTGCTTGTGGTCAAAGAAATGACCACGTTCACAAGAACAACTCTAGGAGATAGAGCAATCTCGGTGGAAGTACAGTCTCCCTTCTTCATGCTCAGAGACCACGACGAAATAAAAGCTGGTACACTGAAGTTGACCGAGCAAGCATATAATACCACGCTTAGCAAGAAGGTTCTTATCATAAAGCAATGCCTTAGAAATTTGAACGGCAAAATAAAGTTCGTTGTACGTGCTAAGACACCACGACGAAATAAAAGCAGGTACACTGAGGTTGAATGAGGAAGAAGAAAATACCCCGCTTAGACAAGAAGTTTCCTAGCAGAACGAGCAATGCGGCATTGACTGCACCGGCAATATCCAGTATCCATGACACTCTATGAATACCTCCAGGAAGTGAAACGAGATACATTGAAGTTACTTGGGGTAGAAGAAATGCCCAGGTTTACACAGAGCAAATCCGTAGGAAGGTCACTGGCAAAACCCAGTACCAATTACACTGGATGAAATCCTCCAAGGAGTAACACGAGATACATTGAAGTGCCTGTACTCAAAGAATGACCACGTTCCCAAGAACAGCTCTAGGAGATAGAGCAATCTCAATGGAAGTACAGTATCCCTGGTACCTGCACAAAGACCACGACGAAATAAAAGCTGGTACACTGAAGTTGAACGAGGAAGAAAATACCCCATTTAGACAAGAAGGTTCTTAGCAAAAGAACAATGCCGTAGGGAGTGCAATGGCAAAATCCAGTATCCATGGCACTCTATGAAAACCTCCAGGAAGTGAAACGAGATACATTGAAGTTACTAGTGGTAGAATTAATGACCTGGTTTACGCAGAACAAATCATACTAGATAGAGCAATGTCAATGGTAGTTCAGTCTCCGTTGTACTTGACGAAGCACCACACTGAAACAAAAGCAGATACAGTGAAGGTGCAGGGGGGGAAATAAAATACCCCGCTTAGATAAAAACGATCTTTGCAGATCGAACAATTCCGTAAGAAGCTCACCGGCAAAATCCAGTATCAATTACACTGGATGAAGTCCTCGAAGAAGAAACACAAGATACATTGAAGTTGCTTGTGGTCAAAGAAATGACCACGTTCACAAGAACAACTCTAGGAGATAGAGCAATCTCGGTGGAAGTACAGTCTCCCTTCTTCATGCTCAGAGACCACGACGAAATAAAAGCTGGTACACTGAAGTTGAATGAGGAAGAAGAAAATGCCCCGCCTAGACAAGAAGTTTCCTAGCAGAAAGAGCAATGCCGTATTGACTGCACCGGCAAAATCCAGTATCCATGACACTCTATGAATACGTCCAGGAAGTGAAACGAGATACATTGAAGTTACTTGGGGTAGAAGAAATGCCCAGGTTTACACAGGAAAATCATACTACATAGAGCAATGTCAATGGTAGTTCCGTCTCCGTTGCACTTGATGAAGCATCACGCTGAAATAAAAACAGATACACTGAAGGTACAGGGGGGGAAAAATAAAATACCCCGCTTAGATAAAAGCGATCTTAGCAGATTGAACAATTCCGTAGGAAGGTCACCGGCAAAATCCAGTACCAATTACACTGGAGGAAATCCTCGAAGAAGTAACACAAGACACAATGAAGTTTCTTGTGGTCAAAGAAATGACCACGTTCACAAGAACAACTCTAGGAGATAGCTCAATCTCGGTGGAAGTAGTCTCCCTTGTTCCTGCTCAGAGACCACGATGAATTAAAGGCTCTTACACTGAAGTGGAACGAGGAAGCATATAATACACCGCTTCGCAAGAAGGTTCTTATCAGAAAGAGCAATGCCGTAGAAATTTGAACGGCAAAATCCAGTAAGCATTACACTGGATGAAAACGTCCAAGAACAAAAACAAGACAGATTGAAGGTGCTTGTTGTAGGAGGTTCAACGGCAAAATACAGTATCCATTACACAGGATGAAATCTTCCAAGAAGTAAAAGCAGATACGTTTAACTTGCTTGTGGAAGCATAAACGACTACGTTAACCGAACAACTCCTAGCAGATAGAGCAATGTCGTTGTGGGAGTAGACTGTTCGTTGTACGTGCAAGACATCACGATGAAATAAAAGCAGGTAATACCCCGCTTAGCAGAAAGAGCAATGCCGTAGAAATTTGATCGGCAAATCCACTAAGCATTACACTGGATGAAAACGTCCAAGAACTAAAACCAGATACTTTGAAGTTGCTTGTGGTAGAAGAAATGACCACGCCTACACAGAACAACTCTTAGCTGATAGAACTATATGAGTGCTACTACTGTCTCGGTTGTACTGGATGAAGCACGACGCTGAAATAAAAGCAGATACACTGAAGGTGCAGGGGGGGAAATATAATACCCCGCTTAGACAAAGACGATCTTAGCAGATCGAACAATTCCGTAGGAAGCCCAAGGGCAAATTCCAATACCAATTACACTGGATGAAATCCTCGAAGAAGTAACACGATATACATTGAAGTTGCTTGTGGTGTAAGAAATTACCCGTTCCCAAGAACAACTCTAGGAGATAGAGCAATCTCGATGGAAGTACAGTCTCCCTTGTACCTGCTCAAAGACCACGACGCAAGAAAAGCTGGTACACTGAAGTTGAACGAAGAAGAATAAAATACCCCGCTTAGACAAGAAGGTTCTTAGCAAAAGAACAATGCCGTCGGGTGTGCAGCGGCAAAATCCAGTATCCATGACACTCTATGAAAACCTCCAGGAAGTGAAACGAGATACATTGAAATTACTAGTGGTAGAATTAATGACCAGGTTTACGCAGTACAAATTATACTAGATAGAGCAATGTCAAAGGTAGTTCAGTCTCCATTGTACTTGGGTTAAGGTTTCGCTTAGGGTTAGAGTTAGGGTTATGGTTAGGGTTAGGGTTAGGTTGAGGGTGATGGTATAGGTTAGAGTTAGGGTTATGTTTTGGGTTAGGTTTAGGGTGAGGGTGAGGGTTATGGTGTGGATTAAGGTTAGAATTAGGGTTAGGGTTTGAGTTAGGGTTAGGGTTAGGGTTAGGTTTAGGGTTAGCGTGAGGGTGAGGTTTATGGTGAGGGTCAGGGTTAGACCTAGGGTTAGGTTTAGGAGAGTTATGGTCAGGGTTACGATTAGGGTTAGTGTTAGGGTTAGGGTGAAGGTGAGTGTTATGATGCCGGTTAGGGTTAGGGTTAGTGTTAGGGTTAGGGTTAGGGTTGGCATGAGGGTTAGGGTTAGGGTGAGGTTTAGTTTTAGGGTTAGGGTTAGGGTGATGGTGAGGTGAGGGTTAGGGTGAGGGGGAGGTGGGGGGAGGGATAGGGTTAGGGTTATGTATAGGTTTATAGTTTGGGGTAGCGTTACTGTTAGGGTTAGGTTTAGTGTTAGCGTGAGGTCGAGGGTTAGAGTGAGGGAGAGGGTGAGGGTTAGGGTTAGGGTGAGCTTTAGGGTTAGGGTTATAGTTAGGGTTAGGGTTAGGATTAGGAACCCTTAGGGTTAGGTTTAGGGTTAGGGTTAAGGTTAAGGTTAGCATTAGGTTTAGGGTAGGGTTAGGTTTCTGGTTACGGTTAGGTCTAGGTGTAGGGTTAGGGTTAGGGTTAGGATTTGTGTTTGGGTTAGGGTTAAGTATAGGGTTAAGGCTAGGGCTAGGTTTAGGGTTTGGGTTAGGATTAGGGGGAGGTTTAGTGTTAGGGTTAGGGTTAGGGTGAGAGTGAGTGTGTTGGTTAGGGTTAGGTGGATGGTGAGGGTGTTGGTGAGGGTGAGGGTGAGGGTTAGGGTTAGGGTTAGGGTTATGTTTAGTTTTAGGTTTAGGGTTTGGGTGAGGGTTAGGTTTAGGGTTACGGTTAGGGTGAGGGTTCGGTTGAGGGTTAGGGTTGGTGTGAAGGTTAGAGTTAGGGTGACGTTTAGTGTGATAGAGTTAGGGTGAGGGTTAGCGTGAGGGTTAGGGTTAGTGTTAGTGTGCTGGTTAAGGTTAGGGTGAGGTTTAGGGTGATAGGGTTAGGGTAAGGGTTATTGTTAGGGTTAGGTTGTGGGTTAGGGTGAGGGTGAGGGTTAGGGTTAGGGGTAGCGGTAGGGTTAGGGTTAGGGTTAGGGTTAGGGGTAGTGGTAGGGTTAGGGCTAGGGTTAGGGTTAAGGTTAGGGTTAGGTCTAAGGTTAGGGTTAGGGTTATGGTTAGGGGGTAGGGTTAGATTTAGGGTTAGGGCTAGGGTTAGGGTTAGGGTTAGGGGGTAGGGTTAGGGGTAGGGTTAGGGTTAGGGGTAGGGTTAGGGTTAGGGTTAGGGGGTAGGGTTAGGGTTAGGGGTAGGGTTAGGGTTAGGAGTAGGGGTAGGGTTAGGTGTAGGGTTAGGGTTAGGGTTAGGGGTAGGGGTAGGGTAAGGGTTAGGTTTAGGGTTAGGGTTAGGGTTAGGGTTAGGGTTAAGGTTAGGATTAGGGGTAGGGTTAGGGTTAGGGTTAGGTTTAGGTTTAGGGCTAGGGCTAGCGTTAGATTTAGGGTTAGGGCTACGGTTAGGGTTAGGGTTAGAGCTAGGGTTAGGGTTAGGGTTAAGGTTAGGGTTAGGCTGAGGGTGAAGGTCAGGGTTAGGTTAAGGGTTACGGTTATGTTTATCGTGAGAGTGAGGGTTAGGGTTACGGTTAGGGTTAAGGTTGGGTAGGGTTTGGGTTAGGTTTAGGGTTAGGGTTAGGGTTAGGATTACCGTGAGGGTTAGGTTTAGGAGTAGAGTTAGGGTTAGTGTTAGGGTGAGTGTTAGGTTGAGCGTTAGGGTTTTGGTTAGGATTAGGGTGATGGTTGGGATTACGGTTAGGGTTTGGGTTAGGGTTAGGGGTATGTATAGGTTTAGGGTTACGGTTAGGGGTAGGGGTAGGTTTTGGGCTAGGGTTAGGGTTAGTTTTAGGGTTAGGTTTAGGGTGTGGGTTAGAGTGAGGGTGAGGGTTATGGTTAGGGTTACAGTGAAGGTTAGGTTTAGGGTTAGGGTTAGGATTAAAGTAAGGATTATGTATAGGGTTAGGGCTAGGGTTAGGGGTGAGGGTTAGGGTTAGGTTTATGGTGAAGTTTAGGGTTACGGTTAGGGGTATGTTTAGGGTTAGGTTTATGGTTAGAGTTAAGGTTATGTATTGGGTTAGGTCTAGGGCTAGGTTTAGTGTTTGGTTTAGGGTTACGGTTAGGTTTAGCGTTAGTGTGAGTGTTAGGTTAAGGTTACGGATAAGTTTTAGCGTGTAGGTGAGGGTGAGGGTTAGGGTGAGGGTTAGGGTGAGGGTGAAGTTTAGTTTTAGAGTTAGGGTTAGGGTGAGTGTGAAAGTGATGGTTAAGGTTAGGTGGAGTGTGAGGGTTAGGGTTAGCGTTAGGGTGAGAGTGAGGGTGAGGGTTAGGGAAAATGTTATGGTGAGGGTTACGGTGAGGTTTAGGGTGATAGGGTTAGCGTGAGGGTTAGGGTTAGAGTTAGGGTTACGGTGAGTTTTAGGGTTAGGGTGAGGTTTAGGGTTAGGGTTAGGTTTAGGGTGAGGATGACGGTTACGTTTAGGGTTAGGGTTAGGTTTAGGGTGAGGGTTAGGGTGAGCGTTAGGGTGAGTGTTAGGGTTAAGGTTAGGGTTAGGGTTAGTGTTAAGGAGAGGGTTAGGGTGAGGTTAAGGTTAAGGGTTAGGGTTAGGGTGAGATTGAGGGTTAGGGTGAGGGTAAGGGTTAGGGTTAGGTTTAGGATGAGGTTTAGGGTGAGGGTTAGGTTTAGAGTTAGTGTGAGGGTTAGGGGGAGTTTTACCATGTCGGTTAGGGTCAGGATTAGTTTTAGGTTTATGGTTAGGTTTAGGGTTTGGTGGAGGGTTAAGCTGAGAGTTAGGGTTAGGATGAGGTTTAGGTTTAGGGTTGTGTTTAGGGATAGGGTTAGGTTTTGGGTAAGGTTTACGTTAAGATTTGGATTAGGGTCAGGGTTAGGGTGAAATCAGGGTGGGGCTGAGGGTGAGGATGAGGGTTAGGTTTAGGGTTAGGGTTTGGGGTAGGTTAGAGTTAGGGTGAGGGTTAGAGTGAGGGTTAGAGTTAAGGTTAGGCTTATGGTTAGTGTAAGGGTTAGGGTTAGGTTTTATTTCTTCGCGGTCTCTGAGCAAGTACAATGGGGATATTTCTCCCTCCTGCACCTTCAGTGTATCTGCTCAGTGTACCTGGTTTTATTACTGCCTGGTCTCTGAGCAAGTACAATGGGGACCTTACTGCCGCCCACAATGCTCTATCAGCTAGGAGTTGTTGCACTCCCTACGGCATTGTTCTTTCTGCTAACAACCTTCTTTTCTAAGCGGGGTATTTTACTCTTCCTCTCTCAACTTCAGTGTACCTGCTTTTATTTCGTCGTGGTGTCGGAGCATGTACAACGAACAGTCTACTACTCCCTATGTGGTACGAGTTTTTCGGTTAACGTGGTCGTTCATTGTCCCCTAAGCAGCTTCAAGGTGTCTGCTTTTACTTCTTGGAAGATTTCATCCTGGTTAATGGTTAATGCCGTTGAACCTCTTACGGCATTACTCTTTCTGCTGAGGACCCTCTTGCCTAATCGGGATATTTTATTCTTCCTCGTTCAAATTCAGTGTACCTGCTTTTATTTCTGCGTGGTGCTTCATCCTTTACAACGGAGATAGTACTACCACTCATATAGCTCTATCTGCTAAGAATTGTTCTGTGTAGGCGTGGTCATTTCTTCTACCACAAGCAACATCAATGTATCTGGTTTTAGTTTTGACCACCAGCAACTTCAATGTATCTCGTGTTAATTCGAGGATTTCATCCAATGTAATTGGTGCTGGATTTTGCTGTTGAACTTCTACGGAATTGTTCGATCTGCTAAGATCGTGTTTTTCTAAGCGGGGTATTTTATTTTTCAGTGTATCTGCTTTTATTTCAGCGTGTTGCTTCATCTTGTACAACGGAGACAGAGCTACCATTGACATTGCTCTATGTAGTATGATTTGTTCTGTGTAAACCTGGTCATTTTTCTACCAAAAGTAACTTCAATGTATCTCGTTTCACTTCCTGGAGGTTTTCATAGAGTGACATGGATACTGGATTTTGCCAGTGCAGTCAATAGGGCATTGCTCTTTCTGCTGGGAACCTTCTTGTCTTAGCTGGGCATTTTCTTCTTCCTCTTTCAACCTCAGTGTACCTGGTTTTATTTCTGCGTGGTCTCTGAGCAAGTACAATGGGGAGTCTACTGCCACCGACAATGCTCTTTCTGCTAGTTGTTCGGTTAACGTGGTCGTTCATTGTCTCCTAAGCAGCTTCAAGGTGTCTGCTTTTACTTCTTAGAAGATTTCATCCTGGTTAATGGTTAATGCCGTTGAACCTCTTACGGCATTACTCTTTCTGCTGAGGACCCTCTTGCCTAATCGGGATATTTTATTCTTCCTCGTTCAAATTCAGTGTACCTGCTTTTATTTCTGCGTGGTGCTTCATCCTTTACAACGGAGATAGTACTACCACTCATATAGCTCTATCTGCTAAGAATTGTTCTGTGTAGGCGTGGTCATTTCTTCTACCACAAGCAACATCAATGTATCTGGTTTTAGTTCTTGGACGTTTTCATCCAGTGTAATGCTCACTGGATTTTGCCCTTCAAATTTCTACGGCATTGCTCTTTCTGCTAAGCGGGGTATTATATGCTTCCTCGTTCAACTTCAGTGTACCAGCTTTTATTTCTTCGTGGTCTCTGAGCAGGTACAAGGGAGAGTGTACTCCCACCGAGATTGCTCTATCTCCCAGAGTTGTTCTTGTGAACGTGGTCATTTCTTTGACCACCAGCAACTTCAATGTATCTCATGTTACCTCTTCGAGGATTTCATTCAGTGTAATGGTACTGGATTTTGTCGTTGAGCTTCTTACGGAATTATTCGATCTCCTAAGATCGTTTTTGTCCAAGCGGGTATTATATTTCCCCCGCCTGCACCTTCAGTGTATCTGCTTCAGTGTACCTGGTTTTATTTCTGCCTGGTCTCGGAGCAATTACAATGGGGACCCTACTGCCACCCACAATGCTCTATCTGCTAGGAGTTGTTCGTTTAACGTGGTCGTTCATTGTCCCCTAAGCAGCTTCAAGGTGTCTGCTTTTACTTCTTGGAAGATTTCATCCTGGGTAATGGATACTGTATTTTGCAGTTGCACCTCCTACGGCATTGCTCTTTCTGCTGAGGAATCTCTTGCCTAATAGGGATATTTTATCCTTCCTCGTTCAACTTCAGTGTACCTGCTTTTATTTCTGCGTGGTGCTTCCTCAAGTACAACGGAGACTGAACTACCATTGACATTGCTCTATCTAGTATGATTTGTTCTGTGTAAACCTGGTCATTTCTTCTACCACAAGTAACTTCAATGTATCTCGTTTCACTTCCTGGAGGTTTTCGTAGAGTGTCATGGATGCTGGATTTTGCCGGTGCAGTCAATAGGGCATTGCTCTTTCTGCTGGGAACCTTCTTTTCTTCTTCCTCGTTCAAACTGGATTGGGCCGTTGAGTTTCCTACGGAATTGTTCGATCTGCTAAGATGGTTTTTGTCTAAGTGGGTATTGTATTTCTCCCGCCTGCACCTTCAGTGTATCTGCTTCAGTTTTATTTCTGCCTGGTCTCTGAGTAAGTACAATGGGACCCCACTGCCACCGACAATGCTCTATCTGCTAGGAGTTGTTCGGTTAACGTGGTCGTTCATTGTCCCCTAAGCAGCTTCAAAGTGTCTGCATTTACTTCCTGGAAGATTTCTTCCTGGGTAATAGATACTGTATTTTGCCGTTGAACTCCTACAGCATTACTCTTTCTGCTGAGGACCCTCTTGTCTAATCAGGTTATTTTATTCTTCCTCGTTCAACTTCAGTGTACCAGCTTTTATTTCGTCGTGGTCTCTGAGCAGGTAAAAGGGATACTATACTTCCTCCGAAATTGTTCTATCTCCTAGAGTTGTTCTTGTGAACGTGGTCATAGAGTGTCATGGATACTGGATTTTGCCGGTGCAGTCAATAGGGCATTGCTCTTTCTGCTGGGAACCTTCTTGTCTTAGCGGGGCATTTTCTTCTTCCTCGTTCATCCTCAGTGTACCTGGTTTTATTTCTGCGTGGTCTCTGAGCAAGTACAATGGGGAGTCTACTGCCTCCCACAATACTCTATCTGCTAGGAGTTGTTCGGTTAACGTGGTCGTTTATTGTCCCCTAAGCAGCTTCCAGGTGTCTGCTTTTACTTCTTGGAAGATTTCATCCTGGGTAATGGATACTCTGAGCAGGTACAAGGGAGAGTGTACTTCCACCTAGATTGCTCTATCTCCTAGAGTTGTTCTTGTGAACACGGTCATTTCTTTCACCACCAGCAACTTTAATGTACCCCGTGTTACTTCGAGGATTTCATACAGTGTAATTGGTACTGGATTTTGCCGTTGAGCTTCCTACGGAATTATTCGATCTCCTAAGATCGTTTTTGTCCAAGCGGGTATTATATTTCCCCCTCCTGCACCTTCAGTGTATCTGCTTCAGTGTACCTGGTTTTATTACTGCCTGGTCTCTGAGCAAGTACAATGGGGACCCTACTGCCTCCCACAATACTCTATCTGCTAGGAGTTGTTCGGTTAACGTGGTCGTTTATTGTCCCCTAAGCAGCTTCAAGGTGTCTGCTTTTACTTCTTGGAAGATTTCATCCTGGGTAATGGATACTGTATTTTGCCGTTGCACCTCCTACGGCATTGCTCTTTCTGCTGAGGAACCTCTTGCCTAATAGGGATATTTTATCCTTCCACGTTCAACTTCCGTGTACTTGCTTTTATTTCTGCGTGGTGTTTCCTCAAGTACAACGGAGACTGAACTACCACTGACATTGTTCTATCTAGTATCATTTGTTCTGTGTAAACCTGGGCATTTCTGCTACCCCAAGTAACTTCAATGTATCCCGTTTCACTTCCTGGAGGTTTTCATAGAGTGTCATGGATGCTGGATTTTGCCGGTGCAGTCAATAGGGCATTGCTCTTTCTGCTGGGAACCTTCTTTTCTTCTTCCTCGTTCAAACTGGATTTGGCCGCTGAGCTTCCAACGGAATTGTTCGATCTGCTAAGATCGTTTTTGTCTATGCGGGTATTATATTTCCCCCGCCTGCACCTTCGGTGTATCTGCTTCAGTGTACCTGGTTTTATTACTGCCTGGTCCCTGAGCAAGTACAACGGGGACGCTACTGCCACCGATAATGCTCTATCTGCCAGGAGTTGTTCGGTTAACTTGGTCGTTCATTGTTCCCTAAGCAGCTTCAAGGTGTCTGCTTTTACTTCTTGGAAGATTTCATCCTGCGTAATGGATACTGTGTTTTCCGGTGAACCTCCTACGGCATTGCTCTCTGCTGAGGAACCTCTTGCCTAATAGGGATATTTTATCCTTCCTCGTTCAACTTCAGTGTACCTGCTTTTATTTCTGCGTGATGCTTCATACACTACAACCGAGACAGTACAACCAGTCATATAGCTCTATCCTCTGAGTTGTTCTCTGTAGGCGTGGTCATTTCTTCTACCACAAGCAACTTCAATGTATCTGGTTTTGGTGTTGGACGTTTTCATCCAGTGTAATGCTTACTGGATTTTGCAGTTTAAATTTCTACGGCATTGCTCTTTCTGCAAAGCAGGGTATTATATGCTTCCTCGTTCAACTTCAGTGTACCAGCTTTTATTTCTTCGTGGTCTCTGAGCAGGTACAAAGGAGTCTGTACTTCCACCGAGATTGCTCTATCTCCTAGAGTTGTTCTTGTGAACATGGTCATTTCTTTGACCACCAGCAACTTCAATGTATCTCGTGTTACTTCGAGGATTTCATGCAGTGTAATTTGTACTGGATTTTGCCGTTTCGCTTCCTACGGAATTGTTCGATATGCTAAGATCGTTTTTGTCTAAGTGGGTATTGTATTTCTCCCGCCTGCACCTTCAGTGTATCTGCTTCAGTTTTATTTCTGCCTGGTCTCTGAGCAAGTACAATGGGGATCCTACTGCCACCGACATTGCTCTATCTGCTAGGATTTGTTCGGTTAACGTGGTCCTTCATTGTCCCCTAAGCAGCTTCAAAGCTTTTACTTCTTGGAAGATTTCTTCCTGGGTAATGGATACTGTATTTTGCCGTTGAAGTTCCTACGGCATTACTCTTTCTGCTGAGGACCCTCTTGTCTAATAGGGTTATTTTATTCTTCCTCGTTCAACTTCAGTGTACCTGCTTTTATTTCTGCGTGGTGCTTCCTCAAGTACAACGGAGACTGAACTACCATTGACATTGTTCTATCTAGTATCATTTGTTCTGTGTAAACCTGGGCATTTCTGCTACCCCAAGTAACTTCAATGTATCTCGTTCCACTTCCTGGAGGTTTTCATAGAGTGTCATGGATTATGCTGCTGCACTCACTACGGCATTGCTCTTTCTGCTAACAACCTTCTTGCCTAAGCGGGGTATTTTATTCTTCCTCTTTCAACTTCAGTGTACCTGCTTTTATTTCGTCGTGGTGTCTGAGCATGTACAACGAACAGTCTACTACTCCCTATCTGGAAGGAGTTGTTCGGTTAACGTGGTCGTTCATTGTCCCCTAAGCAGCTTCAAGGTGTCTGCATTTACTTCTTGGAAGATTTCATCCTGGGTAATAGATACTGTATATTGCTGTTGCACCTCCTACGGCATTGCTCTTTCTGCCTATAATAGGGATATTTTATCCTTCCTCGTTCAACTTCACTGTACCTGCTTTTATTTCTGGGTGGTCTCTGAGCAGGTACAAGGGAGACTGTACTTCCACCGAGATTGCTCTATCTCCTAGAGTTGTTCTTTGAACGTGGTCATTTCTTTGACCATAAGCAACTTCAATGTATCTCGTGTTACTTCGAGGATTTCATCCAACGTAATTGGTACTGGATTTTGCCGTTGAACTTCAACGGAATTGTTCGATCTGCTAAGATCGTGTTTGTCTAAGCGGGGTATTTTATTTTTCAGTGTATCTGCTTTTATTTCTGCGTGGTGCTTCATCTTGTACAAGGGAGACAGAGCTACCATTGACATTGCTCTATCTAGTATGATTTGTTCTGTGTAAACCTGGTCATTTCTTCTACCACAAGTAACTTCAATGTGTCTCGTTTCACTTCCTGGAGGTTTTCATAGAGTGTCATGGATGCTGGATTTTGCCGGTGCAGTCAATAGGGCATTGCTCTTTCTGCTGGGAACCTTCTTGTCTTAGCGGGGCATTTTCTTCTTCCTCGTTCATCCTCAGTGTACCTGGTTTTATTTCTGCGTGGTCTCTGAGCAAGTACAATGGGGAGTCTACTGCCACCCACAATGCTCTATCTGCTAGGAGTTGTTCGGTTAACGTGGTCGTTCATTGTCCCCTAAGCAGCTTCAAGGTGTCTGCTTCCACTTCTTGGAAGATTTCATCCTGGGTAATGTTGAACCTCCTATGGCATTACTCTTTCTGCTGAGACCCTCTTGTCTAATCGGGTTATTTCATTCTTCCTCGTTCAACTTCAGTGTACCAGCTTTTATTTCGTCATGGTCTCTGAGCAGGTACAAGGGAGAGTGTACTTCCACCTAGATTGCTCTATCTCCTAGAGTTGTTCTTGTGAACACGGTCATTTCTTTCACCACCAGCAACTTTAATGTACCCCGTGTTACTTCGAGGATTTCATACAGTGTAATTGGTACTGGATTTTGCCGTTGAGCTTCCTACGGAATTATTCGATCTTCTAAGATCATTTTTGTCCAAGCGGGTATTATATTTCCCCCTCCTGCACCTTCAGTGTATCTGCTTCAGTGTACCTGGTTTTATTACTGCCTGGTCTCTGAGCAAGTACAATGGGGACCCTACTGCCTCCCACAATGCTCTATCTGCTAGGAGTTGTTGCACTCCCTACGGCATTGCTCTTTCTGCTAACAACCTTCTTGTCTAAGCGGGGTATTTTACTCTTCCTCTCTCAACTTCAGTGTACCTGCTTTTATTTCGTCGTGGTGTCGGAGCATGTACAAAGAACAGTCTACTACTCTCTATCTGGTACGAGTTGTTCGGTTAACGTGGTCGTTCTTTGTCCCCTAAGTAGCTTCAAGGTGTCTGCTTTTACTTCTTGGAAGATTTCATCCTGGGTAATGGATACTGTATTTTGCCGTTGCACCTCCTACGGCATTGCTCTTTCTGCTGAGGAACCTCTTGCCTATAATAGGGATATTTTATCCTTCCTCGTTCAACTTCAGTGTACCTGCTTTTATTTCTGCGTGGTGCTTCATCCACTACAACCGAGACAGTACAACCACTCATATAGCTCTATCTGCTAAGAGTTGTTCTCTGTAGACGTGGTCATTTCTTCTACCACAAGCAACTTCAATGTATCTGGTTTTAGTGTTGGACGTTTTCATCCAGTGTAATGCTTACAGGATTTTGCAGTTTAAATTTCTACTGCATTGCTCTTTCTGCCAAGCAGGGTATTATTTGCTACCTTGTTCAACTTCAGTGTACCAGCTTGTATTTCGTCGTGGTCTCTGAGCAGTTACAAGGGAGACTGTACTTCCACCGAGATTGCTCTATCTCCTAGAGTTGTTCTTGTGAACGTGGTCATTTCTTTGACCACCAGCAACTTCAATGTATCTCCTGTTAATTCGAGGATTTCATCCAATGTAATTGGTACTGGATTTTCCTGTTGAACTTCTACGGAATTGTTCGATCTGCTAAGATCGTGTTTTTCTAAGCGGGGTATTTTATTTTTCAGTGTATCTGCTTTTATTTCAGCGTGTTGCTTCATCTTGTACAACGGAGACAGAGCCACCATTGACATTGCTCTATCTAGTATGCTTTGTTCTGTGTAAACCTGGTCATTTTTCTACCAAAAGTAACTTCAATGTATCTCGTTTCACTTCCTGGAGGTTTTCATAGAGTGACATGGATACTGGATTTTGCCAGTGCAGTCAATAGGGCATTGCTCTTTCTGCTGGGAACCTTCTTGTCTTAGCTGGGCATTTTCTTCTTCCTCGTTCAACCTTATCTTCTTCCTCGTTCAACCTTATCACTTATCTGCTTCAGTGTACCTGGTTTTATTTCTGCCTGGTCTCTGAGCAAGTACAATGGGGACCCTACTGCCACCGACAATGCTCGGTTAACGTGGTCGTTTATTGTCCCCTAAGCAGCTTCAAGGTGTCTGCTTTTACTTCTTGGAAGATTTCATCCTGGGTAATGGATACTGTATTTTGCCGTTGCACCTCCTACGGCATTGCTCTTTCTGCTGAGGAACCTCTTGCCTAATAGGGATATTTTATCCTTCCACGTTCAACTTCAGTGTACTTGCTTTTATTTCTGCGTGGTGCTTCCTCAAGTACAACGGAAACTGAACTACCACTGACATTGTTCTATCTAGTATCATTTGTTCTGTGTAAACCTGGGCATTTCTGCTACCCCAAGTAACTTCAATGTATCCCGTTTCACTTCCTGGAGGTTTTCATAGAGTGTCATGGATGCTGGATTTTGCCGGTGCAGTCAATAGGGCATTGCTCTTTTTGCTGGGAACCTTCTTTTCTTCTTCCTCGTTCAAACTGGATTGGGCCATTGAGTTTCCTACGGAATTGTTCTATCTGCTAAGATGGTTTTTGTCTAAGTGGGTATTGTATTTCTCCCGCCTGCACCTTCAGTGTATCTGCTTCAGTTTTATTTCTGCCTGGTCTCTGAGTAAGTACAATGGGACCCTACTGCCACCGACAATGCTCTATCTGCTAGGAGTTGTTCGGTTAACATGGTCGTTCATTGTCCCCTAAGCAGCTTCAAAGTGTCTGCATTTACTTATTGGAAGATTTCTTCCTGGGTAATGGATACTGTATTTTGCCGTTGAACTTCCTACAGCATTACTCTTTCTGCTGAGGACCCTCTTGTCTAATCGGGTTATTTTATTCTTCCTCGTTCAACTTCAGTGTACCAGCTTTTCTTTCGTCGTGGTCTCTGAGCAGGTAAAAGGGATACTATACTTCCACCGAAATTGTTCTATCTCCTAGAGTTGTTCTTGTGAACGTGGTCATAGAGTGTCATGGATACTGGATTTTGCCGGTGCAGTCAATAGGGCATTGCTCTTTCTGCTGGGAACCTTCTTGTCTTAGCGGGGCATTTTCTTCTTCTTCGTTCATCCTCAGTGTACCTGGTTTTATTTCTGCGTGGTGTCTG